>NW_023458559.1:11399487-11414008 GCF_013731165.1 Rhagoletis pomonella
TAATTTAGAGAAATGCGAAATCTTCGATAAATCAGTAATTATTGAAGCTAATTTATTCAAAATTGATGCTTGCAACAATTCTTTACCAAGAAATACGTTTGTGATAAAATTTTGAAAAATGGGCGTGGCACCGCCTACTTGTGATCACATATATGTATCTCTGTAACCGTTCTACCAATTTGTACCAAACTCGGTGTGGTTATCGTGCTTGCCACATAGAAGCAAAACGTTGAAAATTATTGAAATCGAACTAAAATTACGACCGCTTTTCATATAACAGTGAATTTCAGAAATGCTTGAAACTTCAATATTTCGAAATTTAAGGACGCTAATTTACTCAAAATGGATACACCCCGGTTTACCATGTAGCGGTAGCTTTCGGAAAGGTGAAAAACATATATTTAATACTTGCGCCGGGTATTTAATGTTCGGCTCAGCCCGAACTTAGATTTTCTTACTTGTTAAACTATAATTTTATTGAGTGTACCACTGTTTATTCTTGAAGCACTTTAAACGCGATCGTATCTAAAGTGAAAATAAATACCTGAAGTTTTGTACATATCTGCATAAAGAAAAGCCGGTGTTGCCTACAAAACAACAAAACTATGAAGCGGCCTTAAACTCGCACTGAAAAACTGGTCAGTACTTTAAATTTAGTTTAAATTTAAACTGAGTTTAAACCAGCACTGAAAAACTGGCCCTCAGTGTATCTATTACTACGTTTATACGTAAGCTATTTGCAAATAAAAATAGTTTGCAAATACCTAACTCACTGTTTATTTAATGGTGAAAAATTCTTTTTTAATATTTCCTGATTATAAAAAGGCAATAATATGACCATCGAAGAAGAAAATAAAGTTAAAAATGGCAACGTCTTGATTATTAAAAGGCAATAAGATGACCATCGAAAAAGAAAATAAACCTAAGAATGGAGGCGTCTTGCGCTTATTTGCAAATAATACCACCAGTCAATACTTATTTGCGTGATTTAGTTATTTGCAAATAAAAAATTAACTCAGCGTTTATACGGCAAAGTTTTCCATTTTGCAAATTGTTATTTGCAAATAATAAGTGCGTTAAACATAGTATATAACTCATAATTTCGCTAACTCGGAAATCGCGACAACTCGTAATATTTTGGTTGTCCCTTGGATTACGAGTTATCGAGATTCCCCTGTATATACGAAAAAATGTAATTATAATACAAATTGTATATAGAGACACTATGTACGCATGCATGCAGTCAGTACGTACATACACATGTGCATATGTACCCTGCAGAAAAAAAGTAGCAATTGATAAAAAATAACCTACTTGTAGTCAGCTTTTTGGCGGGATTTCTATAAAATATAAAACTTGTAGTTAGTTACAAAAAGCTAACATGAAACAAGTGGACAAGTAATGCAGGAGTAAAGCTCGAGATTGTCTTCTTTAAACGAGTTTCTATTTAAATATCCTGCACTTCGCGAATACTTTTACGAATTGAGGACAAATAAAAGGAAGATCGAAATTTCATATCATCATTTTGAAGTTATGTCTGACGGAGTTCGAATAGGGGACCACCTACAGCAGAATATGTAAACAAATATGAAATGTGGTAAAATAAATAAATAAATAAAAATATTTTGTTTTTCCTATTGATATTTTATGGCCAAAAGTAGTTAGTTAAAAGTTAGTTACATCAAATGCAGAGGTAACCACCCTTGACTACACCTAATGCAGAGGTAACCACCCTTGACTGGCAGAGGCACCTTTCCCATTAAGGGTCCGGACATTCCAGGTGCATGCCCCAAATCGTAGTCCTTTTGCATTGCTTCTTCACTGAAAGTGGTTTTTACGTGGCGGGTCCCAAACCCAGAGCACAACCCATTGCTGGGATGGGGTGGTTTCGCAACCAAATACACGTTTATATAGCGAGCCGCTTGCTCCAAGCAGACACCCGCTTGCAGCTGCACCTACCGGTGAACAGACGCTGCAAACTTCAGTAAGCCCTTAAGCCGAATAAGTCGGAGTGGCCCCACCGAAGCTCCCTCTCTTTCTGCCGTGACCCAAGGCTCCACTCGGATTGGTTACCACATCTTGCACATGGGTTGCTCACGTTGCCCAGAGTGCACGAACGAGGACGCAAGAGTCGGGATTCAGTATAGCTAAGCAACTGTAACTGCATACCCAGCGCAACGACTATACCCCATTGCACTCCATTTCCCGGCCATCGCCATAGAAATATAGTTAGCTTTCGCCAAAGAAAATATACAGATAATGAGTGACTTATATGTAGCTCCTTCCTAATCAACTTAAAGTTAGCTTATAGTTAGATACATTTCCTGCAGGGTAATTACATACATACATATGTATATATGGTTTGTTATGATCGCTGAAACGACCTGAACGTACACAATGAGAAGACCTTCACATTGAAGCTCGTTTGGTCGCGCTAAACGCCAGGTTGTTTATGTCACTATGTGTCAACGCACTCCAGCCAGCGCTTTTTGCCACATGTGATTATACATGCATACATACATATCGTCACCTGAAATGCAAAATAACGTAACATCATCGTCACTGAAATGTAAAAAGGCGTAACTTATAGAAAATTCAAAATTCACCTTTTGATTGCTATGATGGATTTCATCAAATTACAACTCCCCACATCGTTTTATGAAACAAAAATTTTGTCACGACTTTTTCCATTTCAGTGGCGATGTTGTTACGTTATTTTGCATTTCAGGTGACGATATGTATGTATGTATGTACATATGTAGGTAGATAGATATGTGCGTATTTTTGACTATGCTTGTTATGAATCGTACAACCTTTTTCGAATTTTGTGAACTTCCCACTGGGTTAGTCACCTATTCGAAGGTATTAACAAAATGTGAATTGCATTGATGCATAGTAGAACGTAGTAAAATATAGAAATTGCCGCCTGACAATGAACATTTCTCGAGCATCTACCTACATACAATTATTATTATTAAACGCATGTAATCGTTTTTTAAACTCGAAATATGCAAACATACTTAGGGCCGGTTACTCAATGTCAGGTTAACATTAATCTCCAGTTAAACATAGTTATCGACGTTACCGACTCCCTGTTGTATGCATGGAGTCGAAGACGTCGATAACGATGTTTAACCGCAGATTAGTGTTAACCACACATTGAGTAACCGGCCCTTACTCTTGTTTATATGTACGCACTTGTACGCGCATACTTGAATATTGGTAATCCACCCGATACTCGAGCAGTTAACCGAACAATTGGACCCCGCGATTCATTGTATACGAAGGTAATAAGTCGGTGACTTTGTGAAACTATACAAACATATGTTAGTATCTGTGGGTCATATTTCGAAATATTAGCTAGCTAATCATTTCATTTGAGACTGCCAGTCAAGGATGACATGATGAAACTCTTTTTCTCGTGAGAGCGCTGTGAAAATGTTCATTTTTATAACATCCACGATATTGCCACAGCAGCGAAAATCTTATTGGGAGATTTATTGAGCAAATTTTCGTGAACTTTTTTATTTAACAAAACAAGCAATTATTTTAAATTTTTAGTATCTTCTTAATTATTTAGTGTTAAAAATTACCATATAAAATGTTTTTTCTTGCAAACACTACAATTTTTTAATGTGTTTGCAGGAAATCCATTGAAATTAAATCAGTGTATTTTGTGCGTATCTAGCGGCAGCTCGCTATTTTGCTTGTCAGATGTTCAGTCCAACTTTATTTGACAGTGCTGCCAAGTCAGAAAACGAGTTTAAGTTAGATTCTCGGAAGTAAAATGAGAGAGTAATGTAAAGCAGACAAGCGTGCGAATTTATGAAAAATTAGAAAAAACAATTAAAAAAAGTCTAAAGCTAAGCGTACACGGTAGAGAAAAAACGCGAGACTTAGACAAAAATCTCGCTAGAGACGTGTAAACAGTGTGATCGTTTTGATCCATGTGGATCAAAAGTGATACATTTTTCGATGAATTTTTGATCGATACTTTTTTTTTAAATTTTGATACCTTTCCAATCGTGTAAAAAATTCCGTCGAAAAACTGGTCAGAGATGTTTACAATTTCTTTGCACATAGTGCTAAATGAGTGGACGAATTTGCAAAGTTTCAAAACTACGTTGCGCAGTGGCCAATTTTTGGAAAACCCTGGCTTAAAGTCCAAAAACAAATTGTTGCATTCGTATGCATAACCATCTTATAATGTTAGGAGGGCTCTACTGCGTATCGTTATGAGACAACAAGTCGATTCTCTTAAGGCATTTAGTGTTACAGGAGATCGAAATGACTGTTGCTATCAATTCGCTCTAAACTTTTCGTAAATTAGAGTTTTCGTCGTTGTTAAAATCGTGGTATTATCCTTAAAGAAGTAACAGTTTTCAAGCATCCGTTCATGGACATTGTAATCTAGAGTATGTAAAACATGTTTTTTCACTGTTACTACGTTTATACGCACAGAATAATCGACTTAATTGAATGCGCATTGATACCGTACACATTTCGCTCTGGTGTTTATACTTACGGCTTTATATCGGCATCAAAGTAACCGTCTTCAAAAGCAAACAAAATTAACTATTTTCATTTGACATTTTATAAGTTAACATAATGGAAAGTGATAAAAATCTAGTTTTATTCGGAATTATAAAATCGTGGCAAAGAAAAAGAACGATTATTATTAATCAGCTTTTAAAGACTGAGGCGATTATTTGGAATTTGAGTGGAACAGCTGATCTCCAATTCGCTTTGACTGAGAGCGGTGTTTATACATACTTTCTAACTGTCTGGAGAAATAAACTACCGATTTGAAATGGAGTGTGAGCCAAAACACTTCGCTCTTTCAAAGCGAATTGAAATTCAGTTTATACATATGTTTTGAATCGCGGCGAAATGAAATAAAGCGACTTATGCATGCGTATAAACGTAGTATATCACGTCATCAAAAACTGACTTAAGACGTAGATATTCACGGATTGATTTTTTTTGTTTACTCATTATGATGGATTAGGAAAATAGTTACGAGAGTGGTCGAGATGGGCGGTCTAATTTTCTTTTTCATATAGATTGAAGTTTTTCCCATCCACCTTGGTTAAAACCACCTGCCACAAGCCGCCACTGTAGTTTGGACATCAGTTTTTATACGCGATTCTTAATTTTTTTATGTTTAAAAGATTTAAATTATGTAAAAAACTATTTCTGTCAAGATTTTGATGTTTTAAAGATTGGATGTTTTTAGAATTTAAATGATGTCAGAAAGTACTACTATATTAGAGTGGTCATCCATGGGCCTCTCATTATTGAATGGGCACACCTGGGCAACTTTCCGAAGAAGCCCAAGAGTCAAGGAATAAGGATATTAAAAAATATCGGCTTGTATCCTCGGACCCTGTCATTTCAAGTTTACGTTTAAACCCACCAAAACAAAATCATCAACTGTCGTCAGATACCATTAAATTATTATCAACTGTTGTAAATGCGGATGCGGAATTGCCATCAGAAAATAAAGATATGAGCTTGGATACTTCAGATGACTGCGAGTCTGACGGTGTATAAAATTGTTATCTTAAAAATATATTCCTGTACCAACAAATATGTATGGCTTGTTTATTGATTCATTCAAAATCCCGGAGTTCCCGTGTAAATTTGAACATCAAGATTTGTAGAAACAAACACTAAGACCTCCTGCCAAAGGGCGACTTTATTACAAAAAACTTGTTTGTTTGTTATTTTTTGATGTTGGTCGGAAACTGGGCTTGAACCCACGCCCTGCGGAATGATAGCGTATATTGCTAACCGCTACATCGCATTACGGTTGCCAGACGTACTGATTTATCAGTACAGTACTGATTTTTCAACTCTTGTACTGATTTTATTGATTTCTTCAATCAGAACGCTAATGTCCTTATTTTTCAAAATGTGTACTGATTTGTACTGATTTTTCAATTTAAACAAAAAATTTTAGGATTTTCTTAAGGTTTTTGCATAACGTTGTAACTTCCTTAAACTGTACTGTAAAAAGTAAGAAAATAATTTAATTATAGTTGCCATGTTTCAGATAGTGTTTGATATGCCTAAGAAATTAATACAAAAAAAATATCAATCCTTGTATGGGCATATCGTCGGGTCGCTACGTACCAGTTGCGATGATAGGTTTGTACCACAAGCTACTCGAAGTAACTTCGAGTTACACATACGCGATCCACAAGTAAGTTTTAGAGTTTCTTTGATATACGCTCACAGTTTGAACTTTGCTCGAGTTTTTCTACACTGAAAATAAAATCTGCGTAAATATAAGGAAAACTTGCGTAAATCTTACGAAATTTTTCGTCATTTTGAGCCACGAAAGTTCTCGTTGATTGTACAAAACCGTTTTCGTACATACTACGATAATATGAGGCATCAGATTTTTAGTACATTTTACGAATGTATTCGTACTAGTTCTATTTACTAAAGAATTGCGTACTATTTACTAAAAAAATTCGTACTATTTCTTTATTTTTTTACGAAATTTTGGCAAAATTCACAGAAATAATTCGTATATTTAACAAAATTACTTTCGTAAAATCTGCGCTTGTTTCGTAGAATGTGCGGTTTTGCTTACATTCTCCACACTGTAAAAAACATATTACGAATTATAACACAACACTTATATTTTGTTTTTATCCTTAATTTTCATCGGGTTTCTTTAACAAAATATTTTGCAAAAACGCTTAACATTAATGAAGAAAATGTGTTGTGTTATAATTTGAGCTATGTTTTTGATAGTTTAAAGAATGAAAGAAATCATATATTCCACGAAAGAAGTGCAGATATTGCAAGTATAACTGTCGTGAATAATAAATTTTACATAAACTTTCTAACTATACTGTAGTTTAAAATTAATTAAAAAGGTTATATTACCTATAATAAAACTTAAGTCTTTTATTTATATGCATACGAATTGGTTCTATACTACATATTTTTTATTGCAAAGTGTTAAATTATGAAACTCAGCAAAACTCTTATTAAATATAATAAGATATAAAATGTGAAAGAATATAAAAAATACTGATTTCACTTCCATAAACATTATAATATTTTTATGTGGAGGTATTTGGCGAGTTCGCAGCTTCTTCGATGTTTGTTTCCTTGACGGCTATAAATTAAAGGAAATTTATAAGACGTCTGAAAGGCAAGTTTTAGTGAAAAATCATACACGTATTTACTTTTAATTTCATTAAGTAGTGCGTCTGTACCTGGCTTGGGCTTGCCGTTGATATGTAACTGATGCAATTGCCTATTTATGAAGTCCCACTTTGCAGTGCAAGGCGCAGCGTAGTCGATGTTAAAAACATTGTATGCTTAAAAGCATTGTATATCCACAGCTTTAATATTTAATTTTGTACTGTAATTTTATCCAGAAAATCCGTCTTAAAACGTTCAAAATTATATTATACGTCTCACAGCAGCCAACCAGTAATTTAGCAATGACACGCGGTACATAAAACTATGATGAAATATTAAACTGCCGGCAATTTAGTTATTGTACGAAAATATTCGTCTGTTGTACGAATTTAAAAAACATGTTTCTGCATTAGTTCTATGTACGAAAGTATTAAGTAAATTGTACGATTACAGAATTGTAGATTTCGTAAATTTTAAAACCATACGTAAATATTACGAATGCCTTCCTACAATATACAAAATTATTCGTACAGAGATTTGTTCAGTAATTTACGAATGTGTTTCGTAAAATAAACATAAGGTTTCGTAAATTGTACTGAAAAGATGCCTTACGAAAGTCCTTTCGTTATATTTACGAATGGTTCGTAAAATCTTGTTTCGTTGTGACAAATGTGTTCGTATTATGAACGAAAGTTTCGTTCATTGTACAAAAACCAAGACTACGAAAGTTTTTCGTAGCACTTTTACGAAATTTTATTTTCAGTATACAAGTAGCTTGTGGAACAATCTAATATCGAGGGCTTATATTCAATAGCCTCTATCTGCAATTTTCACAAAAACAACTTTGTGATGTTAGAACCCATCTGGGTCTTATTTGTCATCACTGGTGTTAATTCCGACTTTGCAATTTAAAAGTAAATTCTTCCGTCAAGCGTGATACAAGGTCAGAATTAACATCACCGATGACAGTTAAGTCTTAGGTGGATTTTTATATTAGAATCTCATTTTTATGAAAAATGCATACAGAGGGTATTGAATATAAGCCCTCGATATGTTGGTGGTTTAATTATTTAAAAAGAAAGCTGACGTTTTTTTGTCGGGTGTTGCTAGTTATCTCGAAAATAACTTTGTTTAATAACAACAAATTTGAATATTCGAATGGCTTTTACCCATAACTTACAATTCTTTTTTTCACAATTTACTCACATTGTAAAAGAGTTTTGCATACAAGATATAGAGTTAGATTCTCTTATTAGCGAACTCTTAGCCTTTCAGTTTTTGCGTAGTTGAAAAAATTAATTTAAGCCATGAGGAATTGTAGATGAAGACCTTAAATAGTGGTAATTTTCCACAGTTTGAAAAAATATGTAATTTTGTTTTTTTTTTCAATACCACACTCAATCGAAGCAACTGAGAGGATCTTAAGTATAAAGTTTTCTTCCTGACGCAAAGAAAGAAACCGGCTTTTAATTCAAATTTTTTAAAGTGAACTGCATATTAAAAGTAATTTTAAGTTGAAAAATATAGAATTCTTTGACTATTTAAACACTGAAGATGGAAATGGTCTTATTATTGCTATTCAATAATGTCGTAATATAATGATGTGTACACTCATGTTAAAATGAATAACACTTATCTTATGAACTATATTTTATTTATATTCCAAAATATTGTTAAAAACAACTACTCTGGCGTTTTAAAGTATTATCTGATACTTACATTTATAATTTTGATTTGAATAAAAATGTACTGAAAAGTCCTGATTTTTATACCCGAGCGCACTTGTGCACAAGGGTATTATAACTTTGTTCACATAACGGTTGTTTGTAACAGGCAAAACGAATCGAGATAGATATAGACAAATGTATACATAAATGATTAGAATGAAAAGAGAAATCGATTAAGCGGTGACTGTCTGTCCGTCCGTCCGTCCGTCCGTCTGTGCACACGATAACTCGAGTAAAAATTGAGATATCTCAACGAAACTTGGTGCGTGCACTTCTTTCTGCCGTAGGACGGACGGTATTGAAAATGGGTAAAGTCGGACAATAACCACCTCCCATATAACGGTAATTTTCAGAAATACGAAAACTGCGATATTTTAGTAACTACTGAAGAATATTCACTCAAAATTGATATTTACAATAAGTTGTATACGAGAAATAAGAATATTATAAATTTTTGGAAAATGGGCGTAACCACGCCCACTTATGGTTACATGTGTATATCTTGGTAACCGCTGGACCAATTTCTCCCAAACTTGGCCCAATTGGTGGCCTTGACATAACCTACGAAATGGCCGAAAATCGGACAATAACCACGCCCACATCACATATAACGGTAATTTAGAGAAATACAAAAACTTCGATAAATCGGTAAATATTGAAGCTAGTGTATTCAAAATTGATGCATGCAACAACTCTTTACCAAAAAATACGTTTATTGTAAAATTTTGGAAAATGGGCGTGCCACCGCCCACTTATGATCATATTTATATATCTCGGTAACCGTTCTACCAATTTGTACCAAACTCGGTGTGGTTATTGAACTTGACACATAGAAGAAAAACGCTGAAAATTATTGAAGTCGGACTAAAATTACGGCCGCTTTTCATATAACGGTAAATTTCAGAAATGCTTGAAACTTCAATATTTCGAAATTTAAGGACGCTAATTTACTCAAAATTGATACACCCCGGCTTACCATCTAGCGGTAGCTTTCGGAAAGGTGAACAACATATATTTAATACTTGCGCCGGGTATTTAATGTTCGGCTCCGCCCGAACTTAGACTTTCTTACTTGTTTTAGCATGAAAAAGTCTAATGTACTGATTTCGCGCATAAAAACTCTGGCAACCCCTCATCGCATTATATAACAAAAAAGCAGAAAACATGACCTTTTATACTTAACTACCTTAGTTTTGCTAAAAATTTGATTATTTTAAGCGTACACAGCAGCCATTATGGATCCGCCATTTTGAATTTCGGAATTATGTGGTGAAATTTAAAACCAGCAACCTAAATAAAGACGAGTACACAAGGTTTGATTAGAATTGTACCACGCTTCGACTTTTGGCCAGCTTTTTCGAAAAATTGGCCACTGTGCGTTGGTGTTAAAAAGCATAAAACTTACTGTCCCAGTGAAGCGCGTTGCAATTATTTTTCATATCTTGCTTCGATGACGGCGCCAGCTATTGTCGAAAAAATTGATTCCGCACCAATAAAAATTTTAAAGTGAATTATGCGACAACAATATATATATATATAACAATTTTGAAAGTAACTATAAACTTATATGGTCTTTTTTTTTCAAACCAAACTGTATTCAAGTGACCCAGCTGATATAGACCTCTGCAACCCAGATAATCATTTACCTATTAAGGAAATATATATTCCTTGTACCGCAGAGACGAAGATATCAACAGCACATTTAAGTAAAGTCCTAATTTTAACAAGTAAGAAAGTCTAAGTTCGGGCGGGGCCGAACATTAAATACCCGGCGCAAGTATTAAATACATATATGTTTTTCAGCTTTCCGAAAAATACCGCTACATGGTAATTTTTTGAGTAAATTAGCATCCTTAAATTTCGAAATATTGAAGTTTCAAGCATTTCTGAAATTTACCGTTATATGAAAAGCGGTCGTAATTTTAGTCCGATTTAAATAATTGTCAACGCTTTGCTTTTATGTGGCAAGCACAATAACCATACCGAGTTTGGTACAAATTCGTAGAACGGTTCCCGATATACATATATGTGATCATAAGTGGGCGGTGCTACGCCCATTTTCCAAAATTTTATCATAAACGCATTTCTTGGTAAAGAGTTGTTGCAAGCATCAATTTTGAATAAATTAGCTTTAATATTTACTGATTTATCCGAAGATATCGTATTTCTCTAAATTACCCTATGGACTGTGGGCGTGGTTATTGTCCGATTTTAAAAATTTTCGGCCGTTTGGTATGCTGTACCAAGGCCAACAACTGTGCCAAGTTTAGATGGAATCGGTGTAGCGGTTACCAAGATATGCACATGTAACCATAAGTGGGCGTGGCTACGCCCATTTTCCAAAAATTTATAATATTCTTATTTCTCGTCTGAAAGTTATTGTAAATATCAATTTTGAGTGAATTATCTTCAGTAGTTACTAAAATATCGCAGTTTTCGTATTTCTGGAAATTACCGTTATGTGGGAAGTGGGCGTGGTTACAGTCCGATTTTGCCCATTTTCAATACCAACCTACCTTGGATTAGCAGAAACCTACATACCAAATTTCGTTGAGATATCTCAATTTTTGCTCGAGTTATCGTGTACACGGACGGACGGACAGACGGACAGACGGACGGACAGACAGACATGGCTTAGTCAATTTCTCCATTCATTCTGAACATCTATGTATACATTTGTCTATATCTATCTCGATTCGTTTTGGCTGTTACAAACAACCGTTATGTGAACAAAATTAATATACCCTTGTGCACAAGTGCGCTCGGGTATAAAAATAAGAAAAAATATTCATATATATGTTATATTGAACTGCAAATAAACGAGTGATTTGATTTTAACTGTGACATTTTGAAAAGCCTTACATGTGACCAATGATTGTCATAGAAAGAAAGCGTTAATTCGACATTTTTAAAAGTTTAAAACAATTTTCCTAATTTGTACAAGAAAGCGACAAAGAGAAAATTTGTAATCAATTGCAACTTTTTAAATTCGATAATAAAGTATATTGCGGTGAAGACATAATTTTTGGGAGGAGTAAGCAAGCTAAAAAATACTTTAAATAACTTTTTATATTTCGAACTTACTTCTTTTATTTTTAACTTGTTATGTTTGCCGCACAGCTCTGCCGCTGCAGAGCGCACTTTCTCATATTTGAATTTGATGGAAACAAATAAAACAAATCGCTCCACTTTCCCAATGGTGGAATGCATAATGTCTTCGAAACGTCTTAAAAATGATTAAAAAATTTGAATACTGAGTGCTGTAAGTACAAAAAGTATTTAAACTAAAAATAAGGTTATATGTAAGATATTTTTGCTGTTTTTTTATGCTAATACCCAGTTGAACTAACACATCTAAGACAACTTCGTTATTATCATTATACTAGTACCAAGTACAACTGATACGTGTACCTTTTTTGCAATGAATAAATGTTAAATTGTTTTGAAAAACGGCTTTTCATAAAAATTATTTATTATTTAATCCATATTGATACTTTTATACTTAAAATAAAAAAAGTGATACATATTGATACATTTTAAGTCTCATCTCTGCTACAATTTTACACAAGCCCGCGGTCACACTAAGTGTAAACACTCAATAGAGCTCTACGACAGACTCACCTACATACATAAGCTGCATTGTTTTGTAAGCAAGCGACAAAAGAACGCTCAACTGGTAGCTGGCAAGAAACATGTGATTAGTTTAACGGGATTTAAATACAAAAACCAATTTAAATCAGTAACAAGTAAGAAAGTCTAAGTTCGGGCTGAGCCGAACATTAAATACCCGGCGCAAGTATTAAATATATGTTTTTCACCTTTCCGAAAGCTACCGCTACATGGTAGACCGGGGTGTATCCATTTTGAGTAAATTAGCGTCCTTAAATTTCGAAATATTGAAGTTTCAAGTATTTCTGAAATTCACTGTTATATGAAAAGCGGTCTAATTTTAGTTCGATTTCAATAATTTTCAACGCTTTGCTTCTATGTGGCAAGCACAATAACCACACCGAGTTTGGTACAAATTGGTAGAACGGTTACCGAGATATATATATGTGATCACAAGTAGGCGGTGCCACGCCCATTTTTCAAAATTTTATCATAAACGTATTTCTTGGTAAAGAATTGTTGCAAGCATCAATTTTGAATAAATTGGCTTCAATAATTACTGATTTATTGAAGATTTCGCATTTCTCTAAATTACCGTTAAATGGGATGTGCGCGTGGTTATTGTCGGATTTTAAAAATTTTCGGCTATTTCGTATGTTATACCAAGGTTAACAACTGTGCCAAGTTTGGAAGAAATTGGTGCAGCGGTTACCAAGATATACACATGTAACCATGAGTGGGCGTGGCTACACCCATTTTCCAAAAATTTATAATATTCTTATTTTTCGTCTAAAACTTATTGCAAATATCAATTTTGAGTGAATAATCTTCAGTAGTTACTAAAATATCGCAGTTTTCGTATTTCTGAAAATTACCGTTATATGGGAGGTAGGCGTGGTTATTGTCCGATTTTGCCCATCCGTCCTCCGCCCGAAAGAAGTGCACATACCAAGTTTCGTTAAGATATCTCAATTTTTACTCGAGTTATCGTGTGCACAGACGGAGGGACAGACGGACGGACAGACAGTCACCGCTTAATCGATTTCTCTTTTCATCCTGATCATTTATGTATACATTTGTCTATATCTTTCTCGATTCGTTTTGCCTGTTACAAACAACCGTTATGTGAACAAAGTTATAATACCCTTGTGCACAAGTGCGCTCGGGTATAATTATGTGAGGTATTTGCGTAATATATGGGCAAATCTAAAAAACAGGTAACCTTTGTGTTATTTAGCTTTATTTTCACTGTTGTAAACTAAATCAAGCTGATTGTTTTTGGATATAATTCATTGACGTATACTTCAAGCCTCAAAAAAAAAAGTGGATCAATTTGCTGCATAACTTTTGAAATATAGGTGTTTAAATTAAAAATAATAATGAAAACAAGTAAGAAAGTCTAAGTTCGGACGGAGCCGAACATTAAATACCCGGCGCAAGTATTAAATATATGTTTTTCACCTTTCGGAAAGCTACCGCTACATGGTAAGCCGGAGTATATCAATTTTGAGTAAATTAGCGTCCTTAAGTTTCGAAATATTGAAGTTTTAAGCATTTCTGAAATTTACCGTTTTCAACGTTTTGCTTTTATGTGGCAAGCACAATAACCATACCGAGTTTGGTAAAAATTGGTAGAACGGTTACCGAGATACATATATGTGATCATAAGTGGGCGGTGCCACGCCCATTTTCCAAAATTGTATCATAAACGTATTTCTTGGTAAAGAATTGTTCCAAGCATAAATTTTGAATAAATTAGCTTTAATATTTACTGATTTATCGAACATTTCGTATTTTTCCAAATTACCGTTATATGGGATGTGGGTGTGGAAATTGTCCGATTTTAAAAAGATTCGGCCATTTGGTATGCTGTACCAAGTTTGGAAGAAATTGGTGCAGCGGTTACCAAATGTGCACATAATATATAATATATAAGTGGGCGTGGCTACACCCATTTTCCAAAAACTTATAATGTCCTTATTTTTCGTCTAAAAATTATTGTAGACATCAATTTTGAGTGA
>NW_023458559.1:11414108-11418510 GCF_013731165.1 Rhagoletis pomonella
AAAAAAACGTTTTTCTTCATATTTTCGCGAATATCTCGGCTACTATTTGTCGCACGCAAGAGAACAACATATCATTCTGTTTGTAATGAAATTCCTAATTTTTTTCATGCAAACAATTTTTTCGTTAAACAAATAGATAAAAAACTATTAAGCATCAAAGTGGAAAATTTCTTTTTTGATGTTTGTTTTTCGCAAATTACTCAGTTCCTTCGCATTTTTACACTTGATAGTCCAAATACTTTTTTGAACAACACTAAATTACCTTTAAATAAATATCGATGATCCAATAAGGCAGCCTCTGGCAATCCACGCTGGAACACGTACAAGTCGAGCCTGTAGAAGTTTTTGCTCAATCTCCATGATTCCAGAAGGTCTCAAAAATTTTTAGACCAAAAATAAGAATATTATAAATTTTTAGACCAAAAATAAGAATATTATAAATTTTTGGAAAATGGGCGTAGCCACGCCCACTTATGGTTACATGTGTATATATTGGTAACCGCTGCACCAATTTCTTCCAAACTTGGCTCAGTTGTTGGCCTTGGTACGAAATACCAAATTTTTAAAATCGGACAATAACCCCGCCTACATCTCATATAACGGTAATTTAGAGAAATACGAAAACTTCGATAAATCAGTAAATATTAAAGCTAGTTTATTCAAAATTGATGGTTGCAACAACTCTTTACCAAGAAATACATTTATGATAAAAATTTGGAAAATGAGCGTGGCACCGCCCCCTTATGATCACATATATGTATCTCGGTAACCGTTCTACCAATTTTACCAAACTCGGTATGGTTATTGTGCTAGCCACGTAAAAGCAAAACGTTGGAAATTTTTGAAATCGGACTAAAATTGAGACCGCTTTTCATATAACGCTTATTTACTCAAATTGATACACCCCGGCTTACCATGTAACGGTAGCTTTTGGAAAGGTGAAAATTATATATTTAATACTTGCACCGGGTAGACTTTCTTACTTGTTCTATCTTATATTTATGTTGGCTTCAGTACGACGTGAGTGTTAACTAGGTCAAGGCGCAAAGGAATTTTTTATAAAATTAAATTTAAAGTTTAACTCTTTGTTTTTTGAAAGGTGATTATTACTGGTTTTTTTATGTGGTTTTTCGGGATTCTTTTTTGTATATGAATTCGTGCGATTTTTGAAAATCCTTGAACACATTCCCCGCTTTTGTATGAAAGTAAGTAAAGAGCTTTTTTATGCGGCTTTCTGAGGAATGCATATACCGCATAAAATGAGACCTAAGTATATATGTATATGTATGTACATTAGGGTGCCTTTTTCCACTATTTTGTTCATTCCCAACACGAAATTTTGTGAGAAATACCCTAAAAAATCCCTGAAAATTTTAGCCTTTAATATAAATCGGGCTCATTGCGTACATCGTAAAATTGACGAAAATGCACGACTTGACAACATCGGCCTTGCCTATTCCAGGGCTGCCAAGTTTTTAGGCAATGGCATATACTTTTCGATGCGACTCGCTTCTCGAAAAACAACTTGCACGACCGACGCGTACAAAGATTTCCCGTTCAAAATACTTACACGTAAACTATGATTTTTTTTTTTCAAAATTCTACAGCTCAAAGGAAGTGTATGGTGTAATCTTGGGATATTTAAAAAAGATTTGGTGGCTTAAACCAGAAGTCCGATTAGGGAAAACCCAGATAGTGTAGTAAAATTTTAGAACAATTTATTAAATTATTAAAAAAATAATTAATAACTAGTGAATCCGCATGGCGTTAAAACGCCCAAAGCTTAATTTCAAAAACTTAAAAGATGTTCAAAATGTTAGTCAGAGTTAGAAGAGATTAAATTCATCAAATTTCAAATCACCCTATATCGATGAAAAAAGTTCTTAATTAAAAAAAAAATAAAATAAAATAAAAACTTTACCACACATCTACAGGTAAGGTCTTTAATTTGATCTTTCATTTTTGAAATTCCCTTTTAAATATATTCCCAAACTAAAATCTTCTTAAATCTCTTTCGTCTGATATTGTGATACACATGTACTCCAATATACTGAAGAACTAATTTGAATTTGATTGTTCGAACAAATGACAACTAGGAATGTTAGAAATGACAATGGGATCCCGGACGTTTTAAGGTCTCGAAAATCCCTGGATTCTTGGCAAGCAATCCCGGGATTTTCGGGATTTGTAATTTTGCACTGATGGCAATAATAGAAACTCCTTTTCTTGACCAGTATTGGCTATATATCTTTTTTTATTTAATAATTAATATGTTTCTATAAATGTCTAGCTCATTACACATATAACACCGCGCGATAGTAAATTTTAAACACAAATATCAATATATCAATATATGGGCCAAATATAGTAAAATTGCATTTTTAGTTTTTCACTCTGACGTCAGTAATTTAAAAATGATTTAAAAAATTCAGAGAAATGTGTTTAGAGAAGAAGTATGGGTATAAAATTAATGCGCAAATCCAGATTCCAGGGTTCAGAAAAACTCGTTTTCAAATCTGTGTTCGTATGGAATAGTAGCTAATGTCTAGAAGCTGGCTTTAGTATAATGCGGCATTCCCTTTATTCTTTAAACGACAAAGAATTGTTTGATGAGACTTAACAAGAATATAGGCTTGCTAGCATCGGAACTAGTTCTTGCACGTTTATCTGCCAAAAGTTCTTCAACGGCTCAGCGCCAATGAGTCATTCGCAATCGTATGCTGCGAATGCTGCATTATACTAAAGCCAGCCTTTAAACATAAGCTACTTTTCCGTACGAACACAGAAATGATTAAAATTAATTCATTTCATTTGCGTTTGCGATCTGTGAACGAATTTTATAACAACCATTTGTTTTCGTTGCCTGGCGACGATTGTTTTCTTTTTTTGTTTTCATTCGGAAGAAATTATTTTTTATTTTTGTTTGGGTTCTCATTAACTTCAAAGGTAATTATATTGTTTTCATTCGTTATATACGAACGAATATGAACTGACTCATTCGCTCTTTGCAGCAAACATTTGCCCGAATTTATCACCATTTAGCGATGCATGTATGTAAATATAAGTTGAAGAAAATTTATTTATTTTAATTCCCTTCTTTTCAAAGCCCAGTATTATAAATGAAAATTATTTCAAATCTCTACATATTTACATATGTATAGGGCGAGTTCCAAAATGCATGCTGCTTTCTATTTGTATAATATTGTGTACACATTTCGCAGCAATACAAAACAATATGCAACTAGAACTCACCCATAATTATGTACACTAGATAACAAATTTTCAAAAAAGTTCAGAGCTCTGGCATTTGACCATCATTTCATATTTAAAAATTTCCGCTGAACCCAAGTATGAAGATATTAAGACAGTAGAACAGTTTCGAGATATAGCCAAATTTCGGTAATTTTAAATTATATACAACTTTCAAAATAACGTATACGAAAATACACTTCTCCGTATGAAAGCAAAATAATATTTTGAAAATAGCTCAGCATAGATCAACAAATGTTCCTTTTGACGTTTACTCGCATATTGCGAATGAATAGAAGAAAGAATGAATTTGAATCATTTGCGAACAAATTTTTGTTTTTTGTGTTGAATATCTCGGAGTTATATGTAGTCCAGTCGAATGGTAGTTTAAGATTGCAATACAATGCACGAATTTAGTTATACATAGAATTCAAGAGGGGGTTATAAAAAGAAGTTAAATCTGAATTTGCAGTGCTGTGCGAATATTATTTGCTAAGTTATGCAAAAAAACGTTTTTCTTCATATTTTCGCGAATATCTCGGCTACTATTTGTCGCACGCAAGAGAACAACATATCATTCTGTTTGTAATGAAATTCCTAATTTTTTTCATGCAAACAATTTTTTCGTTAAACAAATAGATAAAAAACTATTAAGCATCAAAGTGGAAAATTTCTTTTTTGATGTTTGTTTTTCGCAAATTACTCAGTTCCTTCGCATTTTTACACTTGATAGTCCAAATACTTTTTTGAACAACACTAAATTACCTTTAAATAAATATCGATGATCCAATAAGGCAGCCTCTGGCAATCCACGCTGGAACACGTACAAGTCGAGCCTGTAGAAGTTTTTGCTCAATCTCCATGATTCCAGAAGGTCTCAAAAATTTTTAGACCAAAAATAAGAATATTATAAATTTTTAGACCAAAAATAAGAATATTATAAATTTTTGGAAAATGGGCGTAGCCACGCCCACTTATGGTTACATGTGTATATATTGGTAACCGCTGCACCAATTTCTTCCAAACTTGGCTCAGTTGTTGGCCTTGGTACGAAATACCAAATTTTTAAAATCGGACAATAACCCCGCCTACATCTCATATAACGGTAATTTAGAGAAATACGAAAACTTCGATAAATCAGTAAATATTAAAG
>NW_023458559.1:11418610-11424333 GCF_013731165.1 Rhagoletis pomonella
GCATAATCTTCAGTGGTTACTAAAATATCGCAGTTTTCGTATTTCTGAAAATTACCGTTATATAGGAGGCAGGCGTGGTTATTGTCCGATTTTGCCCATTTTCAATACCATCCGTCCCACGCCCGAAAGAAGTGCACGTGCCAAGTTTCGTTAATATATCTCAATGTTTACTCGAGTTATCGTGTGCACAGACGGACGGACGGACAGACAGTCACCGCTTAATCGATTTCTCTTTCCATTGTGATCATTTATGTATACATTTGTCTATATCTATCTCGATTCGTTTTGCCTGTTTCAAACAACCGTTATGTGAACAAAGTTATAATACCCTTGTGCACAAGTGCGCTCGGGTATAAAAAGCGTTCACTCTTCTATGTGGACATAAGCAAAACTAAAACGGGGAATCACGGAATTTGAAAAAGCGTTCGCCACGTGTTTCTGTATCTTTCACACTTAAAAAATGTAATGACAGCATGTTTGAAACATCCAACGATGCAGATAATTCAAAGGTAGATCTCGGATTCTAAAACCTGTGATCAGATGAGATGCAACTTAGGTATTGCCTGGTTTTATATTTGCTTTGGTATCTACCTAATAGCCACTTATGTACGTCAGCGGCGCTGCCGCTGTCGCACCAAAACCTCTCGGCGTGAACTGTTAGGGTACAGAAACGGTTTTAAAATACATAGCACTAGCTAAGACTGAAAAACTGTAAAGTCATTTTTTTAACTTTTCCGTAGAGGAAAAAACTACTCAGCAAATTTTTCTCAAAACTTTGAATACAACACTTTTGCGTATTCAAAGCAAAACAAACCTCCATAAGAATCGATAGAATTCGACGTTATTGAAAGGTTTTCATATTAATTTGGTCTTTACGAATTTTCTGTGCCTCTTCGTAAGTGAAAACCTTGTCAGGTCTCCTCGTTATGTCACATGCTTGACATGTCACCCATGCCTGACATGGTAGACTGTATTTCTCTTTGTTTCTTATAGTTTACGCCGCTCAATTTCATCGACTTTTTCAAGAACTGAAGTTTTTACGATAGCTAATGCAGCAGTGTGAACACATATGTATGTGGTAGATCTACCACATATTTTTTTCAATTTGGGTTTCTACCACATCTACCACACAAGGCTTAAAACCTACCTCATTTTTAGACAGAACATTTGTTTACAATTTTCACATAACTCTAAAAATTCAACTCAATTCTAATAAGAAATATAAAAATTAATCAATAGATTTCATGAATCATGAATTTGGCTTTAAATATATCTGTGCTTTAACTTTTTAATATTTCAGAAATCCGCATATTTATATCTGCTTAAGTATTATGCAATGGAAAGGTGTTAATCATACATACGCAAAAATAAAATTTTGTTAAAGTGTCGTATATTTTACCAACTTAATAAAATGGGTTGCTAGTCTGAACTGTAAACTTTTTAAGTCTGGTAAAACACGCACAAATACTTAATTCTTAATTACATACTATGTGTATACAATATACATACATTTGTACACGACACGCACCATCTTCAAAAGAGGCACAACCAAAAAAATAAAATGTGGTCCACTTTTTTGCATAAATCAATTCGAAGGGATTTTCTCAAATTATTGAAAATATTTTTTTCTTATGCTTATATTTTCTAACTAGAAAATTAGTGGTATACTTGCTTTTGTATCACTTGCGTTGAATCTGTACGATCCACAAGCAATTATGTGCGTTGTTTATACCCAATAAAAATATGAATTGGAAAATCTACCACATCTTCTACCACACTAAAATAAATCGGGGTTTACAGACTGAAATGCGGTCAATCCAAGTCAGTAATAATGGCAGGCTTCTCTGTAAAGCAGTAACGACGAGTATGGGTATATAAATTTCCATAAAAGGCGATAGCCTAGCTTTTTTTATTATATTGTGGTTGGCACGCTTGCCTGGTTACCAGGTTTTTATTAAGTTTACTAAAATAAAATACGTGCACAATAATAATTTTTACCCAGATAACCTGATAACCAGGCAAGTGTGAACAACCTCAATGTTTTTCTCCGTGGTGTACGAGCATTTATGTATGTACATATGTATGTATGTCCATACATTCTTACGCAGTAGTCGGAACAGAGCTTTGGCTGGTAAACAAACATTGCCCTTCCGTATACCGGTAATCACACATCCGGGCTTTGACACTGCTACACGCAAAGCTCATGGCTGCAAGCTTGACTGTTATCAGATTTCGATTTGGGCGCAGCGTGGGTGGTGGTTGAATACATGAACGCAATTTCGCCAACGGCTTTGTTGTAGCCCCTATTGGTCGATTAGGGCGAGCAGCAATGCTTGTAGTATGTACATAGCTTCCGCTTTTGGCACATAGTAATGAGCAAAAAACTTCATTGCGATATTCAAACTGGTCTGATGTTATATAACAGTGTAACCAAGATAATTTCGCGCCAGTTCGGCAACAGGTTCTTGGACTGCTAACCCACATCAGAACTCTATAGTGATGTTGAAAATATATCTAACTGTGTTAATATTTAATGGTGTGGGTGGCCAAATCAGCTGTAAGTTTTGTTGTGAATAGTGAATATGAAATCAAAGTAAAAACATAATAAAATGATAGAGATCGAATAAGTTAAAACTCTACACATATGTATAGATATACATATGTAAGTATGTAAACACGCAAATATGCATTATTTGTTTACGTCAATATAAATATTTGCAGTGCATAAATACATACTTATGTACACTATAAATCATTACCTTTATATATTAAAGCCCTAAATAATTGTTTTCGAAATTCAGCTTTGTTTCGGTAGGTTTCTCACTAAAGGCCTAATAGAATTTAAAAACCATTTATTTACTACATCAATAAATTCGTTTTACAGCCAATTTCACGAAAGGAATTTAAATGAAAAATCATTTTTATTTTTTGAATTTGATATGGAAATAGAAAGAAAATAAAAAATCATTTTCCATTTAAATTGCTGGTGAAACCGGCTGTTAGAGTTTACTAAAACCTAGGATTTCTATATTAGGGTAGATAACAATATATGTATACTTATTTATATTCATTATATTTTTCATGTCAAATATAAAGGAATAAAACAAATCAGATAAAAAATTATGTAATTTCGGAAGGCATTTTTTATTTTTAAGGCATCAATTATTTTCTTCATTTTAGCTGTTTTGAAAAACATATGTAAATGTTTCAGACAGTTGTCTGAAATACATAAATAGTGACAGAAAACATCTTTTCAACATTTTGCATCTCGGAAATGAAAATCTTCGAAGAAGTTACGGAGTTATTGAAAACTTGTTGAAAATTATATAAAAAAAAATCTAGCGAATTTGAACTTAAAGCTAACAGGCTAACCTAATATTCGCGGCTTGCGTTTTGGTACGCATGCCGTCGAATTTGTTTTTTTGCGTCACCCAAAATTGACTTGCATGCGTTTGCATTTGATTTCATTGAGCGAAACGTCAAATCAAAATGTCACGCAGAACAAAAATTGGAAATTGAGTTAGCTTCATACGCACGCCGTTCAATTTCGGTTGATCTCATACAAGTTGCATGTGCATGAGAAATTTTTGACAATAAATTGGCGGCGTGCGTGAATATTAGGTTAGCCGGTAAGATCCCATTATCGGCACAATGGGCCGATTTTCGGCGCATTTCATATACCAATAGTGTGAGCAAACACAATCTGAGCTGCTCTGACGCTGCTCTCATGAGAACCCAACTTTTAAACTTCAACTTGTTTTATTTTTATTTCCTATATTTCGTTACTGTTGGAAATGTCATGTCGTTTTATTTTGAATGTTCGTTAACATGGTGGAATTATACAAGGTGTTGTACGTAGTGACAGCTCATGTCGACAGCTCCCTTACAAAAGGTTGTAATATGGAAGCACGAGAGAAACGGGAAGAAAAAAAGCCCGCTTTGCGAAGTAGTACGAAATTTGGTACTATTTTTCATATAAAATTTTGCAATTAAATAGTTACAAACGGTATATTATGATAAGCTAAATTCGCGAAAGTAGTATATATAACGTAGTAGTTATGCAATAAATGGTAATTTAGTTTATTAAACACAATGTCCTATAATTATAGTCAAACTTCCAAAACCAAAAAGTTAGTGGTGACCCCCGAGTCGTTACAACATGACGGAATCGACAAAAGGGCGCATCGACGGATGGGGAGAATATTTCATCGAACAAAATGCCAACTAAAGATGTGGAGCTTGCATCGCAATGCAAGCTGTGACCGTTCTGAACTGAGAATATAATCTGGTCCTCTCAGCAATTAGCAGCGATGCTTTAAAGGAAGCTGCGGATGTTTTAAAAACCTTACCAACTCAAGACCGATATATTAACCTCAAAAGTCAACTACTGTCACGTTTTACTGATTCAGCCGACCCACATAGGGTATTTGGCTGATTTAGGCATATTTTTATCGCTACAAACATCAAATATAGTTTTAGTTATCAAATAAAACATTCACTATAACTACCCTGTTACTAATAGAAAATTCAATCGTAGTGAAATCTTATTGTCAATATTATTGTGGCTTATTAACATTTGTTTCCATATTGTTATTGAGCTTTGTAGCACTATTATGTTTTTAGGGAAAAGGGAAAAAGCAACAAAGTCTTAGCGGTAGAAGTTACCAAAAAAACAGTTATATCGTTGGAAAAGCAGGGCCAGTGGCAGTGAACCACAGACGGGATTGCAGCAGCAAAAATCACTGGGGAATAGATGCATAGTTAAATACGTAGTTCTTGTTTAAATCTTCCATCTAAACTTACCAAGAAAACAGTTATATCGTTGAAAAAGCAAGGCCAGTGGCAGTGAACCACAGACGGAATTGCAGCGGAAGGAAGCACCGACCAAAATAACCACAAATCCTTGGGGAGAACTCTAAACCGATGTTTTTTTGCCGAATTAATGTTGAAATTTCTAATTTAATTTTCAGTTGCCAACGATAAGAATAGAGTAAATGTCAAAGAATTGTTCAGTGATTGTAAATCAGTTTTGGAATAGGGAATGAGGTAGTTTAGTACTTTTTTAAAGGCGATAAAATGTAGTTTTTTCAAGAGGGAAACACTGATATAGCTAAGGGAGCCAAGATGGCGGATTAGAGCGAGAACGCTGTCAATATCCAACACCTTGTATTATTCCACCATGGTTCGTTAATGTGAAACTTTTGTTCACTTTTGAATTTTAGCAGTGCTGTGCGGTTTAAATTTATGTAAATGTAATTGTGCGGTTTATACCAATATAAAATGTGTAATAATTAATTGTCGTGCTAACTGTAATCTACGCACCACTCATTTTCTGAGGTGCCTCAATGTTTTTGGCGGTAGGAGCATTGGGAAAGCAGCTGTATCGTAGAGCCTAATGCCTAAATTCACCGGGATGTACAGCGTGGCGACGAATAACTGTTACCCCGGTTTTTTTTGAGAAATAAAAGGGTCCTTTATAGATTTTGCGAAACAAGTATTTTATTGTTAATTTTCCACAGTTTTTACTTTAGTTGTATTAATTAGTTTTTAAATTTCAATCCTTATTTACATTTGCCAGCAGTGTAAACTTTGAGAGAAAAGTTCATTTGGCAGGCAGGTCTTCGTCAGTTAATTTATTCCATATCTTCTGTAACCATAGGCAAATTTTCTCAATTTTGAATCCCTTATACTCCCCCTTTTGTCCAACATAAGGCCTCATACTT
>NW_023458559.1:11424433-11425774 GCF_013731165.1 Rhagoletis pomonella
TACTTGGTACTAGTATAATGATAATAACGAAGTTGTCTTAGATGTGTCAGTTCAACTGGGTATTAGCATAAAAAAACAGCAAAAATGTCTTACATATAATCTTATTATACCCGAGCGCACTTGTGCACAAGGGTATATTAATTTTGTTCACATAACGGTTGTTTGTAACAGCCAAAACGAATCGAGATAGATATAGACAAATGTATACATAGATGTTCAGAATGAATGGAGAAATCGACTAAGCCATGTCTGTCTGTCCGTCCGTCTGTCCGTCCGTTCGTGTACACGATAACTCGAGCAAAAATTGAGATATCTCAACGAAATTTGGTATGTAGGTTTCTGCTAATCCAAGGTAGGTTGGTATTGAAAATGGGCAAAATCGGACAATAACCACGGCCACATCCCATATAACGGTAATTTTCGGAAAAACGAAACTTGCGATATTTTAGTAACTACTGAAGATTATTCACTCAAAATTGATATTTATAACAATTTTTAGGCGAAAAATAAGAATATTATAAATTTTTGGAAAATGGGCTTAGCCACGCCCACTTATGGTTACATGTGAATATCTTGGCAACCGCTGCACCGATTTCATCCAAACTTGTCACAGTTGTTGGCCTTGGTACAGCATACCAAATGGCCGAAAATAACCACGCCCACAGTCCATAGGGTAATTTAGAGAAATACGAAATCTTCGATAAATCAGTAAATATTAAAGCTAATTTATTCAAAATTGACGCTTGCAACAATTCTTTATCTAGAAATACGTTTATGGTAAAAGTTTGGAAAATGGGCTTAGCACCGCCCACTTATGATCACATATATGTCTATCGGTAACCGTTCTACGAATTTGTGCCAAACTCGGTATGGTTATTATGCTTTCAACATAAAAGCAAAGCGTTGACAATTATTTAAATCGGACTAAAATTACGGCCGCTTTTCATATAACGGTAAATTTCAGAAATGCTTGAAACTTCAATATTTCGAAATTTAAGGACGCTAATTTACTCAAAATTGATACACCCCGGCTTACCATGTAGCGGTAGCTTTCGGAAAGGTGAAAAACATATATGTATTTAATACTTGCGCCGGGTATTTAATGTTCGGCCCCGCCCGAACTTAGACTTTCTTACTTGTTAAAATTAGGACTTTACTTAAATGTGCTGTTGATATCTTCGTCCCTGCGGTACAAGGAATATATATTTCCTTAATAGGTAAATGATTATCTGGGTTGCAGAGGTCTATATCAGCTGGGTCACTTGAATAGAGTTTGGTTTGAAAAAAAAAGACAATATAAGTTTATAGTTACTTTCAAAATTGTTATATATATATATATTG
>NW_023458559.1:11425874-11430070 GCF_013731165.1 Rhagoletis pomonella
CAGAAAGGTTTGAAACTTTGATATTTAAATTTAAGGAAGCTAGTTTTACCCAAAATTGATACTAACCACCAAAATTGCCAAAATTTATACAGTGCAGACGTGTTTTTATTTTGCTCTGCGTTTTCTTATTTTCTACGTGGTTTTCCGCGCATGATATATTTGTGTATTGTGTTTTCTGGTGAAACTAAATTTGGTGATATACCTATTGCCGTTTGTCATTTGATTCGATTCGAGCTGAGGTGTAAACGCGTAAAAAACTGCTTGTGCTGCTTTTGTTGTTGCCGAACTTGATGGTATGTCTCCCCCTCCTGCTGCTGCTAAACGTCGCTTGAGCAAAGATTCTCCAATTTCGAAAGCAGCGAAACTGGATGAGAGTGCAGCTTTACCATCTATCGTAACCAGTGTTGCCGCGAACCTTTTTAGTGGTAGCCAATTCCTTTAATAAAAGGGCTGAAAAAGAGCTAAAAAAGTCGTTGTGGCTAAAACTGGTAGCTAAAATTTTTTACTTACATATACCTACATATATAAGTATACACGCAAACATTCTCAAGAAGTATTGGTATAGAAAAACTATGAACTCTGGAAAAAAGCAAATATTTTATCCAACCAAAAACATTTTTGTGTAAAAGGGGAAACATAGCACACCGGCTTGCTGGCTGCAGCTTATAACTTACCAGCATGCTGGCTCAATATTTATTTCTTTAAAAATGAGGTCGAGGAAAGATCGAAATGATTAGAGCCGAAATTTCATATTTTGTCTACCATTTTCTTAAACATTGTTTTTTTTCTTAATTCACAACTGCAATATCGTGAACTTAATCTTCCACAAACACGGCTTTGACATATATAGTGCAAGAATTTCCGCCAAAATACGTTTTACTTAGAAAATTGAGCTCACCACTCACGACACCAGCAGCTGGTACAATCACATCACAAGAACATACACAGTCAATCGAGTTGATGGGCCTTTTAACAAATTAAGAGCCTTAACACTTTTACAGTTTGTATGTATAAAAAGGTAAGGAACATACAATACATATATGAATATATATCAGTCTTTCTTAGTTTAAAAATTCATCTCTTACATAAATGAAAAAAAAATCAGATCAAATTAAACATATACAACTTTTTCATGCCAAGTATAAGTAAATTCTCCAAAGGGCTAAAAAAAGGGCTAGGGGCAATTTTAAATTTATGTGGCCAAAAAAAGTATGTGGTAGCTAAATCTAGCCACCAAAGGGCTAAAACGGCGATACTGATCCTAACTGCACTTAGAGAGCTTGAGCAAAAGGTACAACGTCAATCCGATACACTCCAATCTCTGTTTGAAGGTCTCTCTAACAAAATTGCGGAAGCGGAGCGTGCTCTTTGCAATAAAATTGATACGGAGATTTCTGTGCTCTCTATCAAACTAACAGAATCTGCTGAACGTATATCTGCTTTAGAAAGTAGGAAAGAGCTGCTTGATAGTGAGGTGCAGAGTTTGCACAACTAGAGAGAGTAAACTCAATAATGTTTTTTTTAGTATTTGAATTTAAAAATTGGAACATTGTATTCAATAAAAAGTTTTTAAAGGGTCGTAAATCGAACCTGCGCCACTAAATAACTACTCGCTCAAGGCGGCAAACTTGAAAAACTTTAAACTTGACAAAATTGTAAATTCTTTTCAATTGACGCTGCACCAGTTGAGACGTCTTTCAGTTATATTTTTTTTTTTTTTGCGGTGCAATAATTCTGTTTTGAGAATTGAATCGGGCTGCAAATGTCGGATGTATCCTCCTGACGTCCATCTTCACAATCTTGCATCATGGCAAGATCGTTGGTTAAACACCGTTGATTTCCAAGGAATTCTTCACTCTCATTCTTTTGGTTGTTTCTGAATTTGTAGGAGCTGTAACGTCAACAGCGTTTTATGATTTTGTTTTTGTAATTCATTTTTAATCCTTTCTTCTGTGACTGAAATAGCTTTTAAGCAGAAATAACTAAAGAAGGTTACCACCTCTATTTGTATTTTTTTTTCCATTTAATACTAAAGAAATTCATATACCCGACCCAACGTTTGATCTATGGTAATTAATTAACATTTTTTTATTGGAATATTTTTCTATGGGTGGCTTTGCTCGTTTAGACATTTCCTTCATTTGGTACCAAACTTGTTTAATTTGGATAAGCGGCTTGTTTATTATCCGGAAGACTTTTAATTGGGAATAAAAAATATTTCGGTCCCTTCAATATTCGCATTCGCAAAAGATCCGTATTGATTATTGTGAATGCGAAAGCGAATGCGAATGTTAAAATTAATGCGGAAGCTCCGCGGTTGCGAATGCGAATGCGAATATTCGCAACAACCCTGTTTTAGTTTATAGCGTTTTCTTTTCTCGAAATAATGTTGCATTTAGGCTGCCCTGCGCCAGGGCAGTCAAGCTTTCCTGTTCTTTTCTCAGCATCTTCACCTGCATATTGCGTGCTCTTTCTTTATAATTGGTGTATTCTTTTGCAACCGAGCTACAAAAGAACACTCGTTTAAATGTCCATTTACATGCGAAAACACAACACAACTCGTGTAATATATACGAGTTAGTTTCAACTCGTATAACGTTATACGACCAGGATCGGTGTGCTGCCAAGTTCAATTATTGCGCCATTGTGAATGATTCTGGACGGAAATCGAAAGGCTTCCATTCAAATGTCAAAATATTTCGACGAAGATAGGAAAATAGAAAGACGAAAAAATGGAGCAGCAGTAAGTAAAATTTTAAATGATTTATTTATTTCGGAAATATTGAAAACAATTTTGTTTTATTTTAAGGATTTATTTAACTCTCAAATATTTAATTTTATCTAATCACCATATTTACCAAATTTCCGATGCAATTGTTCATTTTGTTTTGTTTGTTTTGCTCATTTTCTGACAACTCCCACTAGTGCTGCCAAGACAAGTTTAACCGAGTTGGAGTGTTCTTTTGCTGCTCGTGTACAAAAGAATACTACAAATGTTGCACTCTGATAATGTTGTCATTTAAGAAGGAGAAATTTTTTTCGAGAAAAGAAAAGGCCATTAGTTTTCCAACTATCGAGTGGATTTTCACCGAAATAAGCAAATTCTTCTTTAAGATATGCCCTCAATTGAGCTTTAATTTCACTTTTAATGTCTCCAGATTCCACATCCGAGCTTTCGCTTTCGCTGGAGGAATCTAAAATTATTTCTAGGTTGCTTGTAAAACTTTTAGCAGTACTTGTTGAAGGCCCATCAATTTGCTTGACATACTACTTATCCGTTTAGCGCCTGAAGCTAAAAGCCGGTTATTGTCCGCACCCTGGTTAGACAGGCTTAGAGCCATTTCAACAATATTAGAGTGGACTCTCTGCCCATGTACACATTCGTAACATCCCTGGTATGTATATAACAAAATTTAAAAATAAATGCCTTTTTTTGCCTTTTTTGAAAGCTAATTTTTTCAAGTGTTTAGTGCCTTAAAATCCTAACCATGCTCGGTAAATTTCAGAAAAGTGAAAAAAAACCTTTATTGAATACGTGCGCCGGGTATTTAATGTTTGGTTTGCCCGAAGTTAAGCTAAGTGTACACGGTAGAGAAATCTCGCTACAGTTTTACTGAAATAAAAAGCTCCCCTCCCAATTATGTTTACACGGCGGAGAAACTCTAGGAGATACTCACTCTATCTAGAGTCAAAATAGAGAAATCCCAACTTTTCTCTATCACGTACTCTACAAGCTGTGTACACGGTAGACAATTGTTACCTCTCGGCTAGAGTTAGCACAGTATATATAGTAATAAACCTTTTTGAGTACTCCTCGGGGGTAAAATCTGATCAGGGTTGATAATGAGAAGGAGCATGCATTTTGTTCATTCAGAGTTGTATACAAAATTACTGTGGTATGACAGGGGGCAACAACCGTACTATGGCAGAGTGGCACAAGTCTTGAATGTGTAATAATGACCGAAATTAATTGCAAAAGTCTAAAAACATTGCAAATTATTGTCTATTATTATAGATACTAGTACAGATTATCATAGTTCAGTGTATAACTTGTTATATTACACCGTTCTTGATAATGAACTGTTAAATGCTGAAAACGCTTATAACTTGTAGATCACTCAAACTTGGGTGTGCTTAATGAACTGTCTGGGCGGATGCGCTGGCAAGCATCGGGGTATGTAGAACTATACAAACCT
>NW_023458559.1:11430170-11431979 GCF_013731165.1 Rhagoletis pomonella
TCTAATCATTTCGATCTTTCCTCGACCTCATTTTTAAAGAAATAAATTATAAAGAAAGAGCACGCAATATGCAGGTGAAGATGCTGAGAAAAGAACAGGAAAGCTTGACTGCCCTGGCGCAGGGCAGCCTAAATGCAACATTATTTCGAGAAAAGAAAACGCTATAAACTAAAACAGGGTTGTTGCGAATATTCGCATTCGCATTCGCAACCGCGGAGCTTCCGCATTAATTTTAACATTCGCATTCGCTTTCGCATTCAGAATAATCAATGCGGATCTTTTGCGAAAGCGAATATTGAAGGGACCGAAATATTTTTTATTCCCAATTAAAAGTCTTCCGGATAATAAACAAGCCGCTTATCCAAATTAAACAAGTTTGGGACCAAATGAAGGAAATGTCTAAACGAGCAAAGCCACCCATAGAAAAATATTCCAATAAAAAAATGTTAATTAATTACCATAGATCAAACGTTGGGTCGGGTATATGAATTTCTTTAGTATTAAATGAAAAAAAAAATACAAATAGAGGTGGTAACCTTCTTTAGTTATTTCTGCTTAAAAGCTATTTCAGTCACAGAAGAAAGGATTAAAAATGAATTACAAAAACAAAATCATAAAACGCTGTTGGCGTTACAGGTTCTCCAAATTCAGAAACAACCAAAAGAATGAGAGTGAAGAATTCCTTGGATTTCAACGGTGTTTAACCAACGATCTTGCCATGATGCAAGATTGTGAAGATGGACGTCAGGAGGATACATCCGACATTTGCAGCCCGATTCAATTCTCAAAACAGAATTATTGCACCGCAATAAAAATAAATAAATATAACCGAAAGACCTCTCAACTGGTGCAGCGTCAATTGAAAAGAATTTACAATTTTGTCAAGTTTAAAGTTTTTCAAGTTTGCCGCCTTGAGCGAGTAGTTATTTAGTGGCGCAGGTTCGATTTACGACCCTTTAAAAACTTTTTATTGAATACAATGTTCCAATTTTTAAATTCAAATACTAAAAAAAACATTATTGAGTTTACTCTCTCTAGTTGTGCAAACTCTGCACCTCACTATCAAGCAGCTCTTTCCTACTTTCTAAAGCAGATATACGTTCAGCAGATTCTGTTAGTTTGATGGAGAGCACAGAAATCTCCGTATCAATTTTATTGCAAAGAGCACGCTCCGCTTCCGCAATTTTGTTAGAGAGACCTTCAAACAGAGATTGGAGTGTATCGGATTGACGTTGTACCTTTTGCTCAAACTCTCTAAGTGCAGTTAGGATCAGTGTCGCCGTTTTAGCCCTTTGGTGGCTAGATTTAGCTACCACATACTTTTTTTGGCCACATAAATTTAAAATTGCCCCTAGCCCTTGTTTTAGCCCTTTGGAGAATTTACTTATACTTGGCATGAAAAAGTTGTATATGTTTAATTTGATCTGATTTTTTTTTCATTTATGTAAGAGATGAATTTTTAAACTAAGAAAGACTGATATATATTCATATATGTATTGTATGTTCCTTACCTTTTTATACATACAAACTGTAATTTGTTAAAAGGCCCATCAACTCGATTGAATGTGTATGTGATTGTACCAGCTGCTGGTGTCGTGAGTGGTGAGCTCAATTTTCTAAGTAAAACGTATTTTGGCGGAAATTCTTGCACTATATATGTCAAAGCCGTGTTTGTGGAAGATTAAGTTCACGATATTGCAGTTGTGAATTAAGAAAAAAAACAATGTTTAAGAAATTGGTAGACAAAATATGAAATTTCGGCTCTAATCATTTCGATCTTTCCTCGACCTCATTTTTAAAGAAATAAAT
>NW_023458559.1:11432079-11433437 GCF_013731165.1 Rhagoletis pomonella
TAGCTCGGTTGCAAAAGAATGAACCTATAGTCTACAAGAGAGCTATTTAGCGAGACTTTTTCGCCGTGTACACATTCCATCGCAACTAGATCGAAACTCTGCGACAACTCTACGCTCTATTTGGCAAGCTAAATAGAGTTTTTGCTCTACGGAGACGTATGGTAAAGTCTTGACTATGAATTTCATCACAGTTTGTAAAATTTTGAAATGGCTAAGACATTAAATCGTTTATTCGGTACAAGCACACCATTTTAGGTACATTTAGAACGTAGGTCTTTTCCATTGTGTTGTTTTTTTTTTTTATTTTGTTCTTTTTATAAATACATACGCAAATTGAGATCGGAACATTACCCTCAATTGGAGAATGAAAATTCGCTTTGTGGCTTAATGTTCTTTACCGATATGATGGAACATTTGCAAAACTTGAATTTGTCTCTACAAGGAGAGAATAAAAATGTTTTTGATTTATCGCAAATTATTTTAAGTTTTGAAGCTACACTGCGTCTTTTTATACATGATCTCAAAAAAAGAATATTTCATTTTCCATGGCTAGAAAAAAATATTGCACATGTCAAAGAGGATAAAGTGGACCCCTAAGCCGCAAAACCACATGATTTAAAGCAGATTTTGAAAAAAGATTTGCCAATTTGAAATTATTTAAATGTACATTTGCATACTTCATAAACCCTTTTTATGTAACATAATTGAGGATGAATTTACAATACCCGAAATACTCCTTTTTAAGAAAAGCTAAGAAGAGTTGTAGGTTTCGGAATTAAAAAAAGATAAGGCACTGGAAATGCATTACAAAGCTTTGCCATTGCTTGAATTCCGGCAACATGTACCAGATTAAAAATATCTGCTGTTGAAAACAGCTGCATGCCGTATATTTTCAATTTTTGGTACATATAACTGTGAGTCTTTGTACTCTACAATGAAATTCGTAAAGTAAAAATACTGTTCACAATTGAGTCTTTATACTCTACAATGAAATTCGTAAAGTAAAAATACTGTTCACTATTGATTAACCAACATTTGAAAATTTGGCCAAATTTTTTTTAATATATATCTGACGTACACTGTAATAAAAATAAGATTGATGTTTTTCGTCTGTAACAATAATTTTATTGCCTTTCATTTCATTGCATAATAATTTTATTGAAAAATAAAATTTTTGTTTTTATTATTTTTTATTGGGCTTTGTAACACGATTTTTTATTAGGAAAAATTGGAAAAGCAACAAAGTCTAAACGGTAGAAGTTATAGCACTATTTCGGAGATCACCACATCTCCTCATCAGACTTCTTTTTTTCTAGACTTCAGCAGGGATCGAACCTGCGTAATCAATGTTCAAAGTC
>NW_023458559.1:11433537-11435458 GCF_013731165.1 Rhagoletis pomonella
AGCTAGGAACATAAATCTGAATGCTCAGTTATTGGGTTCTGCTCCTTAATTTGGACGGATAAAACGTACTGAGAAAATTGAGAAGATCGGTGTTGTATAAGCTATAATCTCCTATACCACTGAGTGTTCAGTTACAAGGATTTGCGATATAACTCCCTTATCGATCATTCACAGTAGTGAAAATCATTCACTTCGGTCTTTATAAGGCATATCCATACCACTGATTGTTCAGATATGAATTTTTTTTATAACTCATATATCTATTTGCAGTGAATATAAACATTTTGTTTAGCTCCCAAACTAATTTCAAAAGCTGTAACTGCATGAACGGTAGGAAGCCTTCGGCATAGCCGAAAACAGCACTTCCCTTACGTGTTTTCTGTATGATATCTGTCGGGATGTTTCAGGTTAAGAAGATTGAGGTTCAGATTAAGGTTGAGATATGCATAAGTTTTGAGATTGAAATAACGATTTTGATTAGGAATCCCACCGTGTAATAACAATGACAAAATCACGATAATGAAGGGCTATTAATTGTCGTTCTCTAGCAAATCCGGAATAGGGCGGTAAGATAGGGGATTGAAAGAAAGATTGAGAAAGTTATGATTAAGATTAAGATTAAAGATGCTTTTACATGAGGCGATTTATTGATAGGTGATAATCAGGGAACGGATTTTTAGGACCTAAAAAACCTATAAAAAAGGCAAACTAAAATAACGAAATAGGCTGGAAAAGGCAAAATAAAATAGCGAAAAGGGCAGGAAATGGCACTAGGTATTGCAAAAAATGCAAAAAAGGCAAAACAAAATAGCGAAAAAGGCAGGAAAAGGCACTAGGTATTGCAAAAAAAGCAAGATAAGGCACTAAAAAAAGACAGAAAATACGAAGAACAATAAAAAAATACATTTATTTTAGAATGTTTATATTACAAGTAAAAAGAAAAAAACTATGAACTAGTTTCATTATATGAAAAATTTGTACTTCGAATCTTTGACTATTTTATCCTTTCGAGTTTCTAACTCATAGAACTTTAATCTGTATAGTTGTTGTAACATTGAACCACAAGATGCATTTTGAAGTTTTCTGGCAGCATTTTCATTCGATTTTCGCGAAGAAAAGCCTTGAACGTACTAAATGTGCGTTTTAAATGTTCATATTATCAGGAATGAGGGCGTTTTCCTCGCCCTTTTCAATTTTATCCACACCCCTTATTGTCTTCAAGCCTACGTTAGCTGAAAAAACGGCTTTGAATTTTTCCGTCCCTGCGCTTCTATAAACCGCATTGGCATGTGTATATCTTTTAATCTTAAAAAAATTGTAAATGCTAGATATAATTACTTTTTTAAAGGTAGAAAAAACAGAAAAGGCAAATATCGTAAAAAGGCAAAAAAAGGCAAATATCTTAAAAAAGGCAACATCAAATGTGTATATATGGAATCAGGGAAAGCTAAATCGTGGCCATTGTTAATCGAATATACTCTATCTCTTTAGCAGAACAAAAGGCAATTTCCATGAAATCCGTTTCCTGGTGATAATCGTCTGCAAAAGTTGACTTTCTGTCTACAATTTTTGTATCCCCATTCATACGTCGACTCAGCGGCTTAAAATTAGGATTGAGATTAAGATTAACATTATTGTTAGGTTTAAGATTTACATTAATATTGAGATTAAGATAAAGAGTAAGGTTAAGATTAAGATCTATATTGAAGATTAAGATAATTGTTTATGATGCAGTTGGATCATTTCAGTCGCGAGAGGGATCCCCGATTAAGTTTAAGATTGAAATTGACATTAAGATTAAGATTGAGGTTAAGATTTAGATTTATACTGAGATTAATGTTAATATTAAGATAGATGTTTATGATGAAGTGGAATAATTTCAGTCGCGAGTAGGAGCCTCGCAACTTCTATAATTTTGAAA
>NW_023458559.1:11435558-11447992 GCF_013731165.1 Rhagoletis pomonella
CGGCGTCGCGGTGACGCCAATTTTGACAATTCTACGAAAACGGGTGCGCGTTCTATTTCTTTCGTAGCGAATAGACGTTAGACGTTAGAACGCGCTGGAATTCACTCTTTTACATGCTGGAAAGATTTTTGGATATGTCCAAAATTTCCTCTCAACTTACACTTGATGCTACAGACAGTCCTGAAATGATAGCAAAAAATTAAATAGAAATACTGAAGAAAATAGTTCAACTACTGAAACCTTTCGAGTTCGTAACCAAAGAATCTTCAGGACAGAATTATGTCACACTTTCCAAGATCATACCTATGGTTAACTGCCTAACATCGCAAGTGAGTAAATTTTCTACAACTCTTGATTGTGTCACCCAACTACAAACGAAACTTCTGGCGGAGTGTAGTAAAAGATTTGGTCTCATTGAATACAACACCTACGCTGCTTTAGAAACTATCCTCGATCATCGCTTCAAGATTCTTCATTTTCAAGATGCGAACGCTTGCGGTCGGGCAATTTTTAACTAAAAAGTCTTATTCAAGTAGACGCTAATACTAGCTCCGAAGAAGACGTTGTTAAAGAAGATTTTGACTTTTGGTACCAACACAAAAAGGATGCGATTGGACAAAAACGAAAGCTTTGATGTAGAAGAAAAGGTTGCTTTGTACAAGGAAAGACCTATTATCGTCTCATTAAAAATGATAAACATGATAACTTCTTCCAGAAATATAGCACTGTTACTCTGCAAAAGTGCTGTTGAACAGTGTTATAATACAGACATTTTTTATTAATTAATTAATTTGTATGAAATAAATACAAACAAATAAAATACGTACATATTGGGCTTTATACTTTTTCTTGTTTTTTGAGGGTCTATACTAGTAAAACTTGTTTTAAAACTTGGAAGTTTTTCCTAAAAAATCTTAAAGATTAGTCTAAAATCAATAATGATAGTCACATAAGTTAATTTGGCACATATGTGATACCGTTTTTTAATACAAACAAACATAAACATATTTCAATTCTTATATAGGTACAAATATCGATATAGGTAGGTATCGATACTTTTAGCCCGATACTTTGTAGGTATCTATACTTTCTTTCGATGCTACTTCCAAGTACAGGTATCGATACTTCTATGGTATCGTTTCATCCCTAGGTCAGATGAACGCATGCCCGACGACTGGAATTTAAGTGTGCTCTGCCCAATCCACAAGAAAGGCGACCCCGCCATACGCGCCATCTACCGCGGAATCAGCATTCTAAGCATAGGTTACATAGGTTACATAGCGTATTGTGCGAAAGACTGAAGCCCACCGTCAACGAGCTGATTGGACCTTATCAGTGTGGCTTTAGGCCTGGAAAATCCACCATAGATCAGGTATTCACAATACGCCAAATCTTGGAAAAGACCCGCGAGAATAGGATCGACACACACCATCTATTTGTCGATTTCAAAGCCGCTTTCGACAGCACGAAGAGAAGTTGCCTTTATGCCGCGATGTCTGAATTTGGTATCCCCGCGAAACTAATACGGCTGTGTAAAATGACGTTGAGCAATACCCACAGCCTCGTCAGAATAGGGAAGGACCTCTCCGAGCCGTTTGATACCAAACGAGGTTTAAGACAAGGGGACTCCCTTTCGTGTGATTTCTTTAATCTGATGTTGGAGAAGATAATAAGAGCCGCAGAACTGAACCGCTCAGGCACAATAATTTATAAGAGCGTACAATTGCTGGCGTATGCCGACGACATCGATATTATCGGTAAAAACAAGGGCTACGTCTGTTCTGCCTTCTCGGGATTGGATAGAGAAGCAAAGCGAATGGGTCTGGTGGTGAACGAGGACAAAACGAAGTATCTCCTGTCATCACACAAACAGTCAGAGCATACGCGTCTTGGCACCCACGTCACTGTTGACAGTTACAAGTTTGAAAAAGTAGACGACTTCGTATATTTGGGAACCAGCATTAACACCAATAATAATGTCAACCTTGAAAGCCAACGGAGAATCACTCTTGCCAACAAATGCTACTTTGGGCTGAGTAGGCAATTGAGAAGTAAAGTCCTCTCTCGTCGTACAAAGATCACACTCTATAAGTCACTCATCATGCCTGTGCTGGTGTATGGCGCGGAGGCATGGAAAATGAAAGCATCTGATGAGGCGGCTCTTGGAGTTTTCGACAGAAAGATTCTGCGAAAGATTTACTGACCTTTACGCGTTGGTGATGGCGAATATCGCAGACGATTTAACGATGAGCTGTATGAGCTTTACATCGATATAGACATAGTGCAGCGAATTAAAATTCAGCGGCTCCGCTGGCTTGGCCATGTCGTTCGAATGGACAGAAACGCTCCTGCTCTGAAAATGTTCAACGCGGGCCGCGATGCTGGTAACAGAGGAAGAGGAAGGCCTCCTCTGCGTTGGAAAGACCAGGTGGAGAAGGGCTTGGCTTCACTTGGCATTTCCAATTGGCGCCAGTTAGCACAGAAGAGGAATGACTGGCGTGCTGTTTTGGACTCGGTAAATCGCTTAGGCGGTTACAGCACCAATTAAGACGAAGAAGAAGAATATACGTATGTATGCGGATATATGAATCAGGGTTGTTGCGAATATTCGCATTCGCATTCGCAACCGCGGAGCTCCGCATCCATTTTAACATTCGCAAAAATCAATGCGGAGCTTTTGCGAATGCGAATATTGTGCAAATGCACTTATAAAACGTATATTTGGCAAACAAAATGAAAAATTTTGGCCAATATTTTTTTGCCTGCGGAGATGCGACGTTGGATCGGGTTGTGTAAGAAAGCTTGTTAAAAGCCAGATTTATCAACTTTGATAAAAGTAACCTCAAACATATTATTTCTCAAGCCATATAACCGTGTCATGCAAGTTCCCACTTCTTCTTGATCTTCGACGTACGTCATAGAGAACATAATCCTTTTAATCAAATTTTTTTTATTTGTTTGTTTGTTATTTTTGGCCTTATAACAATTATATTCAAAAATTTTATTGAGCTTGAGGCCTTTTTTTAATGAAAACTACTGTGGAAAAATTAACAATAATTTATAAATGGTAGAAGTAATAGCTATTTCGGAAATCACCACATTTCCTTATCAGACTTCTTCAGCGGGATTCGAACCGACGACCCCAGCTGACTCAGCCAGTTGCCTACGCATTGCGCTAAGTTCGCCTTATAAACTGAACCCCGAAATAGCTATCACTTCTACCATTTATAAATTATTGTTAATTTTTGCACAATAGTTTTCACTAAAAAATAATTTTGTTCTCTTGTCGGGAAATATTTTTTCATATGAATATATGTATATTGGATTCTCTGCTAAAAACTTCTGTGGCAAAATTGTCTTCTGCGATTTAAAGTCAAATAGTAAGATCCTTCAATAGGGATTTCCAGCTGAATTGTTCAATCTGTAGCTATAAAGAGAATCGATGCTCAAATAATTAAAAAACTGTAGATCTCACCTTTAATTAGGTAAGAATTACATAACTATCGAATGCTATTTGTCAAAGATCTGTTAAAAGAACTGGATGCATTGCTAGTTTTTTCTACTTTTTCTTAGATAAGTGTAATTATTAATTTTTGCCATAAAACGGCTTAATATGATTAAGTTCCGTGTTTTCGTTTATTACTACGTTTTGCTACGTTTTGGTTTTGTGATAATTGTCAAAATTAGCACTCAGCGAAAAAAAAAATTGGAATGTGAAAAATTTGAAAGTCAAGTTCACAAATCAAATGAGAATCAATTTTAGAGTTCACTCTTTGATGCGAAACTGCGTGCCTTTGAGCGTAAGTGCGAAAATCGGCAGTTTTTTACAGCAAACATATGGCAACGTTTTGGGTTCATTTCGCACAAACGCTAAGAAAAGCAACAAAACAAAAACTAATTTTTACCTTGAACTCTACTAATCCAGCTACGCTAACTACAGTATTTTTGCGAGGAACACCTTCAACCAAAAATATTTTTTGATAAGAAAATGACATCGACGTCGACGTCGACAACGACAATAGGGCCTATTACTAAAAATTACTAACTTTTCCATTTTTCTATTTATTTAAATCGCCTAATTTACTTACCTGAACTATTTTCTAAAAATACTTGACATTCGCATTCGCATCCGCGGATGTCTAAAATTTCACATTCGCAACATCCCTAATATAAATTACGACCGCTTAAAATCGATCTCAAATTTATACTTTCTCTGTAGAAATTTTAGGTCTATGTTATGTAGTTTGACTATTGTCAATTAAATCTAATGCTTTGTATTGCATGCGCTCCACGTTTTTCGTTTTCAATCTAATAAATGGTTTATAATGACTTTTGCTAAAATTTCAAAATAAAAAGTTATCAAAACAAACTCTATTGGACTGAGAAATATTATTTTCTAATTTTTAGTCCATTTATAAAAGCGTGGTATATTAAAAAGTTTTGATTTTTATTTTATTTATTTATATATTTAATTGGACATACATATAGGTACATTGTACTAAAGGTATTTATGTATGATGGATGTTTCGATTGTCATATGCGAATGCGAATTTTCGGAATGCGAATGCGAATGTTAGGAATAACATTGAAAAAGCTATAATCAACTTAAGTCATCGTTCTTATTACTTACAAATTTTGTAAATTATTAGAACATTGAACGAGTGCTTAACCTATACAGTGTTTTACACTATGTTAACGTTAAGCCATTAATTCGAGTTTATGGGCCATTTTGGAGTTAAACGGTTAACACTACTCATTAACTCGGAGTTTGCCATGCAAATAATTTTCGTTTAACTCGCCTCAAACACCACTTTTATTTGGAGTTAAAGCGAATGCAACCCTTTTTTGATCGAATTTGATTTGTATCTTTGAAAATCCAAACCTGCAACCAACTTGCCGGCAGTTAGCCTATTCCCGAATTGCAGGATTTTATCAGAAATAGTGCGACCACATAAGGGTAGAATATCAACAATTTAGCTATGAAAAAACCAAAAATGTGGCTTGATAGAACTTTTTGTGCTGATTTCGACCCTGGCGGAAGTAAAAAATAAAGAAGATATCAATGGTTAAAGTTAATTTTTTTGATTTTTTTTTTAAATATCAATATGTTCTGAACAACATAATCTATTAAGAAACTAATGACGTCAAAGTAAAGGCAGTTAGGGTTATTTCACTTGTTACATAATTTTATCCTTTTCTTATATTTTTAAGCCAGAAATACCTAATAAACAAAAAATGGCGTTTATTTAAAATTTGTTTAAAAACGGGTTATACCATGATACATGGTAGTTTCATTTAATGACATTCGTTGTTGTTTTTAACCATTTGACTTTTAATAAAATTATGACATTTCATCAAATTCATGCTACCTGATCACTAGAAGAAATATTTTTTTTTAAGCAGAAGATTTTATCAGTACATTCAAAGATGTGGAATATGATGAACTAGAAAATTAAGCCGGCTACATGATTTCGAAAATGGGGCTGACGACTAGGTTTCAGAAAGCATGAAGAAAGTGCACCGTCGCTTAAAGTAGAAAACCGCGTATAGTCGTTCTGCAAAACCGCGTAACTGACATTTTTTGCCAAAAATTGGATTTGCTTACACAAGCTCTTGGCCCAAACCTTATCCATTCGTCCTGAAATGCGAATTCTTTGTAAAACAGATAACCATTTTGAAATATGAGTGTTTTTACTCTACAAAATAATTTATGCAACCTAACGTACGCAGTTGTGCATTTTGTTGATACACGGTTTTGTACTTTAAACGACGATCTGTAAGTTGTTTATCGGAGGGCGGTCTGTTCAAGCCGACTTCAGGTGTTTTGCATAAATTAAAAATTTGTGTAATTTAGTGATGATGCGCTAATCACAAGCCTAAATTTTTGCAAAATCTGATGAGAAATTTAAAAGTAAATTTGAACCAAAATATAAAAAGGTTTTATTTGGGAAGAACATTCTTTAGAATTCCACTTTTAAATCGCAAGATTGCATTCAAAATAAAAAAAATTTAAAAGTAAATTTAACCAAAATATAAAAAGGTTTATTTGGGAAGAACATTCTTTAGAATTCCACTTTTAAATCGCAAGATTGCATTCAAAATAAGAAAACAAAAAATAACAGAATAATGCGCGCGTGGTTTTTATTACAAAATGAAAAGAACAATTACGTTAACGTTATTTCCGGTAAGTAACACAAAATAATGTCAGGAGCAAGTAATAATGTACCTTTGTACTATTTAGCATGTCATTGGTCGGTAACAAGACCAACTTAAATTTAAATCTATTAAATACATTCTAGTGTGTCTCAGTCCTTTACCCACAAAAGCGGCAATAACTTTTTTTATCTATTCGAAATAGTAAGAATGGCACCTTTCTGAAATATCTATTAAATAAGCAATTTTTTTATGTAATGTAAAGTTATAGCTCAGTACATTTTTGTTCACCAGGCATAGTCAAAATTGGGAAAGAAAATACCAAAAAGTTAAAAATCGCAATATAGTCCTAATTTTATAATGGTTCCTTAATATATTTTAACTACATTGCATTTGAGTATGGAGAAGCAACTATCTGAAAGTATTTTACATTTTACATTTTTTGTAGATGCAGTTAAAGAAAAAACATGAAAAGGCACGACCTTTCTTTAATTAAAAAAAAAATTTAATATTTCGAAAACGGTGACACATTTACTTGAAAAATTTTTGCTTATCAGGTTGCTCACCACCCGACCTTCTCCTCAAGTTTGGCAGGTTACTTCTGGGACACCCTGTATATTTATTCATTTTCATTCATTTAATTTATTTGATTTAAACATATATGTAATACGCCTATATTGGCAGTAAGAGCTAGTACCGTCCGAAAACACTACAGTACAGATATATCAATAAACACGTATGAAAGAAAAGGAAAACATACGTTTATAAATAAACATGTACACAACACATATACAAAAACGGCACTCAAGTACACAATACATTGACAAAAACGGTACTAGACTGTCTCGCTTTGATTTCGGAATGCTTACACATTGAGAAGTTAGCTTACTGCCAATATAGAAGTATTACATATATGGATTTATCTGTACCATTCAACTTATGGATTAAACACGACCTGCGAAGCTATAGTGTTTGTCTGCAGGTAAATACGTAAGACGAAGATATATACATATGTATACTTATAAGGGGCAAACTTTACTTTAAGGACCCCCGATTTTAGGGGTAAAATTGGTACCGTTGGAAAGCTGGAGATCCCCCCTTTTCAAAAATACCCACTTTTAGGTGCGGGAGCTTTCTAGTTTTTAATATATATTGTATTAGGGCCAGTTTCACAATCTAAACTTAAGTTGAACTTAAGTTCTAGTTGAGAAAAATCTTAGCTAAGAACAGTTTAAGGTTTCGTTCAAGTTTTCGTTTCACAATGCGTACTTAAGTATGGAAAATATATTATTTAAAAGTATGGCAGCACCACAAAAAATGCTTTGTTTAGATGTTTTGACATTTCTTAAATAACAAAACAACTGAGGAGATAGTGTATGCGGTTTATTTAAAGTCTAATATTTGAGCTAAGAAATATTAAATATTGAGCTATATATTAACAAAAATGTCAGAAAATAAGAGGAGAATAAATTTCGGTCCAAATGAGATTGTTTTGCTTCTCAATCAATATTTATCATAAACATTTGTTTGCTAAATCAGCTGATTTGCGACTTAGTTTACTTTTAAAAGGACGGCCGCGACTTAATGGGTCGATTACGGATAGCACCGCAACCACGGTTCGGTTACCAGCTGGCAACGCAACTGGAAAGATTTTTTTGTATTACGAATGGCAACTATCGTCAGTTGCTGTAGAGCTATCGATAATCGAAATTTGAAAGATTGACAACCAGCAAGAGGGTGTAAACGAGCTGTGCGAGTAAAATTAAATTATTAAAATAATGAGTTTTAAAGAAAATACAGCAATAAAGCTAAATTCATCACAATTATTTGTTTAAGAGGAACAGAAGTGCATGAACGCGGCCTCAATCAGACGAAATTTAAAGGATAATTCCAATCCTCTAGAGCTACCGCGTGTACTGTAAACAATAGTTAATGCTTTCAAGGTTTTTCTTTTATTATCGTTTTGTGTTCATTTTCAAAGCATATGAGGACTTCCAAAAGAAGCTGTAGTATAATTGGTTAATAAAAAGATGAACCTCTTCTTCAATACCTCCGCTCATTAAAGCTTGCGCACCTCTACGGTTTTCCGCAGAAGGAAGTGCCACAGCAATGACTTCAATTTTGAACACTTTGTGTGTCGGTAGTTTTAAAAGAGGTGCTTCATCAAATTTGCAATCAGTGTTCGCTTTTGTTTCGCCAAAGGGCGTACTCCACGGGAACTAAAATTTCAAATTATTGTTTTGTTATTTTCACCGTATTCTGTAAAAGCAAACTGCATTGCAAAATGCTAATATCGTTCAAATTATTAAAAAGTGAAATATATGACGCACTTTTCAATTTTCGCTCCTAAATACGATCCAAAAACATTCCCAGCAACCACAAAAATCTAGTCGCTTGTATACACAATTTTTAGCAACTGCAGTTGTCAGGTGAAAGTTGCCAGTTGCCATCTGTAATATCGTTTTGGCAACTAGCAACGCAACTGAATTTCGATTGCTATCGATAATCGACCCATAAGTTTAAATTAAGTTGAACTTATGATTTGCTCAAAAAGTGGTTGGTGAAACGCAAAATCTTACGTTCGACTTAAGTTCAGCTAAAAAATGCATTGTAAAACCGGCCCTTAAAATTTTTTTTACTTGAGAAATCAACGACACCGTATATTAGACAAAGCAACACAAACATATACGCCAAAAACTCTTGACACCAGTTAAAATTGTTTCAGCTGTCATTAATAGGTATTGAGTATCACTTTGATATGAAGTAATATCGTTTAAAAATTTCGTGGGGGAAGCTATTTGCAGCTCAGCGTAAATGCTTCAATATAAACAATGAAAGGAATATATTGTCACATGGGCCAAGCAATATAAAAAGTATACATAAATATAATGCTGCCGAACACCTTTTGCAGAGAACACCTTTCTGCGTAGGCGGCCTTCGACCACGCGTAGGGATTATAACTCTCAATACGTAGAATTCGCCTCTCTATATTGCCAAAGAAAACCCTCACTACGTAGAATTCTCTTTTCTGTGTTGCCAAAGAAAAGGGGCTGAACACCTTTTGCAGAGAACAGCTTTCTGCCTAGGCGGCCTTCGGCCGTGCTTAGTGATTATAACCCTCACTACGTAGAATTCGGTTTTCTGTGATGCCAGAGAAAAGAGGCGCAACATCTTTCTGCAAGGCCCCTTTCCTCTTTTTAAAAATATATAACATTTATTGTGCAAATAAATATTGAAGGCTGAGGATTATAACCAATAATCAGCAGAGTTCTCCTTTTTGAATATCAAATATATATATCTTTATATACATATCAGAGACCGGCATCGAGTATGATCGCGCCGTCTCGATCATCATCCCCTAAATTTGGTACATGTAAACACGATCGTCGCCAGCTATGCGGGCATGTACGAGACGCAACATTCTATTTTCGTGTTTGTGTAGTTGGCATGATTGCTGATTTGTATTTTTGTATATGCGTCGTGGCGGAGGCTCGTTACTGCATGCAAAGAATAACACGAAAACTAGCAGCTGTTCAACTGATGCATGCAAGGACAACTCGAGTGGCTCGCGCCACAAAACATTTCGAGCCTTGGCTGTGGTGACGGCGAGTATGTGTGATACATATAACATTTCTATACTCGTTCATGCTCACGCCACTTTAGTGGAAGAAGCGAGCATATGTATGTGTGTTGTGGCAATCGTCTTGCACAAACTATGTATCGCGTACGGGGAAACCAACTCGCGGGAATTACCCAATTTGCGGGGAATTTCGGTTTAGCGGGAATGGACAGTTTTTTTCGCGGAGTTTAGTGTGTTGTTTATGAAAAAAAAAGTTAAAGTAACCGAATTAGACGAATATATGTTCATTTTTAACCATAGCGACATTTTTTCCTATCGTTGGAAAGCTGCTGCTTTCGTCACTCGCGCTCTATCGCGCGCTGTGATTCAAAAACAAAACAAATGAGTTGAAAGACGTAACATACATAGTATGTAGTTTTAATTCATATTTAATATATGTATATTGAACAAAAATATTTCATGAGATCCAACATTTATGCTAAATATAAAAAAAGACCTTAAATTCAACGAGTTAAAATCAAAAGCTATGGAAAAACATTTCATTAAACTTAATATAGTTTCAAAAAATCTTATGATCTAGGGGTACAAACTTAAAACTAAAGTTCCAAATTTCACCTTTCTAAAATTCTTAAAATAAATACATACGCATTCAAATTATAAAACAAAGAACACATTTAATGAGATTAAATATTTACAGCAAAGGCATTTTGGCATTGATTTTTACGATATTCAAAATATTGTTCATGCAATATTTTTTCCGTTAAGTTTTTTTACACACATTTAGAAGTCAATCTGCAACAAAATCCATGCAAATAAAAAATTTTAAACTTTGAAAAAAAAAATTAGGGAAAATTCGGCTAATTTTTCCTGAAAATGTAAAATTTTTTAATCATAATACCTAAATTAATTCCAGTACGCAGTTTTACGGCCCATTCAAATTTGTTGTGATAAAAAGCAAGTTTGAAGTTGCTAAAAATTCCCGTTGGTATTTGATATTTTTCGCTCAACGCACTTTTTCCATATAACGATTTTTTTGTATAGAAGAAAATGCGCAACACCGTCAGCGAAAAAATTATCAACAATCAAAGGAATTTTTTAGCAACTTCAAACTTTGTTTTTATTATACATACTAAAATTAGTGAGCCGTAAAACTGCGCACTGGAGTTTATTTTAGAAACTATGATTAAATAGTTTAAAAATTTTATAAAAATTTGCTGAATTTTCCTTAATTTTGTCCAACGCTTCAAATTTTGATTTACTAGGTTTTTTGTGGAATGAGCTCTATATTCATAACAAGCTAACATAAAAATGTTTAGCATAAAAATCAATGCGAATATAGTAAAAAATAAATGCCAAATTATTTTTGCAAGTGACTTTACATAAAGTTTAGATTTCTAAGAATTAAAGTTTTTAAAATAGGAATTTAAAAATAGCAAGCTATCAACCGAGCCTGGCGCTAGCCGGTTCCTTTTCTCTGATATGATATTGCCAGCCAGAGAAAAAGTTCTCTCAGCAGCTGCACTGCTAGCTGGCATTGAATGGATTTGCAACGCTAGTTTCGACAAATGAGGGAACTTTTTACCATTTTCTTTCCACCACTCAATTACGTTGAAGTTTTCAGTCATTTCAATTGCTTCCTTATTATATCTTTCCACTTCATCTTCAGGTATTTCTATTGTTTGTGAAACAGGTCGCCTGAACAAGTGAGAAAAAAAGAACTGGGCATCGTTGTTAGGAGGCAAAGAGTTGTCAGGAAAGGTTGTAATGCCAAGGGAGGTGAAGGAGAGGTCAAGCTTGAAAGTTCATTATCACTAAATTGTGCAGAATTGGGTTGAGAAATAACAGTTCTTTCGTTAATGCGAGAAATGCAAAAGTCCTTTATAACACTTAAGTCATTTTGTTGCATATTTATAGCTGGTGGATATAAGAAGCATGCAGCTTTGTGCCACAAACTTAAATTGGCTACCCATATTTCATCAATATTTTGTTTAACCCTTTCTTTCAAAACTGAAATTGGAGGTACATCCTCACTGCTCGGTTCACAAAGACTTTTAATTTTCAACACAGATGGTAAAACAAAGCACAGTGAGGGAGAACTAGAAAGTTGTAATTTCTTAAACACGATTTCAAAATCCTTACATAGTTCAACGAGTACTTTAATTATCGATATATTTATATGTAATAATCTTTGGCTTTGTTCATTTCCATCGAGAACTCTGTTCATTTCTAGCCAATTATCGCATATAGATTTGAGCATTATATAGTGCGAATTCCATCGAGTAGGGCATTGGCTTTTTAAAGAAGTAGGTAAAAGATGCTGCATGTTAGCTTTTTTAAAATATTTCACAATTTTTTTGCAAGAATCTAAGATGTGTGTCAACTCAGCTGTTTCAGCGAACGATTTATCTAATACGTTGGAAAGTAAATGGCTGCTGCAGTTAAGACGTACATTATGTTCTAAAGCCTTAACAATATTTTTACCCCTGTCTGTTACAAATTTAATTAAATTAATGCCTTCAATGCCAAATTCATTAAATAGAGTGTTAAGCTTTCTAACTATATTGTCCCCGGTTGACTTTTCAAAATCCATTGATTTCATTCCCAGCACAATGTCAAATAATTTGAAATCTTTTGCATAGTGAAATGTGACGCCTAAAAAATTTCGTTTCACGTAATTGTCCGTCCACATATCAATTGTAGC
>NW_023458559.1:11448092-11450969 GCF_013731165.1 Rhagoletis pomonella
CTATCCTTCTTGGTGCTCCTTTGTGGTTCCGAGTGGGGGTTCCTATTCAAATCAATTACCCGATCATTTTTATTAACTTTATTTATTTATTTTTCTAATTCTAAGATATGATCCACTGGCTCTACACACAAAACACAGGCTTTATATTAAAACTTAGACATTTAAGCTACACTCGCGCACAGAGGCAACGTATTTGCCATTACAAGTTTGGATAGCGTTTTTCTCCCACCGAGCGCTGTTATGCCCTTTTATACCCCTCGTTTTCCTATGTATAAGATTCTCGCTAAAGTCTTTCGTATATATCTTCCATCACTATATCCCTCCCTTTTTAAATCGTGCGCCACCCGGTTATCTTCACAATTGATCCCTGCCGAGTACGACAACGCCAATCGGTATTAAAAAAAATATCCCATTGTTTTTTTTTTCTTCCTGTTGTCTTTTTGACATTTGACATCATGACAAAGAAAATAAAATTGCAAGGAGTACAAGCAGCGCGAGATAAGTGAATTCGAATTTAACTTTTACTTTGTTTTAAATTCATTGCGCTTTGTCTATCTCATTTTTTGATTACATTTTTGCAGTTACGCTGAAATTTGGGACTTGGGAGTTGGTGGTAAGCATCGATTGGAGTTACGCGGTGGGAGCATCTAATGCATGGGCTCGGAATGCTGTGGTGAGTCGTTCAAAATAAATGAATAGGTTTAGTTAGATTTTTTTACGAAAAGATGTGCTATGGGTTTACGTGTCTGTGGATAATAAATTAGACGATTGTTCCAAAAAAGAATATAAAAAAAATTTATTGAATGAAGGGTAACATGAAGGGTGACACAGTAAAATAAAAAAAAATAATTGGTATGTATTAGTAAAATAAATATTGGTAAAAGTGCACATTAGCGGAACCAGGCGTCCAACTCCTTTTTGCGTAGGCGGCCGTCGGCCGCACTTAGGGATTATAACCCTCAGTCAGTAGAATTCTCCTTTCTATGTTGCCAAAGAAGGGGGGCTGAACACCTTTTGCAGAGAACACAATTCGGCGTAGGGGGCCTTCGGCCACACTTAAAGATTATAACCCTAAGGCAGTAGAATTCTCCTTTCTGTGTAGCCAAAGAAGGGGGGCTGAACACCTTTTGCAGAGAATAACTTTCATTTACTCCATTTATTTGAATCAAATTCATCAAAACATGGTGCGAAAAGTTCAAAGTGCAAGTGTTTTTTACGAATAACTCTTAAATTAATTAAAAATCTTTAATTAAATTTATTTCAAATAGAAATTGCAGAAAATTTGAAATAACCGCGCCACTTACCTAATTTTGCAAAAATGCAAAATTTGCGCGCAAATCGTAAAAAATACAAAATTTAAGATAGCGGACATTTCCCATATCGCAATTCGGGGAAAAATTTTAATTTCGTGTTCACCTAAACAGGAGACACCAAACTGCGTCAAAAAATTTCTTCCTAGAAAACACAAAATCCAAGATGGCGGGCATTTCCCATATCGGAATTGGGGGAAAAATTTTCATTTTATGTTCACCCAAACAGGAGACACCTAACTGCATCAAAAAATTTTTTTCTGGAATTCTTTCGTTGAAAAAATCTAAAGTGATCGGGCTACAATACTGCTGCTTTGTATGACTGAGCAGCACGTTGGCTTAATAGTAGCGATACCTAAAAGAAATCAGTGGATGAGTGAACACCAGCGCAAAGCGTGCTGTCTTGCAAACTCAGTATATCCAGTAAACAAACTGAGCTATTTTTTTCCACCAAATTTGGTCCCCATAAAGGACTAGTGTTGCAAGCAACGTTTTTCGGCAATAAGGGTGTTGTGCAGCAATGGTGAAAATTATTTTAACACTGGAAAATTGGATAGAAAAATATTGGATTTTTTTTCTTCTTACGTCGATTTTGGTAAAGTGATCGGGCTATTGATTGAATATGCAATAGTTGGCGTTCAACGCATGCTAGTCTCTGGTCCAGACCACCATTTATACTATAAACATAGCAAGTGTGTTTATGGCAAAGTTTAGATGTCATCGTAGTCTAAATATTAACCTCGTTGTAGATACCATATCAAATACATACAATTAGAAGACTCTAGATGTCGCCCGCTAGTAGAAGTTAAATGTTGCGCCTAAAAATATGCCCTACATACGCTACAGCGGAATTGAACGACGCGCCAATTCTTTAAATGAAATTAATTCCTGCTATATGCATGTGTGTACATATGTATGTACATATATATTCAACGTGAGCACAAAACATTTTGCTTGCATAGTCTTCTGTTCTCTTTTCACTGCAAGTTGAATTATTTTGACATTAAGATTAAAAATTATAAAATAAATAAAATAAAAAAAATTGTTTAATCAATTAATTAATTTTTATATAAAAATTAGAAAATAATATTTCTCAGTCCCATTGAATTTGTTTTGATAACTTTCGATTTTGAAATTTTGGCAAAAGTCATTATAAACAATTTATGAGATTGAAAATGAAAAGCGCATGTGGTAAACCTGAATTGATATGAAGGGTAATATACGTATGGAGGATGGTTCCGTGCGCAGAAGTGGAAAACTTTGGACTGCCATTCACCTGGGAGTGGCCAGAAGCGATTGTTGTGCGTACGGTTCAAATCGCAGCTCACAACGTCCGGATATTTATATCCACGTATCCTCTGGGTAGCAACCAAACACCCGTTTGGGAGCGAGCTAAAGTGAGAAGGCGTAAAACTTCGCGTGCGCTGGGTTTGGGTCCCGCCACGTTAAAACCCCGCCCAATGAAAAGAAATAAAACAGCCTCGGATGAAACCCCCTTTTTCTGATGACGACCACGGCAAACGTATAAAGGACTATGATTTAAGGGTATGCACCTGGAATATCCGGA
>NW_023458559.1:11451069-11454752 GCF_013731165.1 Rhagoletis pomonella
CAATAACTTACAAATATAAAAATGTGAAATATCGAGGGCTTGAATTCATTAATACCCTCTATCTGCAATTTGCACAAAAACTAATTTGTGATTTTAGAAACCATCTGGGACTTATTACCTGTCGTTATATAAGGTAACATTAATATCACTGATGACAGTTAAAGCTTAGGTGGATTTTTATATCAGAATCTCATCTTTGTGAAAAGTGTGCAGATAGAGGGTATTATTGAATATAAGCCCTCGATGTTTAAAATATATAAAAATTTTATTTCAACGTATACAAAAAATAAATCTACCTGCGTTACAGCACGTCGGGAGACGGGGAAGGGGGGGCCGGGGGGGCCGCGGCGTAGCGTGACGTGGTGTGCGCGTCGGTCGCGCTGAGTACGCGGGGCGCGAGCGCGAGCGCGACGCGCGCGGTGTGGCGCGCTGACGCGGGCCGCCGCGAAGCTAAGCAAATTTAATGTTTGAAAGAGAAATAATGTCAATTGATTTTATTTCGTTTTTAAAAAGGTAATAATGTCAATTGACTTTATTTCGCACCAGGGTGGGAAATAAAGTCAATTGACCTTATTTCCGTTGATCTTATTACCTGTCACCATATCATCAACCCTATTTCCAATTCTATGTGAATAAATCGCTCCCATAATTTAACTAGTGCATTCAATATGTTTCACAATTAACTTAAATACTAAATTACAAATATTTGTGAAACGACCTTGTTATGACCCATCCTCTTGTGAGCGCTATGCACTCCACGCCCAAATCTATCATCCCTGGTCGGTTGCTTCAGCTAGCTCCAAGTTTCGGGCGTGGGTTTTCGAACCCGCCAACTAGGGCGAGGCGTGGAGGATGTCAGAACAAACTACGCTCGCTTTGATTCGGCCCACCCTACCTAGGCTGCATAAATCCAACGTGACATTTCCATTGCAGCCCCGTAATATGTCCGTCCACCAACTCCTTACCCCACCTCCATTTCACTCACCATGCCTTCGCTGTCATTTACTTATGTAGAGTTGACTTATTGTCCCAAACGCGTGAGGTTAGCACCGATGTTAACAGCGACTTCTGTTCTTGCTCCACTATATAGCGGTTCACACCTAGCTGACCTAATAGGTTTAGCACTTGGGGAAGACCGAAAACGCTGCCTGATCGGCCCAAAAATGTTCACAGGGCGGTCCCAATAATCGGGTACCATCAAACGTCTATAGATATGAACTAAAAGCTAAGACTTACAGGAAGTTGCGTTTGCTCCTGCCTCTGCGCCCTTTCCAGCTTCTTCACGCACTGCAACAAAGAAATCTATAAATTCGTGCATAACCGCGCGACAGTGGAATGGACTTACACTTCCTGCTTTTGATTTTCCACCAAACATAAAAAATATCGCTATGGAGGCTATCCTTCTTGGTGCTCCTTTGTGGTTCCGAGTGGGGGTTCCTATTCAAATCAATTACCCGATCATTTTTATTAACTTTATTTATTTATTTTTCTAATTCTAAGATATGATCCACTGGCTCTACACACAAAACACAGGCTTTATATTAAAACTTAGACATTTAAGCTACACTCGCGCACAGAGGCAACGTATTTGCCATTACAAGTTTGGATAGCGTTTTTCTCCCACCGAGCGCTGTTATGCCCTTTTATACCCCTCGTTTTCCTATGTATAAGATTCTCGCTAAAGTCTTTCGTATATATCTTCCATCACTATATCCCTCCCTTTTTAAATCGTGCGCCACCCGGTTATCTTCACAATTGATCCCTGCCGAGTACGACAACGCCAATCGGTATTAAAAAAAATATCCCATTGTTTTTTTTTTTCTTCCTGTTGTCTTTTTGACATTTGACATCATGACAAAGAAAATAAAATTGCAAGGAGTACAAGCAGCGCGAGATAAGTGAATTCGAATTTAACTTTTACTTTGTTTTAAATTCATTGCGCTTTGTCTATCTCATTTTTTTGATTACATTTTTGCAGTTACGCTGAAATTTGGGACTTGGGAGTTGGTGGTAAGCATCGATTGGAGTTACGCGGTGGGAGCATCTAATGCATGGGCTCGGAATGCTGTGGTGAGTCGTTCAAAATAAATGAATAGGTTTAGTTAGATTTTTTTACGAAAAGATGTGCTATGGGTTTACGTGTCTGTGGATAATAAATTAGACGATTGTTCCAAAAAAGAATATAAAAAAAATTTATTGAATGAAGGGTAACATGAAGGGTGACACAGTAAAATAAAAAAAATAATTGGTATGTATTAGTAAAATAAATATTGGTAAAAGTACACTTTAGCGGAACCAGGCGTCCAACTCCTTTTTGCGTAGGCGGCCGTCGGCCGCACTTAGGGATTATAACCCTCAGTCAGTAGAATTCTCCTTTCTGTGTTGCCAAAGAAGGGGGGCTGAACACCTTTTGCAGAGAACACAATTCGGCGTAGGGGGCCTTCGGCCACACTTAAAGATTATAACCCTAAGGCAGTAGAATTCTCCTTTCTGTGTAGCCAAAGAAGGGGGGCTGAACACCTTTTGCAGAGAATAACTTTCATTTACTCCATTTATTTGAATCAAATTCATCAAAACATGGTGCGAAAAGTTCAAAGTGCAAGTGTTTTTTACGAATAACTGTTAAATAAATTAAAAATCTTTAATTAAATTTATTTCAAATAGAAATTGCACAAAATTTCAACGAGCCAATGTGCCAAAATGCGGGTATAAACAATTATTGATTATTTAATATCGGAACCGAGATCATATAAGTTAATTGATTGGTTTTCACACACTTTTGAAACACAAGTTATATACTTTTTTACTGCAGACAAGTTTTTGCCTCAAAACACAGCAGAAATCTTCCAATCAGGGCTGCCAACTCTCCTTAGTTATGAGGTGCTATATTGAGGATAAAAAAGTGCCAAAATGTGCCAAATAGAAAAATAAAAGTGCCAAAAAAGGTGTAATTCCTTTTAATCATTCACATTTAGCAATAAAATAAAGCCACACTTTCAAAACAAAAGTGCAATGATAAAATAAGATAAACCAGTTGAAAAGCCTTTATAAATTAGAAAATTTTAGTTGAGAAAAAGAAGTGCACGCAAAGGATTGAAATGTTATTTTTTTTACAAAAGTGCCATTTTGGCATTTTGTGCCAAATTGAAAAATTAAGTGCCATTTGAAGTAAAATAGGAACAAATTGCACGGTTTCAGCCAAGTTGGCATCCCTGCTTCCAATAACTTACAAATATAAAAATGTGAAATATCGAGGGCTTGAATTCATTAATACCCTCTATCTGCAATTTGCACAAAAACTAATTTGTGATTTTAGAAACCATCTGGGACTTATTACCTGTCGTTATATAAGGTAACATTAATATCACTGATGACAGTTAAAGCTTAGGTGGATTTTTATATCAGAATCTCATCTTTGTGAAAAGTGTGCAGATAGAGGGTATTATTGAATATAAGCCCTCGATGTTTAAAATATATAAAAATTTTATTTCAACGTATACAAAAAATAAATCTACCTGCGTTACAGCACGTCGGGAGACGGGGAAGGGGGGGCCGGGGGGGCCGCGGCGTAGCGTGACGTGGTGTGCGCGTCGGTCGCGCTGAGTACGCGGGGCGCGAGCGCGAGCGCGACGCGCGCGGTGTGGCGCGCTGACGCGGGCCGCCGCGAAGCTAAGCAAATTTAA
>NW_023458559.1:11454852-11472212 GCF_013731165.1 Rhagoletis pomonella
AGTGTAAGAAAATTCTTTTTCTATAATTGTTTCCTTATAGAAAAGTTAGGTTCTTTTCCACCTTAGACATTCCGAATTCGTTCAAAATATGCTAATTTAAAACACAGAATTCTTTCAGTGCTCCTCCGGGGTTTTTGGACATGTGCCGTTTCTTCAATTTAATAGTGTTCGCTTTATTTTTGTAGAAACGAAAAATGTTTTGCAAGTTATGGATCATTTCTCCACTCTTTCTTCAAATATTTCTCATATTCCAGCTGTGCGCAGGCGTTTAGTTTTTCGCATCGTGTTTTTACATATTCGTAATTTAAATTTTTTTTAATAGAATCAATTGGTCGTAGTTCATGATTATGTGTGGATTAATATCACAACACTGAGGATTTGGCAAAAGCCTTTTTTTCTATTAAAACACAACACTTACGGGGCAATGTTTATTGTAAGAACAACATTTTTTTCTATGAATCGACATACTTTAAGCATTGTTGACGCTATATCCATTTGAATGAGGAAATAGCGTCAATGACTTTATTTCCAAATTTTTGTTGACTTTATTTCGCTTTTGAAAAGGTAATAATGTCAATTGACTTTATTTCGCACCAGGGTGGGAAATAAAGTCAATTGACCTTATTTCCATTGACCTTATTACCTGTCACCGATGATATACTTTAAATAAATTATGAGTCTGCGAAAATATCTTTTCAGCATATGAATATACTTCTTAACTTTTTCCCGAATATTTACATACAGGTTCGAAATTATGCCAGTAACATTCAAATATCGTCGCTTGGATGGAAAATTTCCGTAAGCGTCAGTTTGACAGTTTTTAGTTAAAGATGCAGTTATATATTTTAAAATCAGATATATCGCTTTTTTGTTAACAGTTTTTTGGATATCTTCTTTAGTAATTGATTAAAATCATTTGGTACAAATCACGTTAGTAATGCTGTCGTACTAAACTAATCAAGATTTTTCAAATAGCGTCATCTGTTTTTAAATATCTGCTTTAGTTTCCGACATATTCAGCCCTACCATGAGTTTCATTTTCTCGAACCGGGCTACCTTTTCACTTTTCGTTTCTGTGTATTCACTACGGGTGGGTGAAAACATTTCTGGAGATTTTTTTTTTTGCGAAACTCACGATTAGGCTAATTAGTGAAAATTATTGTTAATTTATAAAAAAATTTATCACATTTGGCGTATACGACAAAATTTTATTAAACTCATAAATGGTTGACAGTAAACTAAAAAATAAGATAATTTAAGAATTTCGTGAACTAGTACATAGCATTCTCCGGCACTTTGGAGAAAATCTGTAGTCGAGTTTCTGAGAAATTGAATTCCAAACTTCAATTGTGATTTCCCGAAAGTAACATGCAACGACCTTTTATCTAGGCGACGATATAACAGTTAGCTAAAATATGCATCTAAATAAATTATAATTGTCATTATTTTCGCAGTTGAAGTATATGCCAGGCGAGTAACAGGTATATTTATACATACATATGTAAGTATACCTAAATTAGCACGTTGAGCTTGTATAATCATCTCTCTAATGCATTAATTCTATATACGTTAGGACCAACGCCCGACGCAGTTATGTCTTTATTTAATAACGGCCTTATGACAAAATATTCAAGAAATATATTTTTAGATTTTTATTTACTTCATTTCATACATTAATATTTACCTGATTTTTTTTTAATAAATACCAGGAATAAATATTTAATAAAAAACTATTTCACTTAAGCTTAACCAACTTTTAGTTGCTCGGAGCTAATTTTGGAACGCTTCATGAAATATATTCATAGACGGTAAATGCAAGCCTGGGTGCATCGTTAATGAGCTGAAGAACGAAAACAAATTAAATTTGTGGAATGGAGCCTTTTGAAATGGCCTTTACAAACGGCAATGAAATTTCGACATTATTCAAGGAATCGTGAATATAAGCTGCCTTTCATTTGGCATATTTGCAAAAATTATATTTGTTACAAAAAAAAGCAACATTATTTTCTATTTTTATTATTATATATTTTTGAAATAAAAATAATCCACCTTGTACACCAGAAAATTTCTTTAAACTATCTTGCGCAGCAGTTTGTTGATATTATCTTCACGGTTACCGAAATCACCAACGTAGTGGCCACAGTAAGTTCGTGGCTTTCTTGAAGTGGGATCCAACAGTGAATATTTCGTGCGCCAAATAATCAACGCACTGAATATCGTGCGCTTTGTGCAATTTGCGTTCGATCACAAAGTTGTCAAGAGTTTGGGACACGTTGATGGTTGTGCCTGACAATTCCACGTTTGTAGATCAATTCACGAACTGATATAAGATTTGGATAGCCCCATGTAATATAGGGTTCGGAAATCCGTAGCATATTAATGGTTGCCTTGTTCAATTCGATGAACAAACCGTTGTTAATGTGGCGAAGATGGAACCACAGTAAAACTTTACGCACTTTTGGTGCAACTTTGTTGATAAAGATCACAAAAGCCATTCTGCGGGCACGTAGAATGGGCCGCGTTTCTTTGCCAGACGGCGCAACTTCATCTCACGGCGGCCATCAGGAGATATTTTGCTTGATATTTCTCAGCATGCTCCAAGTTTTCACGCTTGCGGAGTGCAATCACAGCAGAGCGCTTTAGTTTACGCTTGATCAGGGTAGCACGTTTCCTCACCTGCTTCTTGCTTAACTTCATCTTCGACTCGGGGACAGCAGGCAGCTTCCTGGAAGCAGCGTTGCCAGGTTGACGTTTTTAACGTCATTTGGACGTTTTTTGTATCCTGTTGACGTTTGGACGTATTTTATGTAAAAAAAAATTACGTTTTTTAACTTCCCAGGAATTTTTTTCTCTTTCTAAATCTTGTAAGTAAAACTGATTTTGAATTATTTTCTTAATAAATCTTTACAAGCTTTGTGTTTTGCAGCAACTGCTTCAAAAGATATTTATTCTTTGGACACAGATGACTTAAATATGATGCATACCAAGCGTACGCGCATTTTTTTTTTATTCTTGGACTGTGTTCAAAGTCTGGTTGTGTAAATACTTGAGGTTACGAGGCTTATTGTAATGTTTGCAATTGTACATTAAAAGCCAAATCAGGAAGAGCTGTTCTCTTGCAACACGCACGCTCGCAAAAGCATCAAAAAAGCTGTAGCAGCATAAAAAGTCAGAAAACAGTAGGCGACTTTTTTAATTTTAAATTTAATTTAAAATGTAATGAACGCAAAAAAGGCTAAAATATTGATATGCTCCTTCTTAACAGAACGTAATTTAGCATTTTCGACCGCCGACCCCCTTACCAAATGTCTACAAGAAAAAAAATTATTAAAAATCAACACGATTATTTAGCCCCTTTAAAATTGCACATTATTACCCTGAAATTTAATGGGCTATCAAACTGCATACTCAAAAAAATTCTAAAAAATCTAAATAAAAAGTTGAAAATCCAGCTGAAGCTTTGCAGTTTTTTTATAATTTTTGCACAAAGTTTGAAATGTGGATTTATATTTTGTTTGTTATATAATGAGCTTTTATGGAATAACAATTTACATTAACCAATGGAAATCGCAAAAAATTGGAAAAATAAAATACTCCCCTCATTTTGTTTTGTTGTAAAATTTTTGAGAAATGTGAATTCACCACGATGCAATACAGAAAGAACACGGACGAGGGATATAATTTTAAGTATTCAGTGGCAATGCGCAGAGCGTTCCGAGTAGCAAAATTAATTTGTATCAAATATAACACAAACGGTGGTTCTAATAAATTTTTTAATATTATTAATCAGAGTGCTTACATTATATGGTATTTCTTTCAAAAATTAATGCACTATATGAATTTATTTTTTAATATTTCTTAAGTTTCTTTCATTAGTGCTGAAAAGCAACCCTGCGTGTAAGAAATTATGTGGTACTTAAAATTTCACCTCTGGAAACTTTATCCCCATAAAGGACTTCACCACAGTTTTTTTACTGGATACACTGAGCTTGCAAATAAAGCCAGCACAAGGCGTATGATAGCCAAGAATGATAGAATAAAAGATGCGCCAATCGAGCTGACCGTGACGTCGACAAATACCACAATGAGAGAGCAAGACGAAATCGACAAGAAAAAGAGGAAGCATCGAACAAAAGGCAGTATTGCCAAGTTTTGAATTTAAAAAAGCCCGAAATTTTTATTGGTGTATTTTATGGACTATATGCATACATAATTTTATTGTAAGAATACCGATTCAAATTAATAAAAATCAACGTTTCTTGCACGACGGTCGATATCTTCTGGCATGATTGAAGTTGCTGCCACATATTTTGTGGTCGCTTATGATTGTTACTGTGCCATAATTTTGTTAACATTTTTGTAAAGTTGCTTACTACACTTACGATTGCTATAAAGTTTGCTTCAATATTTTTAAGATTTTCAAATTTGGTGCCTTCAAATTAAAAACAAAAGCACCAAAAAAGCACCAAGCACCAAACCTCAAAAATTTTCGCGTTATGAATACCCACTAAATTTGGTGCGAAAAGCATCAAGTTGGCAACAGTGAATGTAAACAAAAGTATTGTATGACGTCAGCGATTGGGTGGATGCTGTCTAATCGACGTACAATAATACAAGGTTCGATAAACTGACAGTTGTCTCTCTCGCACCGCTCCCTTAGCAGTAGCACCGTGTTGCTTCTTTTCAAATTTACTTGGAATGTAGCTTTTCTGTGAAATAGAAGTATAAGCTTTTGTGCAATATGTTTATTTGTATATGCATATGAAGCACATTTAACTGATGAAAACATAAATTGTTTTTAAATTGGATGTTTGCATAAATCTCATAGTAGTTTTTTTTTAACTTTGAGTCCTTTTGCAGTTTCTATACAGCTAAATAGCACATAAATTACGTAATTCACGTAGATATATTAATATTTCGTTCAATTTTTCATTTAAAATAACAGATTTCCTGCAAATACATTAGAATTTACAAAAGGAATTTCACTACTAATTGCCTCCTTTGCGTACTTTTCTACTACCATTTTCGCAACAAGGGATTGCATTCTTCCCCTTTCTCTGTCCTTCGTAAGTGCAACCATTTGTAAAGGAGTGTCAAACCGCGGCTGTCAATAATTATCTAACCTTGTCTTATTGAATCATGGGCGCGACCTTTATTTTCTGGATCGTGGGTGATAGCGATAGAAGCCATGCTTCGTCTTATAAGCACGCTTGTGTCAAATTATCGCCTGTTTTGCTGTGTTTACATATCCGCGTATACATACACATATACGGAAATATATACCCTGGAAACAAATGCTCCCGAAACCTTTAAGAGTATCGGAAATTTATTACAATTCTTTTAGGAATCTTTAAAGAAAAACATATGAAGCGGTTGACAAGAACTAGTAAAGAAATTTCTGTACGATTTCTTAAAGAAAATTAAAAAAAAAATTGTAAATATACATACGAATGTGAATAGTAAAAGAAGCCGTTGTTGACACAAGGAGTTCATACCAACGGTAAATGTGGTTTTTGTACGATTGCTACAACCTGTAGTTATTGAATCATGAGCCCAAGGCATATTAAATAAGGTAGAAGTGATTTTGGCATTTCTCTCTTTTGAACACCGACTATAATTACGGTGACCATAAATATATTTTGAAAATGCAGGACAATTTTTCAAAAATTGAACCTACATATAATTGCGTAGTATAAAAATAACAAAAATATACTACATATATACGTTCTTCGTCATTTGAATAGCGCACCCTTTTTTTGATTTTCTACCATACAAAGTATGCTTGACAAAATTTTTATATGGAAGAAAATGCGCAGCACCGTCAAAAAAAAATTGTCGCCCCTATGTTTATTTTATTTTTTTTTTTTAATTTAAAAAATGGGATGTAGACGTAGAATATGCTATATTTTTATAAAAAGTTAATGAATATTGAACAAACAAAAGGAAAACTGTACCTACTAAGTATTAAAAGGATGCGCTATTCAAATAACGAAGAGTGCATATTTCTTAATTATTAATCCAATTTTAAACTTTAAACATAAATCAAATTTGCTTCATTGGCATTAATATTTTAGTAATGAATATTTACAAAATTATAATAAGACATATTACATATTACTTTACACGAAATATGAACCTCTGTAAAGCACATTTTTTAGGCAAACTGGTCGTTGGGTCGTTGAACATGAAAAAAATACCCATGGTTTTAAAGAAGTGTTTTCGAGATTTGTTCGAAAAACGTATTTTTAGTACTTTTTCAGTTATTCCTCAATATCTCATGAAACGACCAACAGTTCGAAAGGTATTGATGGGCTCTTTGCAAAAATATATATTTTTTGTGCAGATTGTGTTCCGTAACATCTCCATTTCTCATCAGATTTTCATTTACTGTAAAAAGAAAATGATTGAAATTTAAATTTTTCGATTTTGGTCGCTTGTAACACTGTAATTTTCATCGAAATCGGCAAAGTAATATATTTTTGTAAGATTGGATAATTTTTTCATGAGATATTGACGAATAGGTTCGAAATGTACCAAAAACACGTGTTTCGAAAAAATTACGAAAACGCTTGTTTGAAAGGAAAATTGGCTTGGAAAATTTTTTTTCTTAAGCGATTACCACAAAATTTGTAGAACAGTGTCATCGATATATTTGATGCTGGTCTTCAATTTCTCGTCATCCATTGTCCATAACCGTACAATATTTAGAACGCATTGACTAGTTGAACCTTCAAAACCAGCTTACCCTTATGTAGTTTATTTCGATTAGGAAAAGTGAATTTTAAAATATCGAAGAAAATGCGGGACAAAGGCAGGACATGTGGAAAAAATCAGTACATTTTGGGGGTTTTCTGTTTTGAAAAACTACGCAGGACAGACCTTTAAATTACAGTACGGTCCTGCAAAAAACAGAACGGATGGTCACCGTAACTATAATGTCAAATGATGAATAACTTTTAACCCTTTTCAAATTTGCATTTTCCATTTTTCATTAAAAATTCAGTTGCGTGCTGTGAGAAAGTTGTGAATTGTGTGATTTTTTATATCCGAGCGCACTTGTGCACAAGGGTATTATACCTTTGTTGACATAACGGTTGTTTGTAACAGGCAAAACGAATCGAGATAGATATAGACAAATGTATACATAAATGATCAGAATGAAAAGAGAAATCGATTAAGCGGTGATTGTCTGTCCGTCCATCCGTCCGTCCGTCTGTCTGTGCACACGATAACTCGAGTAAAAATTGAGATATCTTAACGAAACTTTATACATGCACTTCTTTTGGGCGTAGGACGGATGGTATTGAAAATGGGCGAAATCGGACAATAACCACGCCTACCTCCCATATAACGGTAATTTTCCGAAATACGAAAACTGCGATATTTTAGTAACTACTGAAGATAATTCACTCAAAATTGATATTTGCAATAAATTTTAGACGAAAAATAAGAATATTAAAAATTTTTGGAAAACGGGCGTAGCCACGCCCACTTATGGTATATCTACATACACATGTGTATATCTTGGTAATCGCTGCACCAACTTCTTCCAAACTTGTAACAGTTGTTGGCCTTGGTACAGCATACCAAATGGCCGAAAATTTTTAAAATCGGACAATAACCACGCCCACATCCCATATAACGGTAATTTCGAGAAATACGAAATCCTCGATAAATCAGTAAATATTAAAGCTAATTTATTCCAAATTGATGGTTGCAACAATTCTTTACCAGGAAATACGTCTATGATAAAATTTTAGGAAATGGGCGTGGCACCGCCCACTTATGATCACATATATGTATCTCGCTAACCGTTCTAGCAATTTGTACCAAACTCGGTATGGTTATTTTGCTTGCCACATAAAAGTTGTTGAAATCGGACTAAAATTACGGCCGCTTTTCATATATTTCAGAATTCATAATTTCAGAAATGCTTGAAATTTCAATATTTCGAAATTTAAGGACGCTAGTTTCTTAAAATTTATAAACCCCGGCTTATCATGTAGCGGTAGCTTTCGGAAAGGTGGAAAACATATATTTAATACTTGCGCCGGGTATTTAATGTTCGGCTCCGCCCGAACTTAGACTTTCTTACTTGTTTTTTTTTTTGGTTTTCGACCACATTCATTTATAGATACATATAATAAATAATATTAAAAAAAACTTTTTAATATACAACGCTTTTATAAATGGACTAAAAAGTAGAAAGTAATATTTCTGAGTCCCATAGAATTTGTTTTGATAACTTTTGATTTTGAAATTTTAGCAAAAGTCGTTATAACCAATTTATGAGATTGAAAATGAAAAGCGTGGGGCGCATATAATAGCCACCAGAATTGATATGAAGGGTAATATATGTTCATATGTATGTGGATATATGAATAACGACCGCTTAAAATCGATCTCAAATTTGTACTTTCGCTGAAGAAATTTTAGGTCTATGTTATGTAGTTTGCCTATTGTCAATTAAATATAATGCTTTGTATTGCATGCGCCCCACGCTTTTCATTTTCAATCTCATAAATTGGTTATAACGACTTTTGCTAAAATTTCAAAATCAAAAGTTATCAAAACAGATTCTATGGGACTGAGAAATATTATTTTCTACTTTTTAGTCCATTTATAAAAGCGTTGTATATTAAAAAGTTTTTTTTTTTTATATTATTTATTTTCTACTTTTTTGTCTTGTCTGTATAAAATTTTGCGATAGATATTAAAATAATTCAACGATATTAATAGAAAGGTGCACACACATACATATGTATGTACATACAAACGAGCACCAATTACTTTTATTTAAAGAAATGGCGTGTCGTCTATTTCCGCTGTAGCGAACGTAGTACATAGGGCGACATCTAGATGTCATCTAGCTCGCCCTATTCACTACAGATGTCGCCCTATGCACTAGACTTTTTTATAGGAACTTTGTAAAGCAAAGGTTTTATGGTATCGGACACACAACATGGAAAGTTTCTGGATCCACAACATTGAAAGTTTCTGGAGCCACAACATTGTAAGTTGATAAAAGCGTTGTAAAAAAGGAAAAGGAGCAGGAACTACGAGCGTTGCGCTGTGTGTGGCAAGAGCCAAGACGTTAAAGTGGTGCGATGCTTTAAGGCGGCTAGTTGCGAAATTAGAAGATTTCGTTGGGAGAACAGCTGCGGTGTTCAATTAGAAAATTCTTCCCGTGTCTGTGAAAATCACTTCAACGCGAGTGATTTTATTACTTGACAATTGCAGGCAAATATTTTTAAGCGCATGCGTTTATACCCAGGCGCAGTTTCCATGCCCTTTGAAACAAGTAGTTTCTTACAAAATTATGCTCACATAACCACGTCAGGACCTAGATTTACACGGATATACATACATAAGTATGTAGAAGAAAACATTAAATTATTTTATTTTATAAGTCCCGGATGTTTTTTTAGAACTAAATATTTAAATAAGAAACTAAACGCGCAAAAACATTGAATAAAAACAAAAAACAACTTTAAAACATTTTCAAAAACGTATCCTTCATTTAATTACGTGGTTTCCTTTATGAGGTATTCGTTTCTGTCCATATGTATATGTGCATATAAGATGCGTATGCAATTGAAATTCTTTGAAGGTAATATTGAAGTAATTCTTAAAATTAGGATACGTACGTATGTATGTATTTATGCTGTTGAAGTAATAAATAGCTTTCTGGCTTTATTTTCCTGATTTCGATTGGAGGGGCAGTTAAATCTGCCGAGCAATGGCAAAATGTAAGTATAGTGATGAAGTAGGGGCATTTCCAGAAATGCATTACTGCCAAACGTCGCACGTCTTATTCCAATAATATATTTACTGAAATCAGACATCATTATATATTTAAGTATAAAAAGAGGTGCTTTGCAGTAAGGCATTTCCGAAAACGGTCTACATCAAAGAAAAGTTAAGTGTGAAAGTGAGTTTCTATTATTTTACAAAGGTCTGGACTTAAAAAGTCGAACATCAGCGCGAGTTCGTGATCGCAAAAGGGAGCAAGCATTGACGGGGAATATACCGCTTCAACAGCCTCCCTTGAGCGAGTTGGAAAAGCGGGTAAAAGCTCTAGTGGGAAGCAGCTATATGGAGGGGCAACCGGATGTACAGGAGAATATTCCCATGGAAGAGGTAAGTTGAATTATATCGTATTAAATGCTAATCATATTGTAATTTTCATTATGCTATTTTTCTAACCTACAAGTGGCCTTGGGGGCGGCGGATTAAAACTTCCGCCTAGTGGTGGAGGAAGATTTAGACACCATCCTCCTACCTCCATTAACGGTGTCAGAAGGCGATTCGGAGCTTCGGTGCGAAACTCCGAAAACTCTGAGTCAGACACCACGCAGGACCGTCAAGCGAAAACGTACGGAGGAATCGCCAACAAAGACCCGATTTCTAAAAATTGCGGAGGCACAGGCCGAATCGGAAAGGGTATTTTTTTTTAATATTTTATTTTTATTGTATTATTAATAAAACCCTTATTTTCTTAGATGCTTGTTGAAAGTGCTGCTACGAACGCGGAGGCCAACCGTTCCAATGCTGAGGCAATTAGCAGGATGGCTGCTGCCACAGAGCAAATGGCTACCGCCACTGCAACAATGGCACAGGCCTTCACGGTGTTGGCGGAGGGGGTGAAATCTTGTGCCAATGCTTTCACCGAGTTTACTCGTTCACTGGGCCCTCCCAAATATACATATGTAAATATTTTTAGTACATATATATGTATATATTTTTATTAATAGCACAGGCCTGCGAAATTTAAATGTTTTCCCCCGCTCCAATAATTATGTAATTTTTTTAATTTTTGGGTATGTTAAACTAAAATACATCTTTGGTTATTTCTTGCACGTCGAGATTTTTTTTATTGGTGGCACGTATATTTTAGAATTTTTAGCAATTTGCTCGTAAAGCCAAAAACTACCTAATTTAAAAATGAATGTTTACTTAAAAACCAACAGTTTTAATTAAAAATACCCATAAATAGACTAAGTAAATTAGAAAAACTTATATAATTCCGAAGTTAACGCTAAGAAAATTGATATAAGTTACATAAGTTTTTCTAATTTACTTAGTCTATTTATGGGTATTTTTAATTAAAACTGTTGGTTTTTAAGTAAACATTAAATTTTAAATTAAGTAGTTTTTGGCTTTTCATGCAAATTGCAAAAAATTCTAAAACATACCTGTCACCAATAAAAAGATCTCGACGTGCTAGAAAAACCAACGATGAATTTTAATTTAACATACCCAGATATTAAAAAAAAAATAACATAATTATTGGAGCGGGGGAAAAATTTAAATTTCGCAGGCCTGTGTAATAGGTTAAGGTTATAATTAACTTCTTGTTGTAGTGCCTTTTTAATTTTTTGTTTTGTTTCTTTAATGAATTCCGAATTGTTTACTAGTTATAAGTGTTGTTCCTTGAATATACGGAAATTTTTTATTTAATAATCGCAATGTTTTTCATGCTATATATTTTTGTTATTTTTTTTTTAATTATGGCTTATATTTTAACAAATACTATACAAATCCAAGTTTCATACTATGCACGTAATTTAGAAATAATAGGCAAACTTTTATCAAAATTGCAAACTTTTTAATAAAAACTTCTAAAAAAAAATCAGGTATGTACTCTTATAGCCCATTCAATTTTATTCTAATAATGTGTCCCTCGCATTTTTTTCCCATATAAAGTATTTTCAGAATTTTTTTTTATGGGAAAAATGGAGAGGACAGCAAACAAATTATCAACAGCGAAAATTTTTATACATTGAAATTTTCACATTGTTATAATAAAATTAAATGGGCTATAAAAGTACATTCTAGAATTTTTTTTAGAAGTTCTTACTAAAAAGTTTGGAATTTTGATAAAAGTTTGCCTCATATTTCTAAATTACGTACATAGTATGAATCTTCGATTTGTATAGCATTTGTTAAAATAAAAGCCATACTTAAAAAAATAACAAAAATGTATAGCATGAAAAACATTTCGAATATTTAAAAAAAATCGCCGTATTAATTATTAATTAATGAATTATTTAATTTCCCAAACCTTTGAAAAGGGTTAAAAAACAGCATCAAATTCTTATTATTATGATTCCGTTGATACAATTTTTTAATATTTTTATGTAGATTTTTTAAGCTTAAACTGTTTTTTCATCTGGGAGGATTTTTTCTAAAAAATCCTTTAAAAAACTATTTTTATTCATAAAATACCCCATTTTAGAGGTATTTTCAAACCAGTCCAGCTCACGTAAATCTTATTATTTTTCAGAAATATTTTGGTAGAAGTCTTAAATGTACAAGGTTTGGTAATCCCGCCGGAAAACCGCACTTTTTTTGTACATTGTACAGTAGTCGAAAAAATTATATCCGCACCAAACTTTGACAAGTTATAAAATATTATATTTGCTGTTATTTAATTTTGGTTAGTTTTTTATAGTTCGTTCTTTACCAACATCCGTGTAAATACAAGTTTAAAGGCAGTGTCACAGGATTGGATATTTTCCAAAATTTGGTGCAAATCGTATCCCAATTGTGTGAATACCCAAATATTTTTCTTTATCCCAATCACGAAAATTAATTTGTTGAAATTTTTCAATAGAACATCGCTGTATTGTACCAATCTTTTGACCACAAAAAAAATGTCCAATTTTTTTATTTTGTTCCAATAGCCCAATATAAAAATATACCAATCTGTACAAATGTAACAATCGAGTGCCACTGCCTTAAAAATTTATGCATCTTCTGATGAACCTAGAAAACTGCTTTAGGTCGTGTGGACTGTTAATGTTATCTTATGTCATGGTATGTTATGTTATAATTTTATAAGGCTCTTATTTACCCAAATTTTCAGGCAGTAATAAAAAAGATTATATTTAAATGTTACTTGTTGTCGTAGTCGTTTTTTCAAATTTATGGCTTTCTATTATAAAATCACATAACGCTGTTTGCAAGTGGACTACTCATTTGTTATTTTTTTATACCTTTCATGAGCATGAAATGGTATTATAACTTTGGTCCGATGTTTGTAAGTACCAGAACAAAAAGAGATAGACCCATTAAAATGTATACTTATATGATCAGAACGTCGAGCTGAGTTGATTTATCCATGTCCGTCTGTCCGTCTGTCCATCTGTCCGTCTGTCCGTCTGTCTGTCTGTTTGTATGCAATCTAGTCTCTCAGTTTTCGAGATATCCGGATCAAATTTGGTAGGTGGGTGTATTTTTATAATGTATTAATCATTTGTCGGAACCGGAAGAATCGGACCACTATAACATATAGCTCCCATACAACTGATTGTTCAGATATGAGATTTTTCGTTATAACTTCTCCATTTATGCAGCTACGAACATGAAATTTTGCAGCACTTGCACCCATTATCGACAGAATGCTTGCAGTGAAAATTACAAAGATCGGGTCACTATAACCTGTAGCTCCCATACAACTGATTGTTCAGATATAAAATTTTCCGTTATAACTCCTGCATTTATAAAGCTGGGAACAGGAAATTCCGCACTGTTTTCAATAATTATCAACAGAAAACTTACAGTGAAAATTAAAAAGATCGGATAACTATAACCTATAGCTCCCATACAACTGATTGTTCAGATATGAGATTTTTCGTTATAATTCATCCATTTATTTAGCTAGGACCATGAAATTTCGCGCTGTTCTCACTCATTATCAGCAGAAGACTTACAGTGAAAATAACGAAGATCGGGTCACTATAACCTGCAGCCCCCTACAACTGATTGTACAGATATAAGGTCTTTTATCATATCTCCTCCATTTATGCAGCTAGGAACATGAAATTTCGCACCATTTTCACTCATTATTAACAGAATACGTACAGTGAAAATAACAAGGATCGGGTGACTACAACATATATCTCCCATACATCTGATTGTTCAGATATGGGATTTTACTGTAAAACTCCTTTATTTGAACAGCTAAAACCGATAAATTTCGTAAGATATTTTATAAATAATAATACAAAGTCTACTGAGAAAATCGTCAAAATCTATGCTGTATAAGCTTTATCTCCTATAGCACTGATTGTTCAGATACCAGTTTTTGCGATATATCTCCTTTATGTAGGAAACTAAACCCAATAAATTGTGTTACCGGTTTACATACCGATCACATAGCAGTGAAAATCACTTAGATTGGTGCCATATAAAGTATATCTTCCATACCTCTGATTGTTTAGATGCGATTTTTTATATAAGTATGTAACTCCTCTATCGATGTATGCAGATGTATTCAAAATCAGTAATCTGTCAAACTATAATTTGCAGATGTTCATGAAAGGTATGAAGCCTTCGGCATAGCCGAAGACAGCGCTGCTCTTACTTGTTTTTTTTAATATTGCACAAATTTGGAAACTTGGATTAACACGGGTCTTGTTAAAGAATAAACTATATTTTTATCAAAAAATAACCAAAATTAAATATGTTTAATTGGACATACACATTGTACATAAAGGAAGTACATAACAAAATAAAAAAAATATGTATGTATAGTTAAAAAATAAAATAATCAAAACCATTTGGATTGATACCCATATGTTATTACCCATATAACTTTTTAAATATTTTAATATTTTGAATTTAATTTCTATTATGTGGCAAACCTTTTTGAAAAATAAAACCGTATTGCACTTCTACATACCAATCTCGTCAATTCTCGGGGCAGATGTGATGACGGTGGGTTAAATATTTTACGTAAAAACCTCCGAACTCGATTATTTGCATTTGATTTTCTAACATCTGGCAACCCTTTTCAAGAACCAAAACCACGTAAAAGGAAAGCCTTTAATATATATATGTATATATACAGTATCGGTCATATCTATAGCACGCGTTTTCAAAGAGAAATTGTGTGCCACTTATGTTTTTTTATTTATTTTTAAGAATTTTCAATTAAAGTATAGTTCTTTCTCTAACAAAACCCATACAAACCCAAGTTTAAAAATTTGTAGAATACTACAAAAAAGTGCAACAAATTTTCATATAAATTTCAAACTTTTTTCTCGGAAGTGTTAGAATTTTTCTGAATACACAGTTTTATAGCCCAATCAATTTTAGTCTGATAATGTGCAAGTTTCAAGTGGCTAAAGGTTACCGTTGGTTTTTTAGAATTTTTTCGCCAAAGGTGTTGCGGTTTTCTTCCATATACAAATAAATTGAGTTTATCCATTATAGCCAATGCAACAAAAAAAATTCTAAAAAATTAACGGTAATTCGTAGCAACTTGAAATTTGCACATTATCAGACTAAAATTGCAGGGGCTAAAAACCTGTGTACTCAAAAAAATTCTGACACTTCCGAGAAAAAAGTTTGAAATTTAGGTGAAATTTTGTTGCACGTTTTTGAAGTTTTCTACAAGTTGTTAAACTTGGGTATATATGGGGTTTGTCTGAGAATGAACTAGATTTTAATTGAAAATTCTTAAAAATAAATAAATAAACATAAGTGAAATGGCGTGCTATAGATATGACCGATACTGTATATGTGACACGTAAAGTTAAAAGGGACCTACGGTCATAAAAAATCGGTTTTCACTTTTTCATCGACTTTTATCTATAAACTATATCTATCTACTATCTATATCTATACTATCTATATACTATAGTAAACGGGCCACTCTTTCCAATGCAGTAAACCGCAGCTTTCTAGCTGCATTAGTTTTTTTCACAATTTCACTTCAAAGTTAGGTACCTTCACACAAAAAAAGTACAAAAAAATCAAATCTGACAAACTATTCTGAAATTAATCAAATTCGCTTGAAAATCGTTACTCGGGGGTTTTCGAACATCGGATTCGTAATCAGCGACACCAAAAACCCCCGGGTAATGAGTTTCAAGCGATTCCGATCAATTTTTAAAAAAGTCATCCGCCATATTGGATCCGCCATTTTGAATTTTGGAAAACTAACATCGGATTCATAATCAGCGACCGCGAAAACCCCCGAGTAATTTCAATCCATTAAGACGTTCAGAAGCATCAAAATCAACTTGTAAACTTCAAAGTCGTTTTTCTCGAAATCTTTTTTTTCTGAGCGTAGGCCCCTTTTAACTTTACGTATCACATATAAATATATTTAACGCTTTAAGGGCCGTTAGCGTATCTGTGTTAAGCTATAGTTTATTTATTTATTTACTACAGAAAATTCCATAGAATTACTTGAAAATAGATAAATTAACGGTCCTAAATCTCCGAACTCGATAAAGAAGTTTTAATTCAATAAAAGTCCCATATGATTATTATGAGAAGACGTAAATCATATTCGTCTTGAAATAAACGTCCCGAGAGACGAAAAAAAATAAAAAGCCGATATAATTATTACGAGAAGACGTAAATTATATTCGTCTTGAAATAAACGTCCCGAGAGACGAAAAAAATAAAAAAGTCCATATAATTATTATGAGAAAACGTAAATAATATTCGTCTTGAAATAAACGTCCCGAGAGACGGAAAAAAATAAAAAGCCCATATAATTATTATGAGAAGACGTAAATAATATTCGCCTTGAAATAAACGTCCCGAGAGACGAAAAAAATAAAAAGCCCATATAATTATTATAATACGTAAATAATATTCGTCTTGAAATAAACGTCCCGAGAGACGAACAAAAATAAAAATCCCATATAATTATTATGAGAAGACGTAAATAATATTAGTCTTGAAATAATCGCCCCGCGAGACGAAAACAACTTTTCCATTGTTCAGTAATAATTATGGAGCAATATTTAATTTTATTTCTTATAATCGTTATGGTCTCAAATAGCCCCATTTTTCTCTAAGAGTACGGGATTGATCTCAGATATTTCCATACAACGGCATAGCCAGAACAAAATTAATTTCGCGATGGGGTTCTCGACCCTATTAAGGTGGCATTCCAGGGTACTATTTTCTATATATGTACATATATAGGTAAAACTTGTAAGTTAGGGGGGCTCGAGCACCCCCCGCCCCTAACAGTTCCGCAGATATGCCACGCCCCTTTTTTCAATAGCGCCGATTTTTCTTCATGACTATGCGACTGATTTTATATATCTTGTACATACCAAGTTCCAGTACTCTACCATGAACACTTCCAGAGATATGCAGTATGAAAAATCCAGTTTGTATGAGAGTTGCCTCGCCCCGTTTTTCCAATAGCCCAAATTTTTCTTCATGACTATGTGATTGATTTTGTATATCTTGTAAATACCAAGTTAAAGTACTTTATCATGAACACTTCCAGAGAAGTGTTCTTGCACTTCCAGAGATATGCAGTGTGAAATATTTAGTTTGTATGGGAGGTGCCACGCTCCTTTTTCCAACAGCCCAAATTTTTCTTC
>NW_023458559.1:11472222-11480646 GCF_013731165.1 Rhagoletis pomonella
GAGGTACCACGCCCCTTTTTCCAATAGCCCAAATTTTTCTTCATGACTATGCGATTGATTTTATATATCTTGTACATATCAAGTTCCGGAACTCTACCATAAACACTTCCAGAGATAAGCAGTGTAAAAAATTCGGTTTGCATGGTATGTGCCACGCCCCCTTCACTTAGTTGTATGAAACATACTTTACAACCTTTTCTCATACCTACCAAATATACACAAAAAATTTCATACAAATCGGTCATGCCGTTTCGGAGGAGTTCGACCATAAACACCGTGACACGATATTTTTATATATTAGATAGAGATTGTTCATACAAAAATACTAAAACTTCTACAAGAAAAAAATAGAGACCATTTTTTAGGATAGGGAAACCCTAATCACCAAATTCCAGTACTCTATCGGTTTGTATGGGAGATGCCACGCCCCTTTTCCAATAGCCCCAATTTTTCTTCATACCAGGTTCCAGTACTTCCAGAGATATGCAGTATGAAAAACTAAGTTTGTATAGGAGGTGCCACGCCCTCTTTTCCGATAACCACAATTTTTCCCCATGAGTATGCGATTGCTTTCATATATCTCCATACCATGCTCGAGTCCTCTTCCATGAACATTTTCCGGGATATGCAGTATGAAAAATTCGATTTGTATGGGAGGTGCCACGCCCCTTTTTCTAATAGCTTACATTTTTCTTCATGTCTGCACACCAAGTTCCAATAGGTACTCTACCATGAACACTTCCACAGATATGCAGTATGAAAAATTCGGTTTGTGTGGGAGGTGCCACGCCCCCTTTTCCAATGACCGCATTTGTTCTCCATGAGTATGTAATTGTTTTCAAATGTCTCCATACTACCATGTTGAAGTACTCTACCATGAACAATTCCAGACAGGGATGAAAAATGGAAATTTCAGATTGTACCTAATATCATAAAATAAATGCACCTAAATGAGACAGATTGTACATAAAAAAAGTTCTTATCATTCGAATGTAGTTTTTTAATAATAGTTTGTACAATAGGAATACAAAAGGCAGATGTACATACTTTAAACTTGATTAGCTTATTCTAACTGAGCTTATATCTACATCCAGAGCAGAAGCTTTGTTTTTTGCCTAATTTTGACTACTGAAAAATATTGGCGAAATAGACCAAAAACCATATATTTAATTTTTCTGTATTGGCATTAACCTATCTGCGCAATGCGTTTGAATTCACCAAAGGGAGATAGTTTTGAGGCAAACGTATTTTTTTTGCGCATACGCAAGTTTTCTATGAATTAGTATCTGTGGATATATGTGAGATAGGGATGTGTCGAATGTCATATTTTTCACATTCGCGAATGGGAAAGTGCGAATTCGAATGTGCGAATGCGAGTGCGGATGCGAATGTTAGGAAGAACATTAAAAAAGCTTGGTTATAGCTTCGTTTTTATTACTTACAAATTTTGTAAATTATTAGAATATTGAACGAGTGCTCAACCTATACAGTGTTTTAATCTAGTAGTCAGAGTTCAAAAGGGACATATTATATTTAAAAAAAAGTAATTTTGCCGCCTTTTCTTCCATGAGGCGATTTCTTAGAGGCTCGTATATAAGGCCGGCTGCACTGAACAATTGCTCACTTGGCACGCTGGCGGGTGGAGCGCTCAAATATTTGCGGGCCAGATCTGTCAATTTGTCGTATTCACATCTTTTAATGTTTCCAGATTCTACATCCGAGCCTTCGCTTTCGCTGGAGGAATCCAAAATTATATATAGGTTGCTTATAAGACTTTTAGAAGTTCTTGTTGAAGGCCCATCATTGCTTGATAAACTACCTGACCGTTAAGCGCCTGAAGCTAAAAGCCGGCTATTGTCCGCACCCTGGTTAGACAGACTTAGAGCCATTTCAACAGTATTAGAGTGGACTCTCTGCCCATGTACACATTTGCATTTACAAAACATTCGTATCATTTGATGCGAATGCGAATGTGTAAAATGATGCGAATCATTCGCATAACAAATGCAACATCCCTGATGTGAGAAATACATTCAAGCGAATTTGACGTTTTAGTAGTGAGTATATCAAGGATTTAAAGAAATTCAATTTAATATTTAATATTGTATAAAACTCGGTTGTTAACAGTTGCAAGAAAAATGTTTGAATAATAATTAAAATTTTCTCTTTGATTGACGAACCACAAAAATCACATAAATCTAAAATTTCCAAAATTACAAAGTTGAAATGAACACAGTACAATAAAAGATAATAACACAAATACAAACCCTACAATACTCCCCCTTCTAGAGAATTAATGTTATATAAATTAAAAGTAACTCGTTTCTTATTTGATGTTGTGTTATTCATTGTATTAGTGTTTGTTTCTGGTATTCGTTCTGTTTCAATGATTGCTGATTTTAGTCTGTCTATCGGAATTGTTTTAACCTCATTATCTACTTCAAGTTTGAAATATTTTTTGTTTTTTTCAACAACCTTATAAGGTCCTTCGTATGGTTGTTGCTATGATCTTTTATTAATAACACGCATAAAAACAAATTTACAAGTCTCCAAATCCTTTGGTATATATACACCAGTATCAGAATTTTGATTATGCCTTAAATTTGATTTAACATTTTTAAAATGTTCCTGCAAATTGCCTAAAACTTCAATTGGGGAAAATTTTCCTTCAGATGGAACTACAAGTTTACCGGGTAGGCGTAAATTTTGCCCAAAAACCATCTCAGATGATGTGGCTAAAATACTTTCTTTATACATCGATCGTAAACCCAGAAGTATTATCGGCAGCTCATCATACCAATTGTTGATTCCATTTCTAGCCATTATCGTAGCTTTTAACTGCCTGTGAAACCGTTCTACCATACCATTCCCTTGAGGATGATATGCAGAAGTTGTAACGTGATGACTACCAAGCAATTTTGTTAGTTCCGAAAACAATTTGGACATAAACTGAGTACCCTGATCTGTAGTGATTTTTAACGGTACCCCAAAACGTGAAACATATTCTCTAAAAAAATTTATTTGCAACCACTGCCGCTGAAATGTCCTTTAATGCGTATGCCTCGGGCCAACGCGTGAACCTGTCAACTATTGTAAAAATGTAACGATGTCCTTTCGATACAGGAAGAGGTCCAACAATATCTAAATGAATATGATCAAATCTACTTTTGGGAATCGGAATTTTAATTACTGGAGATTTAGTGTGACGATTAACCTTCGATTTTTGACAATTTATACATTCTTTTGGCCAAATATTAATTTCTTAGTGCATTTTTGGCCAATAGTACTTTTTAATAATTAGACAACGTGTAGCTTTTGTACCAGGATGTGTAATGCCATGTAACATATTAAACACTGTCTTGCGTAAACAATTTGGAACAAATGGCCTAGGATTCTCACCTGTCATTTCACACCAAATATTAAGATTTAAAAGTGGAATTTGAATAAATTTAAGGTTATATGATGTGTCTCCAGATTTTAATGTGTTTAGTTCCTCGTCCTGTTCTTGTCATTTTGTAAAACTTTGAAATTCAGTTCTGTACCCTTAATTGCATCAACTTCGAAAGCTCGAGATAATGTGTCAGCTATAATGTTCTCCTGTCTTTTAATATATCGTATGTCATTAGTAAATTGTGCAATGAATTCCATATGTCTAGTTTGTCTCGGACTACGTTCGGTTTTTGAACTCAAAGCATATATCAAAGGCTTGTGATCTGTAAAAACTGTAAATTGTCGTCCTTCTAAAAGATAGCGAAATTATTAATGTTCAAATAAATAGCTAGCAACTCCCTGTCAAATGCACTGTACTTAACCTCGGATGGAGAAAGTTTCTTAGAAAAGAAAGCTAGTGGCTCTGATTTGTTATCAAACGTTTGATGTATGACACCACCAATTGCCGTATTAGATGCATCCACATTTAAAGAGAGTTTGGCATCTTTGTTAAAATGATTTAACAATACCCTAGACGCAAACTTTTCTTTAATACATTCAAAGACTTGTGTCATCCCAAATTAAGGACTTGCACGTTTCTTAGTTGTTCGATTGATTAAATCGTAGATAACTGCCGTAAACTCAGCTAATTTTGGTACATATCGATGGTAATAATTAACCATGCCTATAAATTTCTGCGCCTGTTTAATAGATTTAGGACGTTCAAAACTACGAATAGCTATCACTTTTTCTTCAGAGGGTCTAATTCCTGCCCCAGAAATATTATGTCCTAAAAAGTCAACACTTGTTATACCGAAAGTACATTTACTTGGTTTGATATTTAACCCGTACTCTGTTAGGCGTTGGAAAAGTATACGGAGATCTTTAAAATGCTGTTCTTCATTTTCACTTGCAACCAATAGATCATCAATATATGTAAAAACAAAATCTAAACCACTAACTACTTCATTAATAAATCTTTGAAAAGTTTGCGCTGAATTTGTTAGTCCGAAAGGCATTCGTATAAATTCAAACATACCGAAAGGGGTCGTTATTGCAGTTTTATAGATATCCTCTTCTGCCATTGGAATTTGGTGGTAGGCCCTTACCAAATCTAATTTCGAAAATACATACTTATTTCTGAGATTCATGTTAAAATCTTGAATATGAGATAAAGGATAACGGTCCAGTACAGTCACAACATTAAGTCTCCGAAAATCATCACAAAGACGCCAGTCATTCAGTTCTTTTTTAGGTACAAGATGCAGTGAAGATGCTACACAAAAATTTGAAGGTCTACAAATCCCTGTCCTCACTAAAAAATCGAATTCAGTTTTGGCTACTTTAAATTTAATCGGATCCAAGCGCCTTGGCTTAGAGAATAGCAGATTTCCTTCAGTAAAAAGTCTGTGAACCGTAGAATGTTTAACCGGTTTCGAATAATCTGGTTCAACGATCAAAGAAGGAAACTCCTTCAACAATCTTGTATACTTGTTCTCTACTACGAAAATTTTTGGAAGCGAAATGTTACAAACACATGAAACTGTGTTAACCGAAAGACTTGTTACTGGATCAACTAAACGTTTGCATTTCATGTCAATTAAAAGACCGTATTTGCAAAGAAAATCTGCACCAATAATAGGTTTCGCAATATCAGCTATGAGAAACGTAAATGGGAACTCGCGTCTTAAACCTAAATTTATATTTAAAATCTTTTTACCATATGTTGAAATCGTTGAACCATTGGCTGCTGTAAGTATTATATCTGAAGAACGTTTTGTATGAGGGAATTTTTTTACCGGAAGTATAGAAATTTCTGCTCCACTATCAATCAAAAAATTTAGTTTGTTTGTTTTATCAAAAATAAATAGGCGACGTATGGTAATATCTAAATTTCCATTGTTTGCCGCCACAACAACGGATGACTCTAGTTTAACGAATTTTTGTTTTTAGAAAAAGCACAAGGCTGTTGACATTTCTGAGCCTTATCACCAAATTTGTAATGGTATCTACATAACCTATTTTGACTATCACGAGATTTTGATCTACCTCTATATGGACTTCTAAAACAATTCCTATTATATGATCTATATCTAGAATTTTGATTAATTTGTTGCTTAATAGAATTTAATTCAAAGGAAAGATTTTGAAAATTTTCGCACATAAGATTCGTCGTTTTAACTAAATTCTCAATAATTGTGTCTTGTGATTTAGAATTTTGAAAACTATTCATAGCTGATATTTCGGTTTTATTAATCACTTCCCAAATATTATCAGCTAGTTTCACCAATTCATTTATATCATTGGTACTTGAACTAGCTAATATCACACTAAGATTTTTTGGCAATTTTCTCAGCCAAAGTTTCTTTAAAATATCTTGACTAAAATTGGAACCTGCAAGCAACATGAGCGACCGATAAAATTCAGAGGGTTTACGATCACCCATCTCTGAATCTGACAAAATTTTATCTAATTTCTTATTTTCGCTTAAAGAATGCCTTTCAATTAAGACTTTCTTTAATTCTGAAAACTTGTTGTTATGCGGAGGATTTTGAATGAAATCTAATATTGTAACTATTACTTCTTGCGGAAGCGCTGTGATTGTGTGTTCATATTTTGTAGTATCTTGTGTAATGTTCTTCATGTTAAATTGCATTTCTGTATGTACAAACCAAGCTTCTGGACAACTTGTCCAAAATTGTGGAAGCTTGACTGATGTTGCATACACCTCATTATTATTTTGACTAGGATAAGGATTTGCCAACTCCTCTGGAAAAGAGTTGTTTTGCAAATCTATAAGCGAGTCATTTAAATTATTAGTCCCTGTAGATGTGTGTGTATCATGTGGGGGTGAACGAAACATTATGATAACATAAAATAATCTCTATAAGGAGTGTTTACAATTTATCCGAAACAAATTAAAAAGAAGATATGATATTAAATATATATTTGTCAATAATATTACATACAAAGATACAGCTCACCACTGTGCTCTGAAACTGCTGATATTAGCAGCACAGTCGACCTGATAGTTGCTGCAGCTGCTGTGCCGGTTGCTGTGATTTGGTGTCGTTGTTGCTGCTGCTTATCGCCGGTGTTGATTGCTGCTACTTTTTGCCGTTGTTGTTGCTGCAGCTTGTTTCCGTTGTTATTGTTGTCAGTACTGAACAGACACAAAGTAGACAAGAGATTTTCTCCGGTTGTATGAAGGATGCAGGTAACCACGATCAATTGCTGGGGAGCGATTTTTGGTATGTGCACGCTTGACGTTAACGCTGATGTGTGAACTGATTTCTGTTGATGTAGCTGATGAGGTTTATTAAAACTGCTCTTGCTACCACTGACAAAACTGTTGCGACGCGTTTTAGTTGAAACCGCTGCTGCGGCTGTTGCTGCTATTGTGGTTGTTGTTATAGTTGACGCCGTACTCGCAAATTGTAGTGCTGTCGTCTTGCCTCTCCGTCAATGCAGAGAGCGATTAACTATTAACGGTTTCGGCTATAGACTACACTTAACCGTTCTTTCGATCACACTAAACATGTCCTCGCAACTCTAGTGCTCTTTCGTGTTATAGCCAATTTAATTCTGTTACACTGTTTCTTACTAGAACTATATTCACAACAGAGAAAATGGTTGCTGACCGAAAATGTCGTGAGCTTACAGCACTCTTAAAACTTTTTTATTTTGCTTCCAACTACAGCTATTGCCGCTCCTGGCAGGATCGCCAATTGTAGTAGTGAGTATATCAAGGATTTAAAGAAAATCAATTTAATATTTAATATTGTATAAAATTCGGTTGTTAATAGTTGCAAGAAAAATGTTTGAATAATAATGAAAATTTTCTGTTTGATTGACGAACCACAAAAATCACATAAATCTAAAATTTCCAAAATTACAAAGTTGAAATGAACACTGTACAATAAAAGGTAATAACACAAATACAAACCCTACATACGTGTCCTCAGTAGCACTTGAAAATAAATTTGAAGGGGATTATTTTACTCTGGGGTGGTTATGCCTCTTTGTTGACGATGTTTGCTTATAAAAACTGAAGCTTTATGATGAAGTATCAAAATTTTATTTTAAATAGGAAATTAAACAACCGATTTGAACATTTTTACAATGATTATCAATTTAATATTTTATAATGTTTAACTCAAACATATATCCCCATTTTTTATTAAGTAAGGATTTACTCACTATTCAGGTAAAAAGGAATAAATAACTATATTAACTTACTCAAAATTGTAGTGATCTTTTTATAATATTCGCAATATCCATTTGAAATTTTTCCCCATTTTTTTATTTTTATAAAAGTAGACCTCATTATATAACAAAAACTATATAAATCCAAATTCGAAACTTTCTAAAAAAATTTAAAAAAATCAAGAAAGTTTTATTAGAATTTAAAAATTTTTAATAAAATTTCTGCAGATTATCTGCATACAAATACGCATGTTAAGCTATTTTATTTAATTAATCTCTTTTTTTCACATGAAAGGCGTCAGTGCGACATTTCTATAATTTAATCTACTTATATTTGTGGAAGTATGTATGTATGTATGTATGTGCCACGTTGCAGCCTAAACGGACGGACAGAATCGAACAAAATTTTGACAGAGTATTGCCGTGACTCCTGGGCCTATAATAGGGTGAAAAATATTGCGATCCTACAAGGGGGCGTGGTACTCCTAGGTGCTTATAAGAGGGTATATATAAATGAGTTTGTGAAAGGGGGCGTAGCACATCCCATAGGCGTGGGATTTTTTATCAGCTATATCTTCGGAACCATAAGTCCCAAGAACTTGAAATTTGATAGGCAGGCATATCAATGGTAGGTTCTTATAGTAGGGTATATATAAAGGAGTTTGTAAAAGGGGGCGTGGCACATCCATAGGCGAGGAATTTTTTATCAGCTATATCTTCGGAACCATAAGTCCCACGAACTTGAAATTTGATAGGCAGACATATCAATGGTAGGTTCTTATAGTAGGG
>NW_023458559.1:11480656-11482229 GCF_013731165.1 Rhagoletis pomonella
CTATAACTTCGGAACCATAAGTCACACGAACTTGAAATTTGGTATGCAGACACACCAATGGTAGGTGCTTATAGGAGGGATATATAAACGAGTTTGTAAAAGGGGGCGTGGCACATCGCATAGGCGTGGAGTTTTTTATCAGCTATATCTACGGAACCATAAGTCACACGAACTTGAAATTTGGTATGCAAACATGTCAATGGTAGTTGCTTATAGGAGAGTATATATAAACGAGTTTGTAAAAGGGGGCGTGGCACATCCCATAGGCGCGGAGTTTTTTATCAGCTATAACTTCGGAACCATAACTCACACGCACTTGAAATTTGGTATGCAGACATACCAATGGTAGGTGCTTATAGGAGGGTATATATAAACGAGTTTGTAAAAGGGGGCGTGGCACATCCCATAGGCGTGGACTTTTTTATCAGCTATAACTTCGGAACCATAAGTCACACGAACTTGAAATTTCGTATGCACACATACCAATGGTAGGTGCTTATAGGAGGGTATATATAAATGAGTTTGTAAAAGGGGGCGTGGCACATCCCATAGGCGTGGAATTTTTTATCACCTATAACTTCGGAACCATAAGTCACACGATCTTAAAATCTGGTATGCAGACATATCCATGGTAGGTGCTTATAAGAGGGTACATATAAATGAGTTTATAGAGGGGGGGGGGGGCGTGGCACCTTCCATAGGCGTGGAAATTTTTATCAGCTATATCTACGGAACGATAAGTCCCACGAACTTGAAATCTGGTATGCAAACACGTCAATGGTAGGTGCTTATGGGAGGGTATATATAAATGAGTTTGTAAAAGGAGGCGTGGCACCTCCATTAGGCACGGAATTTTTTATCAGCTATAACTTCGGAACCATAAGTCTCACGAACTTGAAACTTGGTGTGCAGATATATCAATGGTAGGTGCTTATATGAGGGTATAAAGAAATGAGTTTGCAAAAGGGGGCGTGGGGCATCCTATAGGCGTGGAATAATTTATCAGCTATAACTTCGAAACCGTAAGCCCCATGAACTTGAAATTTGGTATGAAGACATATCAATAGTAGGTGCTTATATGAAGGTTTATATAAATGAGTTTGTAAAAGGGGGCGTGGCGCATCCTATAGGCGCGGAGTCCTTTATCAGCTATAACTTCGGAACCATAAGTCCCACGAACTTTAAATTTGGTATACAGACATATCAATGGTAGGTGTTTATAGGAGGGTATATGTAAATGAGTTTGTGAAAGTGGGCGTGGCATATCCCATATTCGTTGAAAGGTTTATCAGCTATAACTTCGGAACCATCAACTTTAAATTTGGTATGCAGTTATATACATATTTGGTAGGTGCTTATAATAAGGTCTATATAAATGAGTTTGTAAAAGGGGGCTTGCTACATCCCATAGGCGTGGATTTTTTTATCATCTATAACTTCAGAACCATAAGTCCCTCGAACTTGAAACTTAATATGCAGACATATCAATGGTAGGTGCTTATGGGAGGGTATATATCAACGAGTTTGTAAAAGGGGGCGTGGCACATCCCATATGCGTGGAATTTTTTATCAG
>NW_023458559.1:11482329-11483109 GCF_013731165.1 Rhagoletis pomonella
TGATGGTTCCGAAGTTATAGCTGATAAACCTTTTAACGAATATGGGATATGCCACGCCCACTTTCACAAACTCGTTTACATATACCCTCCTATAAACACCTACCATTGATTTGTCTGTATACCAAATTTCAAGTTCGTGGGACTTATGGTTCCGAAGTTATAGCTGATAAAGGACTCCGCGCCTATAGGATGCCCCACGCCCCCTTTTACAAACTCATTTATATAAACCCTCATATAAGCACCTACTATTGATATGTCTTCATACCAAATTTCAAGTTCATGGTGCTTACGGTTTCGAAGTTATAGCTGATAAATTATTCCACGCCTATAGGATGCCCCACGCCCCCTTTTGCAAACTCATTTCTATATACCCTCATATAAGCACCTACCATTGATATATCTGCACACCAAGTTTCAAGTTCGTGAGACTTATGGTTCCGAAGTTATAGCTGATAAAAAATTCCGTGCCTAATGGAGGTGCCACGCCTCCTTTTACAAACTCATTTATATATACCCTCCCATAAGCACCTACCATTGACGTGTTTGCATACCAAATTTCAAGTTCGTGGGACTTATCGTTCCGTAGATATAGCTGATAAAAATTTCCACGCCTATGGAAGGTGCCACGCCCGCCCCCCTCTATAAACTCATTTATATGTACCCTCTTATAAGCACCTACCATGGATATGTCTGCATACCAGATTTTAAGATCGTGTGACTTATGGTTCCGAAGTTATAGGTGATAAAAAATTCCACGCCTATGGGATGTGCCACGCCCCC
>NW_023458559.1:11483119-11486156 GCF_013731165.1 Rhagoletis pomonella
AAAAATTCCACGCCTATGGGATGTGCCACGCCCCCTTTTACAAACTCATTTATATATACCCTCCTATAAGCACCTACCATTGGTATGTGTGCATACGAAATTTCAAGTTCGTGTGACTTATGGTTCCGAAGTTATAGCTGATAAAAAATTCCACGCCTATGGGATGTGCCACGCCCCCTTTTACAAACTCGTTTATATATACCCTCCTATAAGCACCTACCATTGGTATGTCTGCATACCAAATTTCAAGTGCGTGTGACTTATGGTTCCGAAGTTATAGCTGATAAAAAACTCCGCGCCTATGGGATGTGCCACGCCCCCTTTTACAAACTCGTTTATATATACTCTCCTATAAGCAACTACCATTGACATGTTTGCATACCAAATTTCAAGTTCGTGTGACTTATGGTTCCGTAGATATAGCTGATAAAAAACTCCACGCCTATGCGATGTGCCACGCCCCCTTTTACAAACTCGTTTATATACCCCTCCTATAAGCACCTACCATTGGTGTGTCTGCATACCAAATTTCAAGTTCGTGTGACTTATGGTTCCGAAGTTATAGCTGATAAAAAATTCAACGCCTGTGGGATGTGCCACGCCCCATTTACAAACTTATTTATATATGCCATACTAGTTATAAGCGCCTACCATAGACATGCCTGCATACCAAATTTCAAGTTCGTGTGACTTATGGTTCCGAAGTTATAGTTGATAAAAAATTCAACGCCTATGAGGTGTGCCACGTCCCCTGTTATAAACTCGTTTATATATTCCCTCCTATAAGCACCTACCATTAAAATATCTGCATACCAAATTTCAAGTTCGTGTGACTTATGGTTCCGAAGTTATAAATGATAAAAAATTCCACGGCTATGGGATGTGCCACGCCCCCTTTAACAAACTCATTTATGTATGCCATAAGATAAACGCCTACCAAAGGCATGCCTGCATACCAAATTTCAAGTTCTTGGAACTTATGGTTCCGGAGTTATAGCTGATAAAAAATTCCACGCCTATGGGCCTATTATAAGCACCTACCATAGATAAGTCTGCGTACCAATTTTCAATTTCATGTGGCATATTTTTCCGAAGTTATAGCTGACAAAATATTCCACGCCTATGAGATGTGCCACGCCCCGTTTTACAAACTCGTTTATATATTACCTCCTATAAGCACCTACCATTAAAATGTGTGCATACCAAATTCCAAGTTTGTGTGAGTTATGGTTACGATAAAAAATTCAACGCCTATGAGATGTGCCACGCCCTCTTTTACAAACTCGTTTATATATACCCTACTATAAGAACCTACCATTGATATGTCTGCCTATCAAATTTCAAGTTCGTGGGACTTATGGTTCCGAAGATATAGCTGATAAAAAATTCCTCGCCTATGGGATGTGCCACGCCCCCTTTTACAAACTCCTTTATATATACCCTACTATAAGAACCTACCATTGATATGCCTGCCTATCAAATTTCAAGTTCGTGGGACTTATGGTTCCGAAGATATAGCTGATAAAAAATCCCACGCCTATGGGATGTGCTACGCCCCCTTTCACAAACTCATTTATATATACCCTCTTATAAGCACCTAGGAGGTGCCACGCCCCCTTGTAGGATCGCAATATTTTTCACCCTATTATAGGCCCAGGAGTCACGGCAATACTCTGTCAAAATTTTGTTCGATTCTGTCCGTCCGTTTAGGCTGCAACGTGGCACATACATACATACATACATACTTCCACAAATATAAGTAGATTAAATTATAGAAATGTCGCACTGACGCCTTTCATGTGAAAAAAAGAGATTAATTAAATAAAATAGCTTAACATGCGTATTTTGTATGCAGATAATCTGCAGCAATTTTATTAAAAATTTTTAAATTCTAATAAAACTTTCTTGATTTTTTTAAATTTTTTTAGAAAGTTTCGAATTTGGATTTATATAGTTTTTGTTATATAATGAGGTCTACTTTTATAAAAATAAAAAAATGGGGAAAAATTTCAAATGGATATTGCGAATATTATAAAAAGATCACTACAATTTTGAGTAAGTTAATATAGTTATTTATTCCTTTTTACCTGAATAGTGAGTAAATCCTTACTTAATAAAAAATGGAGATATATGTTTGAGTTAAACATTATAAAATATTAAATTGATAATCATTGTAAAAATGTTCAAATCGGTTGTTTAATTTCCTATTTAAAATAAAACTTTGATACTTCATCATAAAGCTTCAGTTTTTATAAGCAAACATCGTCAACAAAGAGGCATAACCACCCCAGAGTAAAATAATCCCCTTCAAATTTATTTTCAAGTGCTACTGAGGATACGTCTGTAGGGTTTGTATTTGTGTTATTACCTTTTATTGTACTGTGTTCATTTCAACTTTGTAATTTTGGAAATTTTAGATTTATGTGATTTTTGTGGCTCGTCAATCAAACAGAAAATTTTCATTATTATTCAAACATTTTTCTTGCAACTATTAACAACCGAGTTTTATACAATATTAAATATTAAATTGAATTTCTTTAAATCCTTGATATACTCACTACTACAATTGGCGATCCTGCCAGGAGCGGCAATAGCTGTAGTTGGAAGCAAAATAAAAAAGTTTTAAGAGTGCTGTAAGCTCACGACATTTTCGGTCAGCAACCATTTTCTCTGTTGTGAATATAGTTCTAGTAAGAAACAGTGTAACAGAATTAAATTGGCTATAACACTAAAGAGCACTAGAGTTGCGAGGACATGTTTAGTGTGATCGAAAGAACGGTTAAGTGTAGTCTATAGCCGAATCGGTTAATAGTTAATCGCTCTCTGCATTGACGGAGAGGCAAGACGACAGCACTACAATTTGCGAGTACGGCGTCAACTATAACAACAACCACAAGTTTCGGCGATTTTTATGCTGTACCAAGGCCAACAACTGTGCCAAGGTTGGAAGAAATTGGTGTAGCGGTTACCAAGATATACACATGTAACCATAAGTGGGCGTGGCTACGCCCATTTTCCAAAAATTTATAATATTCTA
>NW_023458559.1:11486256-11492789 GCF_013731165.1 Rhagoletis pomonella
GAGAATTCTACGTTACTTGAATGCAACGCAAGACAAGAAGCTTAGGTATCACCAATCCGGTAAAGAGATGGAATGCTTTGTTGACGCAGTTTGGGGCGGGGATAGTAGTAACCGGAAATCATATACGGGCTATGCATTTATACTCGCTGGAGGAGTTTTCTCGTTTGAATCGAAGAAACACTCGACGGTAGCGCTCAGCAGCACCGAAGCCGAATATATGGAATTAACATCTGCAGTTAAAGAAGCAGTATATTTGCGACAACTTTTGGGAGAAATGAACCTCGAGTGTCCTAAGGCGATTGTCGTAAATAGAGATAACCTCAGTGCTATGAATCTTGTGAAGAATCCCGTGTACCATAAGAAGTAAGCATATCGACATAAAATACCATTTTATACGCGATATCTGTCGAGGAGGCGACATTGATCTCAAATATTGTGGTAGCAGTGACATGGTTGCCGATATCCTGACGAAGAATTTGTCGAAACCTAGCCATGATAAGTTAACAAAAATGTTAGGTTTGAATTAATTAAACGCATATACATTCGGAAATATATATTTTTAATATGCATGCATATGAACGTTGAGGAGGCGTGTTGAAATGCAGTCCTGCATACAACGTACATATCCATGCAACCCTGAATTTTTGTCTCTATATCTTTTGTAGTAATAACTGTTTTTTCCCTTGCTTTTGAACTACGTTTGAATAAAGAACCAATTGTAAGTGTTAATAGGCGTGTACTTGATTTTTTACTTGGAACCAGAAGGCAAGTAAACGCACAAAATACAACATATTTCCATTGCCATCTTAAATAACCTAGCAAAAGTGTATATGCATACAAAGATACGTAATAGCTTCAGTGCGTTTGAAAAGCGCCACGCCCCCCTATCAAATAGCCGAAATTTTCTCTGAGAGTATGGGATTGATTTCATATACATATCTCCATTCTCTGTTCGAGTACTCTACCATGAACACTTCCAGAGATATACAGTATGAAAAATCCTGTTTGTATGGGATGTGCCAAGCCAATGGGCGTCGCTACGTAGGGTCGGGGGGGGGGGCTCGATCCCCCCCTAGACTTTGAAGTCTACCTTATATGTAGGTATACAATCTTCGATTATTACCGCAGCGACCACAAAAATGCAGTTGCCAATATAGCAGCTCAGTTGCCAGCTTGCAGTTGCCATCTGTAAAACCATTTCAGCCAGTGGCCACCCAACTGAAGTTCGGTTGCCATATGCCTAAGTCGGCTCAGCTCGATTTTCAAAAAAATTTCATAAAAACGGGTCAAACCGTTTAGGAGGAGTTCGACCACTAACACCGTGACACGAGATTTTTAAATATTAGACTAGCAGACCTGGCGAACTTCGTCCCGCCCAAAATTTTTATATATTTTATTGAAACTTTTTGGTCCAACATTTTCACCAACAATTCACGTTTACGATTTTGATTGGCACATTCGTCTGCTAAGATTATGGTTTGGTGGTCATTTGCCGCTTTAAATAACCTAAGGAAAGTGTTATATCCGTGAAGAAGTTCTTGAAATTCTCCAGTTGTGCGGCATTTCATAGCACGGTTATTCGCAAAGCGAAATAAATTTTTTCCTCTTCACTCCCTGGCGACAACAATGACCCGGTTTTATAGTGAATGTCCTAGAAGCTTTACAGTATAGTTGGTGGCAATTTCAAAATGGGTGCGAAATGCAATATACATATACTTATGTCAGACGAAATACCTTAAAAGTTTGAACACATAATTGGAAAACCACATCCGTTTGGCCAATCGCAACGCAGTAGTGTTCGATATACTCAATGGTGCAACAGTTCGATTTAATCTGACCTTCACGGCCCCTTTTCTCACGTGGCTATTTTTAGTAATAACTCGACTTCAGCACCACTTGACAGCATGTTTTTGCAATAGTATTGCATACATATTTAAAACATTAGCCAAATCGGATCATAAATAAGATTTTTAGTAATAAGTCAACTACAGCGCCAGCTGTCGGATTAAATTGTGAAACTAAACCATCCAGAGACCCACCCAAACACACACAAAAAGTTTTCACATAGGGGTAGATTCGTACCTTTCCTGGCTAGCTCATCGGCCCTGCAGTTTCCTTCAATATCTCTGTGTCCCGGAACCCATATGAGGCTGACCTTGAACACGGTGCTAATATCGTTTAGAGCTGCGAGGCTATCCTGCGCAACCTTCGACCTCAGCATTACCATGTTCATTGATTTAATGGCCGCCTGGCTATCCGAGAAAATATTAATCGTAATCTTCGTTACGGCATGTGTACTAAGGTACACAGCCACCTCCTTTATAGCTAAAACTTCTGCCTGATATACACTGCACTAGTCCGGATAGTTCCAGTCCTAGTTCCTTAGAAAACACTCCGTAGCCAACCCTATTGTCTAGCTTGGATCCATCTGTGTAAAAATTCAATTCCCCCCCGTCTCCATGGTCTTGGTGTTTGCTATTCTCTTCTTGACGGGATGCTCGTCTTAAAGAGCCTATCGAAGATTGGTTTGGGAGCGGAGTAGTCAACTTCTTGGTTGTAACTACCCAGAGTGTGAAGTATGGAAGCGTGACTAAACCGCCGATCCTTCCATAGCACCATACTTTTTAGTTTGAGCGCTGAATAGGCGGCCGCGTATTTTCACACCAGGTTTTTTGCGGGCAAATTGGTAATCACCTCCAGCACCTTATTTGGGGTGGTCCTTAAGGCACCTTAAAGGCATAGAAACGCTGTTCTTTGGACCTTACTAAATAGTTTTAGGTAACTTGCCTTTTGAGTTGCTGGCCACCTTACAAGTATTCCATATAAGAGTATTGGCCTGACCACGGAGGTGTATAGCCAATGTGTAATACGAGGTGTTAACCCCCACTTGATTCCGACCGCTTTTTTGCATGTGTATAATGCAACGTTGGCCTTCCTTACTCTTTCCTCTATATTAGGTTTCCACGTTAGTTTCCTGTCTAATATGAGTCCTAGATACTTTACATTCTCCTTCAAGGATATCTCCACACCCATAAAGATTAGCGGGAAGACTATGGGAAGCCTGTGTTTACTTGTGAAGAGAATTGCTTCGGTTTTCTCGGGGTTTACTCCGAGTACCCTACTCTCTGTCCAGTTCCTAAGCGTGGCCATGTTAGAGCGCAGAATCTCCATTAGGGTATTTGGGTATTTGCCTTTGACGGCAATTGCCAGGTCGTCAGCATATGCTGTGAAATGGCAACCCTCCCTCTCTAGTGCCACCAGCAGAGAGTTCACCACCAAATACGAAATGCTATAGTTGTGGAAAAAAGGGCCACTTCGCTGCTCAGTGCAAAGCAAAACAAAACGTACACAAACAGCAAAAAGGTGACAGCAACAAAAGCAATGGATTATTTGCGGCGGTCAGCAAAAATTTGCTACATACTGATGCTTGGTGCGTCGACAGCGGCACATCCTCTCATTTGTGTTGCGACCGCGATAAGTTCAGTGAATTCGAGATGTATGAAGAAGAGATCATACTTGCTGGTGACAACAAAATCTTAGCGACTGGCAACAGCGTCCAATTGGACCAAAATTTATAGCTTCATTCTCTGTTGGTAGCTTGGTTGGTTTGATGAAGCTTTTGGTAGGCAACATTTTTTTTGAAAATACAACCAAATTGAGCATTCAAATTTGTTCGCTTAATTTGAGTTTATGCGTTCAAAGCACTGTTTTCACTTTGCTTACACGTATAAGATTTCTTCTATATTTTATCAAGCAGACAATTTTCTGCAAGCGAAAACTCACTTCCCAAAGCTATGACCGATTAGCTGTTGAAATTAATGAGAAATTATCTATTGTCTTGAAAGAAAAATTGGTGATAGGCAGTTTGCAAAGTGTGAGTGTATTGGTAAAAAAGGGAGAGTGTATGCAAATTGAATCAAATTTAGAATTTTTTTTTATTGTAATGCATAAAATGTCTGCTTTCGTTTTTGCACACACAAAAAAAAATTGATATGATTTGAATCAATCCCAAAAATATTTACATATTTTACAAAAGTTTTTTATACAATACGTTAATTCCTTTATTTAAAGGAACGAATTTCTTTTGTTTAATCTTAAAGATTGGTGTGAATGGTTAACCAATACTGTTATCAATATTATGTGTAGTTTTAATTTTTACTGCTAATTTGTGTACTTCAAAACCCCGAAAACATCGGGAAATCTTGTTTTAATGATGAACAAATTTTGGTAGCTTGGAAACTTATTTGGTAGGCGGTTTGGTACCTAAAACTATTTTCAAGTGGCAACACTGACTGGCAAAGGGATTGTTCGTTTGAAAACGAACATGTTTGACGTCACACTTGTTGAAGTATTGTTCGTACCAGGGCTACAATGGAATTTTATATCAGTTTCCAAAGCAGTAAACAGTGGATACATAGTTCAATTTACACAAAATGAGGGTATAATCAAAGATAAGAACGGGGCATTGATTTTAAGTGCAAACAAGGTAATCTATTTCTATTCGAGCCCAATAAAAACAAATTATTTTTTGCATGCAAACCCAACCATGAGGCAATGAAGTGGCATCCTAGATCCGGTCATCTAAATTTTGCTAGCTTCCGTGAATTAAGCAACAACAACATGGTTCGGGGAATGAAAGTAAATATGCCAACAGACATAAATTGTGTCATATGTATGTATAGTAAGTGTAGCCAGCCGCCATACAGTAAGTCAGATAGCTGAGCAGCAGAGATTTTGGGGTTGATTCACACGGATGTATGTGAGCTCATGAGACATGAATCGATCGGTGGTGCGAAATATGTATTGACGTTCATGGATGATAAGACGCGATTTGTATTTGTTTACCTTTTAAGACGCATAGATGAAGTCCTAGATAAGTTTAAAGAATTTAAACAAATGGTTGATTGCCAAACACAAAATAGAATAAAAATGCTTCGTAGTGATAAGGGAACAGAATTTGTGCATAATGCGATTGATAGATTTCTTAAAGAGCATGGTATTTTGCGCCAATTAACAGTAGCCTACACACCACAACAAAACGGCGTAGCAGAGAGACTAAATCGTACACTAATTGAGATGGCAAGGTGTATGGTAGTAAGTTCTGGTGTGAGTGAATGGTTGTGGGCAGAGGCTGTTAACACGGCAGTATACCTAAGAAATCGTGCACCAACAAGAGCATTGAATGATATCACACCATACGAAGCATGGCATGGCTATAAGCCTTCGGTTGGGCAAATGCCCAACGTATATTTGCGTCAATCGCGATAGCTTGGGATAAAAAGCAAAAAGGCAAATTTAAACCGAGAGGCAAGGAGTATATCATGGCCGGTTACAGCGATACATCAAAAGCGTACAGACTATATGATAAACAAATACGACAATTGATAGTGAGTAGAGATGTCTACTTTGTAGAGTCAACATCGGCGAAACAAGATGACGGGTTGAATACTGAGGTTGCAGAAGGTGTGCAAGAGAATCCGATTGCGATTGATATGGACACTTTTGATAATGAATTGCGGCAGCAACGCACAAATTTAGATACAATGCCGATCGAAAACGCAGAGGAGGTGATAGATATAGCAACAAACAGTAACGATGAATTTGAGGCGGCTGAAGAAGAGCAAGTAGTCGCTAGTCCTTTAAAAAGGGGCCCTGGTAGGCCACGCTTGGTTCGTAGTGGGTGACCAGGTAGACCCATGAAGCAGCATACGTACTTAAATTTAATAAATGGCGATGATGTAAAGGTTCCTGAGTATGTAGAGCAAGCACTTTCAAGTGAATATGCTACTAAGTGGTACGACGCGATGCAAAATGAGAAATGAGAAATTCTCTGCTGAAAAATGAAACATGGCAGCTTGTAGAACTCCCCAAAGGGCAAAAAGCCGTACATTGTAAATGGGTGTATGCCATTAAAAGAGATAAAGAGGGTAAGGTGGAAGGCTTTAAAGCTAGGTTGGTTGCAAAAGGTTGCTCACAGGTTTATGGCGTTAACTATAAGGAAACGTTTTCACCCGTTGTAAGGTATAGCACTATACGAATGATTTTTGCACTCGCAGATGAGTACGGGTTACATCTTCATAAAATAGATGTATCCACCGCATATTTAAATAGCGAGTTGGGTGAAGAGATATACATGCGTCAGCCGGAGATGTTTATTGATAAACACTTTCCCAACCATCGTTTGAAGCTGAGTAAAGCCCTGTATGGACTTAAGCAGTCCGGGCGACAATGGAACTTAAGATTTGTAGTGTTCTTTAAGTTTATATTTCACACTGTAAACGGGGACTAATATGTAAGCTTATCTATTGTGAACATATACATATACTATGGTGACCGACTAATGTCACGCTTGCGTATACATACAAGAATAAAGAGGCAATTGGTATCGAAACGCAAACGCAGAAGGTTAGCTTGCTACAGCATCAGGTGTGGTACCGAGCCATATACATACAAGTTACATTAAATTCTTCCGGTAAATTCCTTCCGTTTAAAGTAAAATACTTCCGATAAGAAAAGAAAAACATTTAAACTGT
>NW_023458559.1:11492889-11495070 GCF_013731165.1 Rhagoletis pomonella
GAATTGTTTCGATATAAACTGTTTCCCGTTATCGGAGTGTACGGTTTGCGGCACACCAAATTTATGAAAGATCTCTTCCGTGAGAAACTTTACCACATTTCCGGCGGTGGCGTCGCGCATTGCCTTCCGAAAAATAAATTTCGAAAAATGATCTACAACAATAAAAATGTAACTTTTTCCGCGCTTTGACCTCGGATATTTACCAAGAAAATCTACGTATATTTTCTGGAATGGGCGTACCGTAACTACTTGGTTTCCCATGCCAGGTTTTAAAATCACGTTACTGGGCTTTGTTTCCTTGCACGTTTGACAATTGCGTACAAAACTGCGGACCTGTAACACCATATTTGGCCAGTAATACAACCGCCGCAAACGATGTAGTGTTTTGGCGATACCCCCGTGTGCGTTGATTTCTGGGCAGTGCGCGTTCTCTATAAGAGTAGAGGTTAGTGCTTCTGGTATCCATAGCTTCAATTCAGTCTCCTCGAGTTCTACGTTCGCGGCCAAAATCTTTTTGAACACTAAACCGTCTTCTACCTTTAAATCCGACAGCCGCTTTGCGTTCGCTTCGATCGTCCTCACCAGCTCCTGATATTCTTTAGAATCGAATTCTACAGTGTCCATGCCAGCGATTGGGGAACTTGCGATTTCGTCGATACATCGCGATAGCGTATCGGCAGCTATGTTGTCCGCTCCTTTGCGGTGCTCAATGTCAAAATTAAACGCTCGCAGTTGTAGTGACCACCTGGCTAATCTACCATTCAAGTCTTTTAAAGACATCAGCCACTTCAGGCTAGCGTAGTCCGTTACCACCGTAAAAGGCATTAAATCTATATACGGCCGGAATTTCTTAACAGCCATCACAGCTGCGAGGCATTCTTTTTCTGTTGTGCTGTACTTGCGCTGGCAGTCGTTCAGTTTTTTTGGTATAGAACAGCGCCCACACCATAATCAGACGCGTCACACTGAACCCAAAAGCGTTCAGAAAAATCTGGGTATTTAAGGACCGGTGCGCTCGTGAGCGCTCTTTTCAGGCTCTTAAACGCCTCCAAGGCTTGCGTGGTCATTTCGAATTTCTGCCCCTTCTTCAACATATTGGTTAATAAAACGCCTGTACCACCCGGCAGTACCAAGAAAACTGCGTACTTGTTTAATAGATTTAGGGGCAGGAATGTTTTGTATCGCTTTAATCTTTTCAGGATCATTCTTTAGAATGCCGCCTCCTACAATGTAACCCAGGTAGGGTAATTCTTTGAAAAAAAATTTTGACTTACTTAATCCTATTGTTAAATTTGCATTTTTCAAGCAGGTTGTAACTTCGCTTAGGATCCGGAGGTGCGAGTCGAAGTCCGGCGCAATGATCAGTAAGTCATCCAAGTATATAAAAACGTTCGATTTAAGCTTTTGTGGAATCACACGGTCCATTAGTCGACACAACCTTTGCGCAGCATTGCATAATCCGAACGGCATTGTTACGAATTGGTACAGTGGTCGTCTCGGCACTGTAAACGCCGTATATGGTTTGCAACTCTCCTCCAGCTCAATTTGCCAAGATGCGTATTTTAAGTCGACGCAGCTTATGAAATGGATGTCATCGATTCTACTGAGTATGCCCTCGATGTTTTGTAATGGATACGCGTCTTTTACAGTTTACGCGCATCCAGGCAGAAGCGATTCTTTCTGGGTTTACGGACGATTGTCGTACGATTGCTCCACGGGCTTTCACTTTCTTCGATCACACCCAATTCTAGAATCTTGTCGACTTTGGCATACACGATTGCTTGCATCGCCGGAGACAATGGATAGTGGCGGTCTTTTATGGGTACTGCCTCATCGACCAACTTTATAGAGGGCTTTTCCAACTGAGTACGTCCCAATCCATGCTTTTCATATGTTTTAAACCCACTCACCACCAGCTCCAAGCGTTCTTTTTGGTCTGCCGAAAGGATATGCAACACGCGCCGCTCATTTCTGTCTTCTTCGGACACCATCTCTTGTTCTAACTTGGTCAAATCAATTTCATTCACGGATATCACTTCTGGGGCCAAACGGAAGGCGCGCCAGAAGTCCACCCCAAGGTAAATCTTTTGCTCTAGGTATGGGCATAGAAAAAATGTAATGTTCTGTTCTAAGTTTTTTGTATTTCACAGGTATGGTGAGCTTGCCTAGCACATTGTGCGC
>NW_023458559.1:11495170-11530502 GCF_013731165.1 Rhagoletis pomonella
GGAAGATGACGAAGGTTAGAAATTAAAAGAAGTGATTGGAGTAACACCAAAAAGGGGAACCGCCGGAAATGAACGACCGGAACGAGCGGTCCAAGGACGGGTGGGCTACCTGTGGGACGATATATGCAGATGACGATGGGAACATCCGCCTCGCCTCAATGGGGCCAAGGGTTGAGAACCGCGCCAATAACATATGCTGAGCTAGCATGGGTAACCACATTGATGGAAAAAAAGGCGGATATGCAGGTACGTGTACGTGACAACTGAGAGGATCTTAAGTATACAGTTATTTCCTGATGCAAAGAGAGAAATTGGCTTCTAATTAAAATTGTTTAAAGTGAGCTTCAAACTAAAATTAATTTCAAAGTGAAATGTATAGAATTCTTTGACTATGTAAACACTGAAGATTCAAATGATCTCATTATTGCTAAGTATTCAAAAATGTCAAAAATCTAATATATAAAAATCTCGTGTTACGGTGTTAGTGGTCGAACTCCGCCTAAACGGCTTGACCGATCTTTATGAAACTGAAGTGTATCAGAAATGCATATCTACATAACAAAGTTCCACACGCGCCAAAAGTGCATTAAACTTATTTTTTTGTCGGTAATGCAAACAAATTGTGGCTCACACGAAATATTATGGAATGCTTGATTTCTGCTTACACTGCATTCTCCCATAAGCATATTTTGCTAAGCTAAGCCAATGTGCATCTGTATGTGCATAAGTGTCTGGCTGCACATACATGCCCTGCAGCAATATTTAGGGACAGTCTGTCAAAGCGCTAGTTCCGCCCTACAAATTTCAGAACTGTCTCTGAACTACTGAAAAAGGGATGCTGAGTTGGACGGTTGAAACTCATATGTTGCTAGTTGCGCTGTCATCAATGTTACTCATCCTGGTCATGTGAAAGCTGACAAAAGATGCACAAATGTAATATACTATATTTTTTCGATTTTCTTAGACCCTAAAACTAATAACAAACTGTTTTCGTTTATTTAATATGTAATTCTCTACATAGTTTATGGGGCAACTGCTAAAATATTTCCAAAAAAGTCGTTATTGGTAACATTAATGTCATTTTTATACATATCTACGTACGTATAAAATTTAATGCAAAATATAAAATTTAGTTAAGCTACACTTGACAGGAAAGGTCTGCGTACACCATTTATTTTTTAAATATTCACAATATATTGAGAGTTAAAATTATTTTTATTATTTAAATGATCATGCTTAAAATAAAATAATATTAACCGTGTTTTAAAACTTTATACAAAACGAAAGTTAAACTTAACGATTTTTCATCAAAGTGTTTGACTTTTTAATCAGATTTAAAAAAATAAACCAAAGTGGTAAACAATCTCACTTTGAAATGTGAGTGCTATTGATATGGACGATACTGTACATACGTAAATGTATCACCAAGCACCCGAAACAAGGCGAATTCATATAAGGTGGTATCGATTCAACAAATACAACAATTATCTGTATTTTTTTTTTTGTTTTAGCTGGTGATTGTCAAATTTCAGCTATTCTTCTCCGAATGAAAAAGGGCGACAGAAAATGCAAACACTTTCACGTTTTCACTCACTCACTAGCAAAATATAAAATTTTGACAATCAAACGCTACACACAGCTGATTAAACAACACCACCTTATATAAATTCGCCTTGACCCGAAATGTGTAGTTATGCAGTGATTTTTTTTTAATTTCCAATGCTTTTCATATTAAATATTTTTCGTTTAGTTTTTATTTAAGTACTATGTCTCATACTCCATAAACCATTTAAATTCAAATTCCTAACTGTGCTGCAAACTTGATAGAACTATTTCGAGTATTCTGTTTTGTAGCCCATCAAATTTTAGTGTAGTAAAGTATAATCTTGCATCTTAAACAAAAATATTTAAATATGAGAATGCCTTCAAGAGCGTGCGTAAAAAGAGTTATAAAAAATCAGCGCGATTAATTATACTAAAATTTAATGGGCTATAGAACTGCATACTCATAAACTGATTTAAAATATTGAAGTTTTTATAACAGTTTCTAGAATTCTACTAAATTTCCAACACAGTTAGAAACGTGAATTTATTTGTTTATGTTATAATACTTATGAGCCATCCTTAAATAAAAAATTTACGAAAAATATTTAGCAAGAAAACTGTAAATATTCAAAATTCTATATTTCTTATGAGATGCCGGAAATTCTATGTATTACATTTCAATAAATTTAATCCAATTTAACGCTGAGTTATCACAAATAATCATTCAATATATCATCGTTTTTCTAATTTTTTGACACGACTTAGTTCAGATTTTTAATTATAGGTATCGCAGAAATACCCATTATACGTAACAAATATAAATTATTTTTAAGAATAACGGTTTAAGAAAATAAAGGAATAATTGACACACAGTTTGCTTTAAAAAGTAAATTAGTTCAAAACAAATAGCTCTTTAAACATAAAATGAAGTATTTTTATTTACAAAATTGTATGCGTGCTTATTTAAAGAAAAGGCTCTATACTATACTTATTAGAACCAGCTCAAAACTAACCACATTTTTTCTAGCCCGCAGGTGACCCTTTTTGAACTATCTAAGAACTGTTGTTATATGAACTGTACCAGAACCATCTAAGCCAGAGTCAGCTCAGAACAAGTTCAAAAGTTCTGCAGAGGGCGACAATTGTCACTTCGTAGGACATCGCCATGTTAAAAAAGACAGTTGCAAGCATTGAGTTGGGATAGATGAAGAACCAGTACCGTCCCTTTTCAGGCTAGCTCAGCGTAAGTTCTGAACTAGTTTGATTTGCTGCAGGGTGTGTTTGTAAGACTAGTAAGTAAGAAGTATAATAAATATGTATTATAGTAAATAAGAAAACACAGAATTAAATAAGTTTAAATTTGTATAAATAAGGAAAGAATTAATAAAAAAAGAACAATATTCGATAAGCGCTCGACTACGCACCAACAAATTTCTTGTCGTTTTATTACAACACTTTTTGTGCATATATGGTAGATATGAGAATCGGATGTAAAGTATATTTCATACCACTAGGTGCAAGGGGCGTGGCCCCTCCCATACAAACCGAATTGTTCATACTGCATATCTCTGGAAGTGTTCGAGGTAGAGTACTGGAACTTTGTATGGAGATATATGAAATCAATCACATGGTCATGAAGAAAAATTGGGGCTATTAGAAAAAGGGGCTTAGCATATCCCATACAAACCGAATGTTTCATACTGCATATCTCTGGAAGTGTTCATGGTAGAGTACTCGAACATGATATGGAGATATATGAAATCAATCCCATACTCTTAGAGAACACTGCGGCTATTTTATAGGGGGGCGTTGCTCCTTTTAAACGCAATAAAGCTATTACGTATCTTTGTATGCATATACACTTTTGTTAGGTTATTTAAGATGGCAATGGATATATGCCTTCTGACAACTACCAAACCATAATATTAGAAGATAAATGCGTCACTGGAAATCATGAACGTGAACTGTTGGTGAAAATTTGGGACCAAAATATTTCAATACAAAAAATTAATTAATGGGCGGGACAAAGTTCGCCGGGTCTGCTAGTATAAAATAATTTATTGGCTTCTGTGTACAATGAGGTGTACACTCATGTTAAAATGAATAACACTTTCATTTTTTATGAACTATATTTTATTCAGTATTATCTGTTACTTATATTCATAATTTTGCTTTGAATAAAAATGTACTGAAATGTACTGATTTTTTTAGCATGAAAAAGTCTAATGTACTGATTTCGCGCATAAAAAATCTGGCAACCCTACAACCCACCCACATACAATTAAGAAATCCTTTTCGAAACCATTTCGATCGATATTCATAGTGTAATAATTGATTTAACTTAAAAATATTTTGTATTTAATTTTTTTCAGGTGGCAACTCTTTTTGAAAAAATAAGAAGTTACTGCACATCCACAGGCCGAGCCCTTTAATTTGATACCTTATTTTGTAAAATCGAAGGAACGGTACAGATCTGATGTGACGAAAAGCTCTCGCGTATTATGCACTCATATGTGGGTAAGGCTTCCTCAATTGGGCCCCGAATTCACCAAGATTCATATTATTCAGTGATATTCAGGCAGCACCGAGTTTTGTAGTCGAAAAGTACACTGTGTAAATTTTGTTGCAATATTCCAAAAAGTTTTTTTAATCAACAATTGAAAATTTTTGCAGTGTTTTGGAAATTTTTATTTTTCTTTGAAAGTAAGTGTCCGAATGAAAAATGTTTTTGGGTGCAGATTTAAAAAACATTAAACTATACAATAAAATTATTTGCGTTACAAAAATATTTTTTATTGCATTTCAATAATTTGTTTATGAACAATTGAACATTTAAACAATTTCTGCGTCTCGTGGACGAAAATTTTTAACAACAACTTATGTAATAAACATTTCTGCATTTATCTATGAAAAAAAATGCGTGCATTTCGATATAGTTTGGTCGAAATGAATTTTTATTTAATAGCGTTCGCGCCCGACTCTCGCGGCTGGCTTCTTGCGCAAGAAAGAAATGCACGTTTCAATTATTCCACTTCTATTTCTCATGCTCGTGTATCGCATGCCCGCGGGAGTTGGGAGCGCACGCTGGCAAATAAAAATTCATTCCGACCAAAATATATCGAAATGCACGCATTTTTTTCATAGATACACTAAGAGAAAAACTACAATCAACATATGTATTTATATACATACGCTGCGATTAGGTTATAAATATTGCGCCACCTGTTCCTCGAAAGCCTACTCACACATACTTTATATCTCCTTCTCTCACTTCCAGCGCATGCACATGTTTGCAAATTGATGACGAAGTTTTTGTATAGAAAATCATTTATGCCCATATATTTGAATAAAATAAACATGCTTAGAAGACATCAACCAATCATCCCATATACCAAATGCGGCTCTTTGCTTAGCAAAGGGCGGCCCTTTTTACTTTCTCTTTGCTTACAACATTTTGGCTCATTTTAATTTTTAAAATACATATTTCTTTGCTGGACATTCTTTTCCATTGTGTTGTTTTTTTTATTTTATTCTTTTTATATACACAAACGCGAATTGAGATCGGAACATTAGCCGGAATTGGAGAATAAAAATTGGCTTTGTAACTTAATGTCCTTTACCGATATGATGGAACATTTGCAAAACTTGAATTCGTCTCTACAAGGAGAAAATAAAAATGTTTTTAATTTGTCGCTAATTATTTTAACTTTTGAAGCTAAACTACGTCATTTCATACATTATCTCAAAAAAATAATATTTCATCATTTTCCATGGCTATAAAAAAATATTGCACATGTCAAAGAGGATAAATTGGACCCCTATGGCGCAAAACTACATGATTTAAAAGCCAAATAAGGTTTACCGATTTGAAATTATTTAAATGTACGTTTGCATACTTCATAAACCCTTTTCTATGTAACATAATTGTGGATGAATTTACAATATCCGAAATACTCCTTTTTAAGAAAAGCGAAGCAGAGTAGGTGTTTTTGGAATGAAAAGAAGATAAGACACTTGAAATGCAACATAAAGCTTTGCCACTGCTTGAATTCCGTCAACATGTACCAGATTAAAAATATCTGCTGTTGAAAACAGCTGCGTGCCGTATATTTTCGATTTTTGGTACAACATATAACTGTGAGTCTTTGTACTCTACAATGAAATTCCCTAAAGTCAAAATACCGTTCACAGTTGACTAACCATCATTTAACAGAATTGTTACGAACGGCCTTAACTGACGTAAAACCAGATTTTGAAAATTTGGCCAAAGGGATCTTTTGAATTTTCTTTAATATCTATCTTACGTACATTAGAATTACAATAAAATTAATGTTTTTCATTTCTAATAATAATTTTATTTAAAAATAAAACTTTTGTGCTTTTGTTGTTTTTTTTTTGTGGCTCTTTGTAGCATTTTGAATTTATATGTGTCCCTTTTCGACCTCGACTTGCCCACCCCTGCCATATAACAAAGGAATTTTTGATTAAGGACAATAAAAACAAAATCATTCGAACGGTTTTCGAGAACTTTGGTAATAAAAAAATTTGCTAATTTTTTCAACAATTTTTTGTATTAAAATGCTCGATATTTGTTGAATTTATTTAAAATTTGTACACGATAATATTTCTACTGCTCCAAAGAACCTTTATCCCGAAAATGAAAGTTATATCTGCAAATCATAAGTCGCTAGAGCACTTTCAAGGTTCAAAATTGACCCCAAAATAAGCCAATGTTTACCACCGTTTCTTTGACAGAGCCCGAATCGGTTACTCACAGTCATGATTCAATAATAACCGCTCGCACCGCTCCCTTAACAGTGGCACCGTGTTGCTTCTTTGCAAATTTATATTGAAACAGTGTAGCTTTGGTGTGAAATAGAAGTATAAGCTTTTGTGCAATATGTTTATTTGTATATGCATATGAAGCATATTTAACTGATGAAAACATAAATTGTTTTTAAATTGGATGTTTGCATAAATCTCATAGTATTTTTTTTTAATTTTGAGTCCTTTTGCAGTTTCTATAAAGCTAAATAGCACATAAATTACGTAATTCACGTAGATATATCAATATTACGTTCAACATTTCGTTTAAAATGCCAGATTTTCTGCAAATACATTAGAATTTACAAAAGGAATTTCACTACTAATTGCCTACTTTGCATACTTTTCTACTACCATTTTCGCACCAAGAGATTTCATTCTTCCCCTTTCTCCGTCCTTCGTAAATGCAAACTTTTGTAAGGGAGTGTCAAAGCGCAGGTGTCAATAATTATCTAACCTTGTATTATTGAATCATGACTCACAGAAATATATTTGTTGATAGGTTTGGAATTTTGTCTTTGAAACGCCACACTTTTCTTTGAAATCGCTTTACTAGTTCTTGTGAAATAAGCGTATTCGCGAAGCTCTAAAAACTATAACTATTTAGAGGTATTAGTACATATAAAAAATGCTCCACATAATAAACACACCGCAAACATAAGACTGAAGAACAAAACTACAATTGCGGTTAGGGATACGCGATGTTAGCCGATGCATCGGAAACATCGATGTTGTCAATTCTACTTTCCAAAGAGCTATCAATTTATTTGAGAGGTCCGCTAAGTCGGTTTCGGGAAAACCCTCTAGAAATATGGGCTGATAACAAAATGCAGTTTCAACAAGTAAGAAAGTCTAAGTTCGGGCGGAGCCGAACATTAAATACCCGGCGCAAGTATTTAATATATGATTTTCACCTTTCCGAAAGCTACCGCTACATGGTAAGCTGGGACGTATAAATTTTGAGTAAATTAGAGTCCTTAAATTTCGAAATTTTGAAGTTTCAAGCAGTTCTGAAATTTACCGTTATATGAAAAGCGGCCTCAATTTTAGTCCGATTTCAATAATTTTCAACGGTTTCCTTTTATGTGGCAAGCACAATAACCATACCGAGTTTGGTACAAATTGCTAGAACGGTTAGCGAGATACATATATGTGATCATAAGTGGGCGGTGCCCCGCCCATTTTCCAAAATTTTATCACAAACATATTTCTTGGTTAAGAATTGTTGCAAGCATCAATTTTGAATAAATTAGCTTTAATATTTACTGATTTATCAAAGACTTTGTATTTCTCTAAATTACCGTTATGTGGGATGTGGGCGTGGTTATAGTCCGATTTTAAAAATTTTCGTCCATTTGATATGTTGTGCGAAGGCCAACAATTGTGCCAAGTTTGGAAGAAATCGGTGCAGCGGTTGCTACGCCCATTTTTCAAAAATTTATAATATTCTTATTTATCGTCTAAAACTTATTGTAAATATCAATTTCGAGTAAATAATCTCTAGTAGTTACTAAAATATGGCAGTTTTCGTATTTCTGAAAATTACCGTTATATGGGAAGTGGGCGTGGTTACAGTCCGATTTCGCCCATTTTCAATACCAAACTACCTTGGATAAATGGAAACCTACATACTAAATTTCGTTGATATATCTCAATTTTTATTCGAGTTATCGTGTACACGGACGGACGGACAGACAGACATGGCTTAATCGACTTCTCTATTCATTCTGCATTATGTATACATTTGTCTATATCTATCTCGATTCGTTTTGCTGTTATAAACAACCGTGAACAAAGTTAATATACCCTTGTGCACAAGTGCGCTCGGGTATTAAAATTATACAATATAGCGTACAAATACTTGACAATGATATAGCCCAGTAAAATTAGACTTCTTCTTAAAAAAACTTTGTAACAGCAATTTTTTGATGCAGTTTACTTCTATTTGACACATAGATCATGGATCCACAGTCTTGCCCCTAAATTTCATTTGGCAACATTCCGCCATCTTGGATATAATTTTTTGGGGTTTTTTTTTTCAATTTGTAAGTTTGTTTTGCATTTTTCGTTAAAAATTGTTAAATACAAATATGTAGGTAATTTAATTTCCCACATTCGGTTTATAGAAGGTTTTTTAAAAATAGCTTTTTAATTGTAAAAAATTAGCAAAAACTGCGAAAAAATTTTACATTGTCACGGTTTTCGGCATTTTTTTTTACAATTTATTTTGAAAATGCTATTAGTAAAGAGACCTTTGATGCTGTTTTTGAACTTTTTCCAAAGACTGGTTTAAGAAAAACTTCAGTAACTCAGCCAAAACCTTACCAATTAAGACTTACGAGGTATCATTGGTAAGGTATTTTCTCACCCTTTTAATTTATTTGCGAATAAGCTCATTCAAAGTATGAAAGAGGAAGGTAAGATAAGCGCGTGTCATTTCACGTTGAATCAAGATGTGTTGGTATTTGATTAAAAAAATTTGGTGCATGAATGATACCTTTCCACTGATACCTCATAAGTCTATATCGGAAAAGTCTTGAAGCAGTTATTCAAATTTTTCTTACACAAATCTTTGAAAAAAGTTAAAAAACAGCATCAAAAATCTCATTATTATGATTCCGTTGATAGAATTCTTTAAGATTTTCATGTAGATTTTTTAAGCTTAGACTGTTTTGTCATCTGGGTGGATTTTTTCCAAAAAATTCTTTAAAAAACTATTTTTATTCATAAAAAACTCAATTTTTAGAGGTATTTTCAAAATCAATCATCTATCAAATATTTTGATAGAAGTCCTAAAATATACTAGGTTTGGTAATCCCGCCGGAAAACCCGCTACTTTTTTTTGGTGATGCAGTCAAATGTACAGTTGTCGAAAAATTATAGCCGCACCAAATTTTCACAGGTTTTAAAATATTATTTTTGTTGTTATTTAATTTTGGTTAGTTTTTATAGTTCATTCTTTAACAACATCCGTATAAATACAAGTATAAAGGCAGTGTTAAACGATTGGGTATTTGCCAAGATTTGGTACAAATTGTATCCCAAGTATGTGAATACCCAAATATTTTTCTTTATCCCAATCGCTGTATTGTACCAATCTTTTGACCACAAATTTCCAATAGCATATTGAAATTCCACAGTTGTAGATAATTTCATTCTTCACAGCTTTATACCCAAATTTTTTTTGTACGGCGCTTAGATCACGCCCGGGAACATGCGAAACATAGCGATTCGCCCAGAAAAATTAGATAAATTTGGTAGGAAATTAAAAAAAAAATTTTAACAGCGATTTTTTGATGCAGTTCACTTCTATTTGACACGTAGATCATGGATCCACAGTCCCGACCCTAAATTTGGCAACATTCCGCCATCTTGGATTTTATTATTTTTTGCTTTTTTACGATTTGCGAGCTTATTTTGCAATTTTCATAAAAAATTGTTTTATACAAATATGTAGAGAATTTAATTTCCCATATTTTTTGCATAGAAGGTTTTTTTTAAATAGCACTTTTTATTGTGAAAATTATCAAAAACTGCGAAAAAATTTTACATTTTCACGGTTTTCGACATTTTTTGACAATTTCTATTGAAAACATATAGCATATTGAAATTCCTAAGTTGTAGAGAATTTAATTCTCCACACTTTTGTACATACATTCTTTTGGTACGACGCTTAGATCAGGGCCGGGAACGCGATAAGCATAGCGATGTACGGGATGAGCTGTAAAACTCATTTCCAACACCTTCACCTGCTTTCATTAAAAAAAAAAAAACTGAACAGCTCAGTGTGAGGACAGGACCAGGATGACTTTATTTGCATAAAAATTTATTAAAGCAAAAATGTTTTGGGTAGGCGTCGGAGCCAATGATAACCATCAGTTACCACCTCTGCATGGTTGTAAGTCATGCAGAGTCCCTACGGCTTGTAGCGCTGTGGCTTTTCCGCTTAAACTCTGTAAGAGTTTTTGGGGGTGTGCGTCAAGCGGAGTGTTGAGCACCGGTTATTTATTTAAGTTAGAAAATTGGGTAGGCGTTGTGGCCAATGGTAGCTCTTGTACCACCTCTGTATGCCGAAGGCTCCGGAGGAGTTGTGATGCATCAAGCCAGTTTGTTGAGCATGTGGGTTGATGCGTCAAGCAAGTTGACCATCGGTTATGTATTTAAGTTTAGAAAATTGGGTAGGCGCTGTGGCCAATGGTAGCTCTTGTACCACCTCTGTATGCTGAAAGTCATACAGAGCCACGTGAAGCAACTCCGGAGGAGTTGTGATGCATCAAGTCAGTTTGTTGAGCATGATTTGGAGTGCCAGCAATTAACTACTTTAGTAGGTTTTGTTCTGCGGCAGTTGAGAAGTGCATTAAAAAATGCATACCCAATGAAGAACGAACGAATTATTTTTAAGCACAAGTGCGTGTGTTTATTCGCTGCACTTGGTTTTGGGCGGGAGTGTAATATACAAGTGCGTGTGTGTGTTCGCTGTTATTTGATTATGCGGGAAATGCATAAGTCGCTTAAACATCCTGGCCCCCCTAGACGACTTGTCGTCTAGTGGATGTAAAATAAGCCGCGAGTATCCGGCTCGAAGGACCATGAACAACTCAGTGTGAGGACAGGACCAGGATGAATTTATTTGCATAAAAATTTATTAAAGCAAAAATGTGTTGGGTAGGCGTCGGAGCCAATGATAACCATCAGTTACCTCCGTTGGTTGTAAGTCATGCAGAGTCCCTACGGCTTGTAGCGCTGTCGCTTTGCCACTTAAACTCTGTAAGAGTTTTTGGGGGTGTGCGTCAAGCGGAGTGTTGAGCACCGGTTATTTATTTAAGTTAGAAAATTGGGTAGGCGCTGTAGCCAATGGTAGCTCTTGTACCACCTCTTTATGCCGAAGGCAATATAGAGCCCCGTGAGACAACTCCGAGAGAGTTGTGATGCATCAAGCAAGTTTGTTGAGCATGTGGGTTGATGCGTCAAGCAAGTTGACCATCGGTTATGTATTTAAGTTTAGAAAATTGGGTAGGCGCTGTGGATAACGGTAGCTCTTTTACCACCTCTGTATGCTGAAAGTCATACAGAGCCCCGTGAAGCAACGCCGGAGGAGTTGTGATGCATCAAGCCAGTTTGTTCTGCGGCAGTTGAGAAGTGCATTAAAAAATGCATACCCAATGAAGAATGAACGAATTATTTTTAAGCACAAGTGCGTGTGTTTATTCGCTGCACTTGGTTTTGGGCGGGAGTGCAATATACAAGTGCGTGTGTGTGTTCGCTGTTCTTTGTTTATGCGGGAAATGCATAAGTCGCTTAAACAAAAACGTTGCCGGAGTTAACATCGCTTTACGATATGAGACTAAAAAACATATATTTATTTATGTAGAATATATATATATTTAAGTTTATTTTTAAATAAAAGTATTTTAATGTATATATATTGAAAGTTTATTTATTAATAATCAAAAATTTTCTTTTCAACTACAAACAAATTCATAGAACCATAAATTGACAATCAAGAATTTAAACAAGTATAAAAACATACAAGTAAAATACCCTACATATACTCCCCCTCCAGTAAAACGATAATTTAATTAATATTAAATGTTATTTTCTTTTTTGTATTTGGAATTGTTAGTGAATTTGAGTTTTGTGTTGTATCAGAAATTATATTTGCAGGTTTGAGTAAATCTATTGAAACTGTTTTAATCATATTTCCATATTGAATTTTGAATACTTTACTATTTTTCGAAATAATTTTAAATGGTCCTTCATAAGGTGATTGTAAATTTGATTTGTGAATAACTTTAACAAAAACGTATTCACAAGTATCCAAGTTCTTTGGAACAATCCTTTATTGTGATGTACCACCTTTGATCTAACATTTGAAAAATATTTTCTTAGCTTAAAAAGAATTTCATTTGTATTGTCAACTTCATTATTATAACTGTTCGAAAGAACTAATTCACCTGGTAATCTTAATGTTTGCCCAAAAACTAATTCTGCAGAAGAGCATTTTAAATCTTCTTTAATAGACGTACGTAGTCCTAATAATATCCAAGGAAGAATTTCAGACCAGTGGGTAGAATCATCTGAAGCTGTAATAGCAGTCTTTAATGTCCTATGAAATCTTTAAATCATCCATTTGATTGAGGATGATATGGGGACGTATGAATTTTGTGTGATCCTAACAATTTAGTTAATTCTGTGAACATTTTTGATGTAAATTGTGATCCTTGATCTACTGTTATATAAAGTGGAATGCCAAAACGAGGAACGTAATTTTGAACAAATGTTGTTGCTATAGAATTAGCTGAAATATCCCTAAGTGGATATGCCTCTGGCCATCGTGTATGTCTATCAATGATAGTTAAAATGTAACGATTTTCTTTTGACATAGGTAATGGACCAACAAGATCCATATGAATATGTTCAAATCGTCCAGATGGAATGTTAATTTTTTGCACAGGCGTCTTAGTATGTTTAGAAATTTTAGATTTTTGACAACTTATACAAGTAGAAGTCCAATTATTTATTTCTTTGCGCATATTAGGCCAAAAATATTTTGATTGAATCAAACGTCTAATTGTACGGATACTTGGATGTGATAAAGAATGAATTTTATCAAAAATGATTTTTCTCATAGAATTCGGAACAAATGGTCTAAAAGGCTGTTGAGAAATATCACACCAAATATTAAGGTTAAGTACCGGAATATTAATTTCTTTTAAATTACTGTTGGAATTTTGATCAGATATTATGCCATAAAGCGTTTGATCTTTTTGTTGTTCCTCAAATAATGTTTGAAAATTAATGTCTTGGGCTAAAATCGTGTTAACATCTGGAATACGTGAAAGGGTATCAGCAACTATGTTTTCTTTTCCAGAAATATATTGAATGTCGTCTGCAAATTGTGCAATGTACTCTAAGTGTCGAATTTGTCGAGGTGATCTGTCTGATTTAGAATTTAGAATATGTGTTAAAGGTTTATGATCAGTGTAAACAGTGAATGTTCTACCTTCTAGAAAATGTTTAAAATGTTTGATTGAATTGTATATCGCTAGAAGTTCTCTATCAAATGTAGAATAATTAATTTTTGTAGGAGATAATTTTCGTGAAAAATATGCAAGTGGTTCTAAAATGTTGTTACTCATTTGTTGTAAAACCGCACCAATTGCTACATTCGATGCATCTACAGCAAGTGATAAATTGCCGTTTTTATCAAAATGAGTAAGTAAAGTTTTCTGTGTAAAAAGTTTCTTCACATTTTCAAAAGCTGTAGTTGTATTTTCTGTCCAATTTAATTGTTTAAGTTTATTTTTAGTTGCTAATGTTAACATTTCGTGCAGAGGACTAAGTTCTGCTGCTAACATTTTAACATATCTGTGGAAATAATTCACCATACCTAAAAATTTTTGTAATTTATTTATTGAAAGTGGTTTTTCAAAATTAGTTATTGTCTCAACTCGTTCGAAAGAAGGTCTTATCCCTTCACTTGAAATTTCATAACTAAGAAAATCTAATTTACTTGTTCCGAAAATGCATTTACTAGGTTTAATATTCAAGTTATATTTTCCAAGTTTTTCAAAAACAGATTTTAAATGCTCAATATGCTGAACTTCATTATCACTTGCAACAAGAATATCGTCAATATAGACAAATACAAATTCCAAACCAGAAAATACTTCGTTAATAAAACGTTGAAATGTTTGTGCACTGTTTCGTAGACCAAAAGGCATCCATACGAATTCAAACATTCCAAATGGTGTAGTAATTGCTGTTTTTAACCGACTTCCAAAAAAGGAGGAGGTTATCAGTTCGTCGGAATCTTTTTTTTTTTATGTATGTTACCGCATAACTTTGGACCACCGATTCCGATAATTCTTTTTGCATCGGAAAGGTAGTGTCTCAGAGGTGATCCCATACTAATCTGGTTGAGATCCGATCAGTGGATCATGAGATATATATATATATATTTTTTTTATATGGGAGTTGAAGTCGGTTTTTTTTTGCTAAAAATTACTTGTATGTATATCTTCTTCAGCCATCGGTATTTAATGATACGCACGAACAAGATCAATTTTGGAAAAAAAATTGTTTATTTTTTAAATCAATAGCTAAATCATGAATGTGAGGTAACGGATAACGATCTGGAATAGTAATGCAATTAAGTCTTCTGTAATCTCCACAAGGTCTCCAATCATTTGGTTCTTTTTTAGGAGCTAAATGTAAAGGAGATGCAATGTGAGAGTGTGAAGGTCTACATATACCTGTTTTAACTAAAAATTCAAATTCTGTTTTTGCTATTTTAAATTTAATTGGATCAAGACGACGTGGTTTAGAGAAAGGTAGCACTCCTTTTGTTTCAATTCTGTGAACCGTTTGGTGTTGCACTGGTTTAGTGTAATCTGGTTCACAACTAATTGAAGGAAAATCATTTAAAAGTTTAGAAAATTTATTTTCAGTAATTGGTATCCTTATTGAAAATATATCGCAAAAACCAGATGATCCAGAAACTTTCAATTTTGTTGTTGAATCAGTAATTTCTCTATTTTTAATATCAACTAATATACCAAATTTCTCTAAAAAGTTAGCGCCTAGATTGGTGTTGAAATATCCGCTAATATGAAAGGAAATTCAAAATCGCGTCTTAAACCTAGATTAATTTTTAAAAGTTTTGTACCATATGTTTTAATAAAAGAGCCGTTAGCTGCAGTCAAATTAAGATCTGAATTTCTTTTATGTGATTTGAATTCTGAAGAAGGAATGACCGTAACGATTGCACCAGTATCAATTAAAAAATTTAATTTATTGGATTTATCATAAATAAATAGGCGGCGAGATGGTTTAACTTCATTCCCATTATTAGCCACCGTCATAATGGAACGATTTAGTTTAAAATATTTGTATTTGAATGATCACTATTTGCATTAAAATTACAAGGTTGAATACATTTATAAGCGTTATTTTTGAATTTTCTGTGGTACCAACAAATGTTTTGATTAGAATTGTCTCTCGATCTAGAAAACCTTCTCGATTTAGAATGACTTCTATCTCTATCTCTAGATCTTGATCTAATTTGTAATTCATTAATATCTTCTGTAATTTTGTTAAGATTTTGATAAATGGCTGTAGTTAAATCAGTTAAATTTCTAATGCATTGTTCAAGAATATTATTATTATTTTCTACACTAGCGACATTAAAAGATTTAGACGATTGAGGTTTATTTATCAAATCAAACAATTTATCTGCAAGAGAAATAATTTCTTCAGTACTTTGATTACTACAAGAAGTTATATGAATTTGTATTTGCTGCGGTAATTTCCTACTTCTTTACTAACAATTGATTTGGAACCTGCTAAAGATTTCATATGTCTATAAAATTCTGATGGTGAACGATCACCTAGTTCGGTATTTGAAAATAATTGCTCTAATCTCTTCTCTTCACTAAGAGAAAATCTTTCACATAAAACTTTTTTAATTGTTTCATATTTGTTAATCAAAGGAGGTGGATTGATAACATCAATAATTTTAGAAATTGACTCTCTTTGAAGAACAACTAAAAGGTTTTGAAATTTAATATTATCATCATGTACATTGTTAATTTCGAATTGTCCTTCCACAAAGAGAAACCATGCTTCAGGACAATCTTCCCAAAAATGAAGTAATTTAATAGTTTTTGATAAATTCGCACTAAAATTATTTTCATTTGGAAAACAATTAGGTTGTATACTTTGAGAAATATTTAAATATGAAGTGTGTATTGGGTTTTCATGTTGATTTTCTATTGTTGTTGTGTTCTCTGTGTGTGTGCGTGTACGTATTGGTGATCTTTGCATTTTGAAATGAACTGGAGAAGAAGTTTACAAAATAAATATATGTAATAATAATTTTAAATAACCCAAATAATATTTATACATATATAAACAAAAAAAATATTTAAAGTTTAAATAAATGTTAATAAAAATTAATTATATTAATATAAAATTATTTATATTAGTTGCAGTTAAAAATTCAAAATTTCTTTTAAATATTTTGGTTTTAAAATTTAAATATATTGAAAATGGTTGGTAAATCTCGAATTAATTATAAATTAATTTATTAATGAATTTAAACTAATTTTTCCTTTTGTTGTTAATAAATTTGTAATATTGTTTTATACAAATAAACAAAGTCGAATGAATCAACGAAAGACTTAAGGCACGAACTTTTTTTTTTTTTATTTATTTTTTTTTTTATGACACCCTGTATATGTGTATATTTAAATTAGTTTAAATATAAACTTTAAAACAAATAAATGTATGCATATATGTATATATACTTGCTATTATAACTTTTGTAGTACGTAGCTGCTTCTGTCGTTTATTAATTTGTGCAGCTAAATGCCGATTTTTACAATGTTTGCTGTAACTTGAAGGTTGATTGTAATTGCAACGCTGGCTGAACTTCTTGTTTGTTGTTGTTGGTCGTAGTGATGACTGGTGACCGGTGACTGGCACACAGTGTCGCCTTTGTTGATAGCCGCTGGAGAGGCTGCTGGAACTTTATTATTATTCCTTTTAAGAGCTGCTACTGTTTAATAACTCATTTTTTCTTGTGGCTATCGTACTCCGCTCGCTTTTGTAACTTCAGTTTTTTGCTGTAATCTGCTGTTGGTCACAGTTTTGTTTTTAGCTTAGCTCGATTCTTTCATTTGTTATCCCGCAGGATCGCCAATTTGTAGAATATATATATATTTAAGTTTATTTTTAAATAAAAGTATTTTAATGTTTATATATTGAAGGTTTATTTATTAATAATCAAAAATTTTCTTTTCAACTACAAACAAATTCATAGAACCATAAATTGAAAATCAAGAATTTAAACAAGTATAAAAACATACAAGTAAAATACCCTACAATTTACTACGCTGAAGTGCGTGTTCTTTAATTATATTCTTCAGACTAACTTGTTTACATAAATCTTAGTGCTACTTATACTAGCCGTCATCGATTCGCCACTTCTCTATGTTTGAGTTCCGGTCGCTTAAAGAAGAATTTTGCATGTGAAAGCAACAACAAAGTTAGCTAGCACTGATAGACGATAGCGAGTTTGGTTGTACCTCATTGAGTTCGTTCGTTTCGACACTCGCTAACTGTTAGCGAACCGATGTCGGCTACTATTGAGATGCGTCGGTTGTTATCGCAATAACTATTGAGATGCCTGTTGTTTACTGTTTACTAGTAGATAACTGTTTGGGTTGTTATTGTTTGTTGTAGTGATAGTGCATTTCTATTGTTCCAATGTTTGTCCGTTGCAGTTCGTGATAATGCATGTCAAAACAAGTTCTATTGTTTGATGTTGTTTACGGGTAAGCGCTTATCATGGTGTACGTCACCTGCAGTGAGGCTATGTCGTTAACTCCCCTCCTCCTTAAAACGGAGCGTCCTCGCTACGCAGCTACGAGTTGCTGTTGAAGACGGTTCATTTCGATTTGGTATAATTCGTCAATTTGCCTTTGGCTGTGAAGAATTCTTCTATTTTCGTGGTATCGGCAGAGGTGTACCATACTAAAGATGGGCACGGGCCTAAATTTTCAGGCCCGGCCCGGCACGAGTAAAAATCAACTTTCAAAACCACGCACAAGCCCGCACGTTAAGAATTTTAGTGGGGCCCGGCCCGGCCCGGCTCGGCACGACGGGACACGTCCCAGCCCGGAAATAAATAGCCAAATTTTATTGTAGATTTTTATAATATATTTTCTGGGAAGTAGAAAAAGTGCAAGGTATTTTATGTACAGATATGTATGTAAACAAAACTACTAAGTATCATATATTTTCCATCGGTTTCCAAATATTTATTTTTTTGCTTTTCTCTTATCAAAAGAGTTTTAAATATGTACTCTTTTTTTTTGTATAAAAACAAAAGCTCATCTAAATTTTTAGTATTAGCAACGGGCTTTTTCGTGCTTTTATGAAATTTTACTGAACGCCCAGGCCCGCACGAGTTCGTGCTGACAGCAAATATTCCCGCCCGTACCCGCGGGCTTACGCAGGGGCCCGTTGGGCCCCTGCCAAAAGCCCGGCCCGTGCCCATCCCTATACCATACCATGAGTGATCACTACTACAGTAAGGAATCCTATTATGATGAAGAACGTAGTCTGTACTGGGTTTTCTTCAATAGGTATCAAAAATGTTGAGAGTTTTTGGGGTTTTGGCTGAATTTGTAGATTGAGTTTGAGGAAAGGATGCGGAGTACTTCAAGTTTTGCGCAATGTTGATTGTGTATAATTTCTTTGAGGTGTCGTTGATGATTGTAATACGTGATATTATCGATGTTTGTGGATTCATTAAAGTGTATCAATTTAGGGCCTGATATATGCATGTGTCCAAGTATGCTGGTAATCTGTCAAAATGTATCCATTCTCTAGGATGCGAAGTGGAGCATTATTTTCATGGATTATTTCGCATTGGGCTGATTTGTCTTCTAATATTTTTATAGTACAATTTTCAGAGGGTTCTGATTTACAAATAAAGTTACCCATATAATTTTTATACCCGAGCGCACTTGTGCACGAGGGTATTATAACTTTGTTCACATAACGGTTGTTTGTAACAGGCAAAACGAATCGAGATAGATATAGACAAATGTATACATAAATGATCAGAATGAAAAGAGAAATCGATTAAGCGGTGACTGTCTGTTCGTCCGTCCGTCCGTCCGTCTGTGAACACGATAACTCGAGTAAAAATTGAGATATCTTAACGAAACTTCGTACATGCACTTCTTTTGGGCGTAGGACGGACGGTATTGAAAATGGGCGAAATCGGACAATAACCACGCCTACCTCCCATATAACGGTAATTTTCAGAAATACGAAAACTGCGATATTTTAGTAACTACTGAACATAATTCACTCAAAATTGACATTTAGAATAAGTTTTAGACGAGAAATAAGAATATTAAAAATTTTTGAAAAATGGGCGTAGCCACGCCCACTTATAGTTACATGTGTATATTTTGGTAACCGCTGCACCAATTTCTTCCAAACTTGGCACAGTTGTTGACCCTGGTACAGCATACCAAATGGCCGAAAATTTTTAAAATCGGACAATAACCACGCGCACATCCCATATAACGGTAATTTCGAGAAATACGAAATCCTCGATAAATCAGTAAATATTAAAGCTAATTTATTCAAAATTGATGGTTGCAACAATTCTTTATCAGGAAATACGCTTATCATAAAATTTTGGAAAATTGGCGTGGCACCGCCCACTTATGATCACATATATGTATATCGTTAACCGTTTCAGCAATTTGTACCAAACTCGGTATTGTTATTGTGCTTGCCACATAAAAGCAAACCGTTGAAAATTATTGAAATCGGACTAAAATTACGGCCGCTTTTCATATAACGGTAAATTTCAGAAATGCTTGAAATTTCAATATTTCGAAATTTAAGGATGCTAGTTTACTTAATATTTATACACCCGCTTATCATGTAGCGGTAGCTTTCGGAAAGGTGGAAAACATATATTTAATACTTGCGCCGGGTATTTAATGTTCGGCTCCTCCCGAACTTAGACTTTCTTACTTGTTACATTTAGACATTCTTTGATAAACGTTACATTTTGCGATCTTAGGGTCTAAATTAATTTTACCATGCTTATGTGCTAAAGGATATACATTAAATAGGCTACATTTAGTTTCAAGGATAGGATATTTGTATATTGTTATAATAGCTTCTTGTAGGTAACAGATATGAATGTCGTCATATTCTAATATATTAATTATTGGAAGATCCAACTTTTCATGGTTTATAATATCGTACACATCTTTCAAATTTAATGTGCCAGAATAAAAATTATTAATTTCGTAAAATTTATAGTGTTCGTTATTGACTGGAGTTCATTATAAACTTCTGATATAACAATGTTTTCGGTTATTGCTTTGGGATCAAGGGTTTCGAGTATTCTTTCGAACTGTGAATTAATTGGTTTTTGCTTATTATTATTTTCTATTAGCATATTAAGTGAAGTTTTGATTTCTACAAGGTCATCGTCGTCTGGTGTTCCAGTGATGCATTTTAACACGGAGCCAAGAAAGTTAAGTGATCTTTTGGGTCTATAAATATTTGGAATTAGTTGATTTTTCAGAGTTTCGATTTTGTTCACTAAAATTTGCGTTTCGGGTTGGTTTTCTAGATTATATGATGATTTCATTATACTTTCGTATGGCGCGATTATTTTTGAAAGATTGGATATGTGATACAAGAAAGCTGTATCCTGATAAATGTAAACAGGATCTGTTTCTATTAGTACATATTTCCTATTGGTTAAATCTATTATATTGTCGCAGATTGCGATAGAGAAAAGTAAGGTAAGTACTATTCCGTACATGGCTTTACTCTGATATTGTCCTTATGGATAATGACTCTTTTATTGGTCGTTATTGTTTATCCGTTGTCTTTTTTGACTATATGTTTCGCGTATTTTTTACGTTTTTGTTCCATCTATGCGTTTTTGAATATATTACGTATCCTCCTTTGTAGTTCAGCTGTTTGCGATTGCGGTTGTGGTATCGCAAAACCCTCTCTTGGTTTTGTTGAAGACGCTGTTTGATGTCAGGATACCCCCTTTGATTGAAGAACACGTCCTCGTGTTTCTCGTTAGTCACAGAATGGATTGTCTTGTTGTATTGTCGGACTGCTTCGAATATCTGATCGTCAGGTGCTGAACTGTGTTGGTGTGCCAAAACTTTCGCCAGTTCGATTATCGTGCTATGCGTTCGTTCAACTTGACCGTTTGTTGTCGAATGATAGGCTGGAGTTTTGGTATGCGTTATTTGTAGGTGCTTGTATATTTGTTGTGCACATATGCCAGTAAATGTTGACTCGTTATCAGTCATTACAAACTTTGCATTTGGATATATTTGTGATAGTATCTCGTCAACGTATTTGTATGTGTCCTTCTTTGATGGTATTTGTCTCAAATGGCAGAATTTTGAGTATTTGTCGGTTGAACTAATGTACATATTATTGCTCATAAAAAATAAGTCTAAGTGTATGTATTCGCCTACCTTGTTCGGTATTGGTGCTGAACCTATTGGTTGTTTATTTGGTCGGCGTTCATACTTGTTTGTGAGGCAGATTTCACAGCCCTGTACTTCTTTTTTACAAGCGTCACGTATGTTTGGCCAGTATTATCTGAGCGAAATTTCCTGTGCGTTATTTTTGTAGTTTCTGTGAGCACGTCTGTGTGTGTCTTGTATGATTTGTTCTTGTTGTTCGGTTTCGGTGATGTCGTCCACCAATTTTTGCGCTAGTACAATCGATACAGTTGGAAATGTGTCGATAATGTCGTTTTCAACGTAAAATAATATTTGCTCGTCTATTAGCAGAGCATTAGTTACATTTGGTCTAATTATATTTTTTAGTCTGTCTAGCAATTCAGTTTTGGTGTTAAAAAAAAGCGTATGTCGGCTGTTAGAAAATATGTTTTGTGAGGATATTTCGACGGGGCTCTGATCTGACTGGTTTACAATAATTTGATTTCTAAATGAGTTTAATGGTTGCTTTAGTCGTTTGAGTTTTTGTGTTGGGGAGCTTTGTGCTGAATGTTGGGAGTCATTAGAATTTACAGTGTTGTTTATTTGCTGGCGAGAAAGTGCATCAGCGACAACGTTCTGATGTCCGGGTTTGTAAACGAGTTTTGCACCATATTCTTCAATGAAATTTTTCCATATTTTTAATTTTGTATTGTGGTTTTTTTCTGATATGGAGAAGATTAAAGATTGATGGTCAGTGTAAATTGTTAAATCTGCTATACCATACAAGTAATTACGTAGTTTCTGTAGTGACTACACAATTGCGAGTAACTCTTTCTCATTCGTAGAGTAGTTTTGTTCTGTTTCGCTGAGCGTTCGTGAAATAAATGATATGGGTTTTTGGTTCTGAGACAAACGGCTCCTATAGCGTAATCGCTAGCATCTGTGGTTAATTCGAAAGGTTTGTTAAAGTTTGGTTGGAAGAGTTCAACCTGTGCTTGCAGTTCCTCTTTTATTTTGTTCAGTGCTTCTAGTGCAGGTTCGTCTAAGGTGATTTTTATTTTTGCGCTTTGATTCTTTGATATGCCACCGTTCTCTCCTCTGAGGAACGTAGTGAGTGGTTTGACGATGGCTGCAAAATTCTGTATAAATTTTCTATAATAACTAGCGAGACCTAGGAAGGATCTGAGATCCTTCAGTGTTGTGGGAATAGGGAAATTTTTAATAGTCTGTATTTTTGTAGGGTCAACTGTGATCCTGTTATATTTAATTATATACCCTAAGTATTCCACAGAGTCTTGGAAAAAGTGAGATTTCTCGTTAGAGATCTTCATGTTGGCCTGGTGAAGCGCGTTTATGATTATTCGGATGTGTTCGATATGTTCTTCAGGAGAGGAAGAATAAATGAAAACATCGTCTATATAAACGTACGCGAACTTGCCGTTATATGGTCTTAGGATATCGTCTACACATCTTTGAAAAATTGATGGAGCATTTCTTAAACCGAACGGCATACGAAGGAATTCGTATTTAGCTTCATTTACACTAAAGGCGGTTTTTTCCTTGTTTGAGCGTTTAGCTTCTGAAAGTCTACGACCATTCTGCGCTTAGGTTTCCCTTGTTCATCGGTACCTCTTTTAGCGACTGTCCAAATGGCAGAGTTGTACGGACTTTTGCTGGGTTGAATTATTTCATTTTTTAAAAGTTTGTTAATTTCTTTGTTAATGAAGTCGTTATCCGACATAGGATACGGATATTGCTTGGTCCAAATAGGATCTTCATAGGAGCATATCAAATTCTTCTAATGCATCTGTTTCAAAAAATGTGAGATTATGTTCTAACAATGTTATTATTATTTTTTGATTTGGTTATTGAGTAACCATGAAGAGTTTTCACTATTACAGGTTTAATTGGAATAGGCTTACCGATGTTGCATTTTGTACTTATATAATGGTTTGTTGCTCCAGTGTCGATCAGGATGTTAATAAGTTTGCCTGTATCTCTGCAATGGCGTTGCAGACACGGCAAATCGTTGAAGCGCCTAAAAAAGCACTGCCTGTTTCATATTCATCATTTTCGTATTCTGGTTCAAGCGATTTTAGTTCTTCGTCGCGTGTTTGGTTTACACGTTGTACTTTCTGTTGTATGTTGAAATTACGAGATGAAGGATTTCGTTCTCTTTTTTGAGGATCTCCGCGAAATGGATTATTTGGCGGTAGTCCTTGTATTTGACGGTCATAGCTGTTTTTTTGTGGTGCGGAATGATTCCTATTATAATTTGCGGATCTCGTGTATTGCTGTGATGGATCTACGTCCATTGGTTGGTGCTGTTGCCTGGGTGCAGTTTGATTGTATTGCACCCGCACGTTAGGTCTGTACCTTTGTGGTTCCTCGTGATATCTTCTGCTTGGGTTTTGATACTGCGATGTATTATATTGTCTGCGCTGACTGTATTGCGGAACGTCGAATTGTGAGTTCACATTATCATGGTATATCGTACTTGCGATAGCGTAAGCGGTTTCTAAGTCCCTTGGATTGTGGCTATAGAGGGTGCCGCTGGTATATTTGCTGTTCAGACCGAGAATGAATGTCCTTACAGCTTCCTGGTTCGCATATTCTTTCATAGCTGAGGGATTTCCTGAGCTATCCATCTCAACTTTAGTGAGTGCAAGTAGGGACATGAATCTCGATACGATACGATACCATATCGATACTTTTGGCATTCGATACCGATATTTTCTACTCGATAGTTTAAAAACGATATTTTTTGGAATAGAGTACCAGAACCCTAGTATCGTTTCGAATGTAATAAACTCACATTACAAGGATAATGTTATTAGCAATTCGTCCCGATATAAATTGGGCTTTAAAGAGCAGAAATGTGTAATTAGTTAGGATTGCATGTAGTGGAATTTGACCCCGCGACCTCGGTGTTTTAAGTCAACACATCAATCTCTACGTGCTGTTACACAATATGTTAGTGTTTGACCGAGATTCCCCTCCGATTTGTCGCGCGCGCCTTAATGTTGTGGCACAAAAGGGGTCCCTACAGTTTTATGTCGACTCTGAACGGCGATTTGGTTTTAATGGGAAGCTGTTTTTCATTTTCAAGCTGTGCGCACTGATAACCATTACACCACAGCGGCCTATATACGAGACCTATATTTAGATACATTTTTTTGGATTTTGGTATCGATATTTGGAATATCGAGTCTTTTTATTCCGATATTTATGGGTACCCGATATTTTTAAAGCGATACTTTAAATGAGTACCATATCGATACATTCTGTTCGATATCGTGTCCCTAAGTGTAAGATTAAGTGACTTGCTGACTCGCAATGGAACTCTGCCAACGTCCTTTTTCCCTGCTTTATACTCTTCATTCCTTCTGGTCCGCATATGTATAATCGAGACGGTTTATTATAGAATAGAAGTAGAATTTGGTGTTGTGGTTTATTAAAATATCGGCTGCCTCTCCTTGAATTTTCGAATGTACAATCGAGAGTGCCGTGTAATACGTGGGTGTAGTAGCGTAATTCTTGATATTTTCCATGTGTGTCCAGGCACGTTTTCTCCATGACCTATAATGGTTCATGTCACCTGTGAAGATTGGTAATGTTTTGAATATTTCTGAGTTGATTTGTGACGCATCGGTGATGTTTGGTGTACAGTCCTGGTATTGGTTGGTGACTGTGACGTTAGGTGTTGCGTAGGTTTCGAAGGAATTCATTCTCTGTTGGGTTTCAGTGAGCGTTGTGGTCAGAGCAGCGATTTGTGCTCTCAGGCATGCCATCTCTTGTGTTGTCATTTCGGAGTCGATGTTCGACGATGGACGTGATAAGTCGAAAATTTTTTGCCGTTTTCTTCGTAATTCCAGTGTGGTGTTCGTTGGTTTCTTTTATTCCGTTTTTCAGGAATCTGTTTGTCACAGGATTTGATTGCTGTCCGCTATTTCAGGATCTGCTTCAGAATCTTTGTGATGGTTAGGGTGGCCAGCTATTATAGGGACATAATCAGTACAGTTGGGATCAAAAATCAGTACAGAGCCATAAAAATCTCCTAATTTTTAAGCGTTATTTTTTATTATTAACAATATAACAACCAAATAACAGCGCATTAATTTAAAATAATAACTAATAGACTTTTAAATACGTATAGTATTATCAATACAAAAATTCATTACTTTAAAACAAATCAATGGTATTACGTATGCGTACATGCTGTGCTCAGGAAAATAGTAGTTAAATGTATTGAAAGGTTTTGAAAATTTTTTCGTTCCTTACTTAATTTAATATTTTTATAAAAATATAGTTAATTCTATAACAAAAGACATGTGAGTTGAAGTCTCAAACTTTCTAGAAAATTTATAAGAATTGAGAAAATAAAAAAATGTTTAGCCCATTCAGTTTCAGTAGAAGACGAGCTCGAGTCAGAATCTGTTTGCATATTTTAAGCTACAAATTTAAAACATATTTAGTTGGTGTGTATTAAATACAACATTCACATTAAAATGTTGACTAAAAGGTATATTACCGAATTATCGCTAAACGAATTTGCGAGTGCGAATGAAATTTAATAGTGTTAAATGTGTATGTGCAAGTAAAATTACAGGTGGTCGAACATCAAAAATCAAAGTAAAGCTACATATCCAAGAGTCGGTAGTTTGCACCTTTTCCAAATTTTTAGATCTTACATTGCACCGTAGCAGTAGTCGTCTTAGGTTTGAAATACGTACAGCCGATTTCTCAGTGGATGTTTAATTACAATCGAAAGATTATCTCTTATTGTCATCTTCCCAGTGTACTTAATATATGATTAACTCACCACCACCTTTCATAAGATTTATTAATGGCGAAACCAGCTTTTCATGTAACTCCTGTAAAACCAGCAAATCGTGAAGTTGGGTTGGGTTGAATACAAACAGTTTGTTATTTTGCGAAATCCTTAGAAACAAAACAATTGCAAGCTGCTTTTAATAATGGTTTAAATTTAATTAATGCTTTCAATCTGCTCACACGTATGAGTTGTCAAAAACCATTGTTTTGAACATGTAAACCTCAATTAAATGTAAATTACACCAATTTACAAAAGTATTAAATGTAAAAATCAGTACAAAATCAATACAAACTCAAAAAATCATTATATTTTGCGTACTGATTTCGGGCTCTTAAAAATCAGTACAATAGAAAAAAATCAGCACACGTAATGATTAAATCAGCGCATCTGGCAACCCTAGTGATGGTGGAAGTCTTACTTCCCGTGGGATTTTTTTTAATTTATTCTATTCTGTTTTTCATTAGCTTCAGAAATAGAAATGGTTTTTTGGACCGGTTGAGCCCCAAGTTAATATCGCTTTACGATATAAGACTAAAAAACATATATTTATTAATTTAATTTATTATTTCTTTAATTATATTCTTTAGACTAACTTGTTTACATAAATATTAGTGCTACTTATACTATTGAGATGCGTCGGTTGTTATCGCAATAACTATTGAGATGCCTGTTTACTGTTTACTAATAGATAACTATTTGGGTTGTTATTGTTTGTTGTAGTGATAGTGCATTTCTATTGTCCGTTGCAGTTCGTGATAATGCATGTCAAAACAAGTTCTATTGTTTTGATGTTGTTTACAAGTAAGCGCTTATCATGGTGTACGTGACCTGCAGTGAGGCTATGTCGTTAACTACCTGCAGTGAGGCTATGTCGTTAACTCCCGTGGATTAGGCCTACTAGGGAAAACATTATGTAGCCATAAATAATAGGTATGTGTGTATGTCAGGGGCGCACCCAGGAATATATTTTAGGGGGGGTTTTATATTTCTGAAGATATATCACCGGAAAATACTGAAAATTTGCTTCAGATAATACCCTCTTTAAAATACATTTATGCAAGTTTTATGTACAGTATGTAATAAATAAATAAACGTTTTAAAATTCGTAAACTGCACTTTATTTACAGATTAACAGAACTCAAACGCTTTTAACCGACTTCAAAAAATGGGAGGTTATCATCTCGCCGGAATACATACACGGTGGGCAGGAAGCGAAGATAGGTTGCATAAAAATGTCGACAAAATCTGAAAGCAGGGTTGTATTTGTTATATCTTAAGGTTAAGAATCCGCTTAAATTGAAATCCTAGCTGCTCCTGTTTTAAAGATATCCACATTTTATATACTTCTGATAGGATATATTTGGAAGGCATACTTCTCGATAATTAGAGCATATTTATACGAAAAGAAATCTCATACAAATCTGTTCCCCTTTTTTAACTCACTAAAACGGATCAAATCAATGTGAAACATTTTCATTTTTTCCTACCGAAAGAATAATTGATCGAGATTTATTGGGCGCTACCGGTATACAACTTAGATAAAACACCACAATTACCTTTTTCTGTAGCGTGAACTTTCTCATTACAAACACTTTCAATATCGCAATATATGTATGTATGTATACAATATTGTATGCTATATAGTACGGTAGTAATTTTTTATTAAAGGTTTGTTGCTATAAGCAAGTAGCGCAGGCAAGTCGCACTGCGCTTGTGCAAGAAATAAAAATGCTCTAACTTAGGCCAACGGTACTCCGCATAATAAGTAAATAAATTCAAAGCTTGTATGAGATTTATTTTGGTATTTATGTACTCTTCTGTCAGGAAATAATGACTATTGTACATCCAGAACACAAATGCGATCATAAAGAAAATCGCATGAAAGTATGCGCTTTGTGTGTAGGGCTGCCATACGTCCCGGTTTTCCCGGACATGTCCCGGTTTTAGACTATTTGTCCCGGTGTCCCGGTCCAACCTTAAAATGTCCCGGGTTTCATTTAAGTGTCCCGGTTTTCGATTTGATTGCACAAATTTTGCTTAAAAATGACTACGCTGAGAGAAAAAGGCGTTGTAATATTAAGAAAAATTTTATGAATTTACTGGGGGAAATAACGTATAGTAAACATGAATATGTTTTATTTGATTATCGTTTTGAAATGTTCGTACTTAAAAACAATACTTTCATACCACGCACACGTGGTGTTGAATCGAACTGAACATTTGAGTGCACATTTACATGTCTGGCTGTAGCTGAGTGCACGAAGATGCTTGCCACAATTTGCTAATTTCCAGAGCGTCAGGGTTCAAATCCCATTACAGACAGCATGGAATTTAAATAAATTTTTTTTAACTTAATTATGAAAAAGCATCCGTTAAGTGCAAAGCGCTTCATTTTAATATTGGCGTATTTCAATTGAATATTTCTATACTAAATACTAAAATTTGTATACTTAAATTATTACGAGTTGGGTTGGTGCTCTTTCATATGCGATTTTTTTTTTAAATGTAGCACGTTTTGCATAAGCAATAGTTGATGATTAATATAAGTATGTACCTAAATACGTTAAAATGACATGCACAGAGTTTTACAATTATAGCAAAAGCCAGAAGTTTTGAAACAAGCTCACAGCAACGAAACAAATGACTGATATTTTGATGTTACCTTGTATTTGTTTTTTTTTTTTCGTGAAACCTAGATTACTTATAAGTACCGTGCCGTACAAAATTATTGGCTCGGAGACACTTTCATCTGATCACAATTTCTAATCAGATCTTTTAGAAAAATGTTTAAAATGTAGCTTTTGAGCCAATTAGTAAAGTGCAAGTCTGAAGTTACCAGAAAATTTCGTTGATTTTTTGCAATTATTTATTTTTTGCTGACAGTGTCTTCCACATACAAAAAAATGTCGAACATAGTTTGTATGGAAGAAACTCTCAGTAAAAACAATACCAAATATATTGCCTCGTTCAAAGCCATGAGCAAAATCGTGAATACATGGTTTTCCGCAAAACAAGCGGATCTTAGTAATTTTGATAAAAATCTTAACGAACTCCGCACAGCTTTGAAAAGTACTGGAATTTCTCAAACTGTCAAAATCCATTTTGTCCTTAAACATTTAAAGCAATCTATTTCATTCTTGAATAACGATGGTTTAGGATTATGGTCCGAGCAGGCCGGGAAGTCAGTTCATAGGGAATTCATTAAATTCTGGGATAGATTCAAAATAAATATGATTGATAAACCAACTTTTGTGAGTCGCCTGAAGAAAACTGTAATGACATTTTCATTCCAGCATATATAAAAACTCAACTAAATAATAAAATATTTAAATACTAAAATGCGTGACTATATTATATGGTAAGCCAACAAAAAAATAAAAGGAAACAAAAAACAGATATAAAAAAATAAAGCAAGAAAAAAATATAAAAAAATAAAACCAAAAAAACCAAAAAAAGAACAAAGAGGTGCAAAGTAAGTTGCCTCTACGTGGTGCGCCTTGGAAACGATTGAAACCGGATAAAAACTTACATAAACTTATATTTTCACATAATATATATACACACATTTACTCACACATACATTGTTGAATATTTAATTCACAAGGATGTTTTTCTCTTTCGCAAAAGTCGGTCCTATCATAACTATGTAAAATGTGGATATCTTTAAAACAGGAGCAGCTAGGATTTCAATTCAGAGGGATTCTTAACCTAAAAATATCAACAAATACAACCCTGCATTCAGTTTTTGTCGACATTTTTATGCAACCTATCTTTGCTTCCTGCCCACCGTGCATAACTTTGGACCACGTGAACCGTTTTCAATAATCCTTTTTTTATTAGAAGGATAGTTCGTCCCGTAATTTGTTTTAGAGATCCGATGATTACAGCAAAAGCAAAGCGCTTTTTCAAGCAACAGAAATTATAATAAATATTTCTTATAATTTCCTTGAGAGCTGGATTCTTAGCTTTAAGATACAGATTGTATTTGAGGTTATTAGCTTTAGGGGGGGTTTGAACCCCAAAACCCACCCATTGTGTGCGCTAATGGTGTATGTATGTATGCATTTATACTACATATCGGGGGCTTATATTCAATACCCTATATCTGCAAAAACTCAATTTTTCAGGAGAGCAAAGAAACTGTTTTGACAGTTATTTTTAAAAGTGTTAATAATTTTAAGTACCCACGTATATCTTAAAAATTCACGCTATATACATATTAAAGGTAGGATTTTACTTTTAATTCATTTTATTTTAGTTTAAAGATCAGATAGAGGTTATTGCAATATTGTAACTATTTATATAAAAAAATGTGCTGATAGCGGGTTTTGCAGAATAATGAAAATGTCGGTTCTTTAGATGTAAATGTTATGTTAAACTAAGTTTTTAACACACAAAACATTGGTCTGCAAACTTGTTCCCTTCTATTCCGACGTGCTCAGGTAGCCACATAATTTTAATGGTGTTTTTGTGTCGAAAGAGTATTTCACGTGATTTCGAAATTCGGCGTGAGAGAATAAAGTCTCATTTTTGCAGTGAACAATCTTTGGGATGAGCATCTTTGTGTTGTACTTTACCTCATTGTTATGGTTCTTCTGACTGATGCATGGTAAGGTGTTTCTAGCAATTTAAGATGCTTTTTGCGCAGTGTCCGTAAATTACGACTCCAAAGTCAATTTTTTAAATATAAAAGCCCTAATTACATTTACCAGTGTAGTTGTATGAACTAAAGAATATGTACTTGGATGATGAAAGCTTTATAATATTTAGTCTAGCAAGTAAGCTTAATCTTACATTATGACAGTGCTGCTTAAAAGTAAGTTTATTGTCAAAAGTTATTCCCAATATTTTCAATGTGTCAGTATAGTGGATAGGGGTGTCATACACGGAGAGGGTTGGATGTATACATTTGTGTTTTCTGCATATTTGAAATAATCAAAATCTTAGCTCCTGAAGATTTAGACCAATTGCGGCAAGTCCTTAGTCTTAGAAAAAATATAATGGAGCTAACTTTCCCAAAGGCTATATTGAATAAAATACCCGAAAGTGGTGATCCTTGTGGGACACCATTAAAGAGATGAACAGTTTTTGAATAACAGTTATTGACCCGAACAGCGAACTTTCCGGTTGTAAAGGAAATACTTCACAAAATTGTACATCCTCTCACCATTTTCCCAGCGTAATACTTTAGATATGCAGGGGATGAGGGAAATGGGTCTTTAGTCAGAAACTAATGAATTGTTTATACTTAGTTTGGCAATGGGAATAGCAGATTTCCACTCTTGGTGACCCTTGAGATAGAATGGGGTAATGGAGTTTAGTGACTCTATGTTTGACGGGATATGGAAGATTTTTTTGTTGTATCACATTTGATTTCAATTGGAAAGATATATCGCATTAGGTAGAACTAGTTTAGATGGTAACATATACATACATACATACATAGGCACATGTAACTTACCTGCCACAAAAAACCTTAATAAAAACAATTTTCCATCAAAATTGTGTAGATAGACGATTTTGCTCTTATAATCAAATGTTATGCAGATATTGGAATTTTCAAAATGAGAATATAATACGATTAAAGCTATATTTTAAGTTTGACATTATTGTCATGGCTGAAGGATTAATCCGAGCTCACGTTACCATCAAAAACTCATTTTGATCAAAATTGAAGATAGAGGATATTGAATATAAGCCCTCGATATGTACATATGTACAGTTAATAACACATTTTAGAGGTATAAGTACTAGTTAAATAAATAGCCACCATGTATGTAGGTATTAAACTAAAATGAGTATAATAACAGAGAGTACCAAAAACATTCCATTAATTGGCACACTACAAGTGAACTTATTAATAAGCGGTTTGTAGTTAGCTGAAAACTAACTGACTTTTTTTTTGTGACATCCTCATGTAAAAGAAGTCAGTTGAAAGCAACGTAGTCGAGGCGTAGTCACCCTCAGTTGAAAAATAGAGTGGCGAATACTGCGACAACACAAAGCGAGCAACGAGAAATAGGCAGAATGTTCGAGGAATGACGTAGAATGTTCCACAAAGAGAAACGAATCGCGTGAAAGAGGAAACACCGGACGAGACAAATGAAATGCTGAAGAAGATTATCCAACTGCTGCGCGAGAAAAAGAATGGCTATGGCAAATGTTTTGAATGTAGAAAGCCAGGCCACTTCGCCCGCGATTTCAGCGCAAATTCCAGTGAGCTCAACAATTCAGCAGGACGCAAACGCAGGGCTGAAGGAGACGAAGCCAACTCCAATCATTCGTTAAACTGAAACGAGCCAGCAGGAAGGGCCGCGTGCTGGCTCCAGCAGTTGAAGGGCCCATAATCTCCGTCTCATAAATTGGCCGGAAAGCATGCAACCTCACTGTTGGTGGATGTATGAATGGGCAGGAGAGAGTACTGACAGTGGATACTGTCCCACTGTCTCTTTACTTTTTATGTGAAGCCACTACCTAGAGCAAAGCTGCAGACTGCAACTGGTGAATGCACCCAAGTGTTAGGAGAAGTACCATGCGAGGTAATAATCGACGGTGTGGCCTCGTACACTAAGTTTATAGTGGCAGGCATTGTGGATGAAGTCATCATCGGCTTGAATTTCTTACTTGGCCAAGGCATGAAGATTGACCTCCAGAGAATGATCCTGACAGATCGTCACAGGAAAGTGCCACTTAGGGTTGGTTACGACAGCCATTGCTGCAGCAGAAGTGGTTAGTTGGGCAGGGGTTGACAGTGATGGAGACGAAATTTTTTCGTCGGGAGAAGGAAGTGGTTCACCCATACAGGAAAAGCGTGACGGTTCCGCCAGCTCAGTGAAGAAGGTCGGCAAAGGCTAGCAGTTAAGCCGGAAGCCAATGATGGGGTTATACATGTCCGGTCAATGAGGTTGACGCCGGCGAAGGACCGAGATGCGGAAACACTGGGCGAGTTTCAGTGTGAGGAACCGGATTTAGCAAGATGTGCTAACGGCAGTGCAGCACGAAGGCAGGAGCCTGGGTGTCATGGACAGAGGATGCGGCATAGATCTGGGAAAAAGGGTGCCGACGAGAGGAGACACCAGTGGCCGGCAGAAGCACGACCATGTGAGATGGTGCACCACCGGAGATAAGCTGGAAGCAATGTCCAGCAACGCATCGTGCGGAGAGGAACTACAGGAAGGCGATTTGGTGTTGTTGCAAATGCCGCAGCCGAAGAAAGGCGTCACCTCCGAACGACATCGTAACTGAAAAGGTCCGTATAGGATTGACAAACGGCTGAAGGACGCAGTGCATCGAATCCAGACAGCTGGTAGACCGAGAATCAAGATGATAGACTAGCAACGTTTGGAGCAGAAGTGTGTCTGATCGGGACGATCAGACTTAGGTGGAGAGCAGTGTGGCGAATACTGCGGCAACACAAAGCGAACAACGAGAAATAGGCAGAATGTTCGACGAATGACGTAGAATGTTCCACAAAGAGAAACGTCAAGTTGGAAGAACACTGCGAACAGCGAGAGAAAGAGACTAAGCGATAAACTTCAGAACGTTCTTAAGTTGCCATGAGTGTGAGCGCAGGTATATAAGGGTGCCACCAGACACCGGGGTGAGTTAGTTACAAGTCAGCAAGCTAAAAGTAAAGTGAGCAGAGAAGTGAGTTGCGAATAAGCAAGCTATAAGTTTAATTGTGTTAACAAGTTTAGTAAAGCGTTGTTATTGCTTTAACAAGTATTGTAAAGTGTTTTTACTGTATTAGCAAGTATTGTAAATTGTTTGTTGTACAATAAAGTTAATTGTACTAAAATTTGGTCATCGTTAGCATTTATTTAACAATCCAGCGATAGGAGCCGTAGGATATTTGGGAAATCCCTCAAGGTTTCGAGGATAATCGTAACAATAGTGAACTTATACATACATATAAAAAATGCTCCAAATAATAAACACATCTCAAACATAAGACTACAAAACTACAAAACTACAATTGCGCTTAGGGATGCGCGATGTTAGCCGATGCATCGGAAACATCGATGTTCTCAATTCTACTTTCCAATGGGCTATCAATTTATTTGGTAAGTCCGGTAAGTCGGTTTAAGGAAAGCCCTTTAGAATTATAGGCTGATAACAAAATGCAGTTTCCAAAATTGTACAATATAGACTTTTTCTTAAAAAACTTTGTAACAGCAATTTTTTGATGCAGTTTACTTCTAATTGACACATACATAGATCATGGATCCACAGTCTTGCCCCTAAATTTCATTTGGCAACATTTCGCCATCTTGGATACAATTTTGTTTGGGTTTCTTCCAATTTGCAAGCTTGTTTTGCATTTTTCGTAAAAAATTGTTAAATACAAATATGTAGACAATTTAATTTCCCACATTCGGTTTTTTAGAAGGTTTTTTAAAGATAGCATTTTTTTATTGTAAAAAATTACTAAAGGCTGCGAAAAGATTTTACATTGTCACGGTTTTCGCCATTTTTTAACAATTTCTGTTGAAAATCCATAGCATATTTAAATTCCAAAGTTGTAGAGAATTTCATTCTTCGCAGCTTTTATTCCTACATTTTTTTTTTGTGCTATTATCCCAGTAAAGATAGCGATTATCCCAGTAAAATTAGATAACTTTGGTAGGAAAATTTAAAAAAAAAATTGTTGAAGCAGTCATCGGCGTAGCCAGAATGAAATTTAGGGAGGGGCTTGACCCTATTAAGCTTGCATTTCAGGGTACTATTTTATATATATATAAGGAACTTTGGAAAGTTAGTTAGTTAGTTAGTTGAAGAGAGCCTGCCAAATAGCCAATGACCGGTTACACAAGCCGTGACCTTCGCAAAGTCCTCTCTTGAGAGGCACAGCAACTCTTTCGTCTTTTTCTTTTCTATTTGCGGCCAAAGCTGCCTGGTTGTTCTACATGTGCCCTCCTCTAGCCATGACCTGCTGGCCTCTTGGATCATGCTATTTCGAAGTTCTAATTTGCAGGTATCCCAATAGTGCCCCTGTTTTCACTAGGGGTAGATTCGTACCTTTCCTGGCTAGCTCATCGGCCCTACAGTTTCCTTCAATAACACGTTGCTAATATCGTTTAGAGCTGCGAGGCTATCCTGCGCAACCTTCGAC
>NW_023458559.1:11545502-11565894 GCF_013731165.1 Rhagoletis pomonella
GTATTTGGGTATTTGTCTTTGACGGAAATTCCCAGGTCGTCAGCATATGCTGTGACATAGCAACCGCCCCCCTCTCTAGTGCCACCAGCAGAGAGTTCACCACCAAATATGAAATGCTACAATTGTGGAAAAAAGGGCCACTTCGCTGCTCAGTGCAAAGAGAAACAAAACGTACACAAACAGCAAAAAGGTGACAGCAACAAAAGCAATGGATTATTTGCGGCGGTCAGCAAAAAATTGCTACATACTGATGCTTGGTGCGTCGACAGCGGCGCATCCTCTCATTTGTGTTGCGACCGCGATAAGTTCAGTGAATTCGAAATGTATGAAGAAGAGATCATACTTGCTGGTGACAACAAAATCTTAGCGATTGGCAACAGCGTTGCCGTTTTGGTCCAATTGGACCAAGATTTATAGCTTCATTCTCTGTTGGTAGCTTGGTTGGTTTGATGAAGCTTTTGGTAGGCAAAATTTTTTTGAAAATACAACCCAATTGAGCATTCAAATTTGTTCTCTTAATTTGCGTTTATGCGTTCAAAGCAATGTTTTAACTTTGCTTACACGTATAAGATTTCTTCTATATTTTCTATATTTTATCAAGCAGACAATTTTCTGCAAACGAAAACTCACTTCCCAAAGCTATGACCGATTTGCTGTTGAAATTAATGAGAAATTATCTATTGTCTTGAAAGAAAAATTGGTGATAGGCAATTTGCAAAGTGTGAGTGTATTGGTAAAAAAGGGAGAGTGTATGCAAATTGAATAAAATTTAGAAATTTTTATACCCGAGCGCACTTCGGCTTCCAGAAATACGAAAACTGCGATATTTTAGTAACTACTGAAGATAATTCACTCAAAATTGATATTTACAATAATTTTTAGACGAAAAATAAGAAAATTATAAATTTTTGGAAAATGGGCGTAGCCACGCCCACTTATGGTTACATGTGTATATCTTGGTAACCGCTGCACCAATTTCTTCCAAACTTAGCACAGTTGTTGGTCTTCGCATAACATACCAAATGGCCGAAAATTTTTAAAATCGCTCAATAACCGCGCCTACTTCCTATATAACGGTAATTTTCAGAAATACGAAAACTGCGATATTTTAGTAACTACTGGAGATTATTCACTCAAAATTGATATTTATAATAAGTTTTAGACGAAAAATAAGAATATTAAAAATTTGTGGAAAATGGGCGTAGCCACGCCCACTTATGGTTACATGTGTATATCTTGGTAACCGCTGCACCAATTTCTTCCAAACTTGGCACAGTTGTTGGCCTTCGCACAACATACCAAATGGCCGACAATTTTTAAAATCGCTCAATAACCACGCCCACCTCCCATATAACGGTAATTTAGAGAAATACATAATATTCGATAAATCAGTAAATATTGAGGCTAATTTATTCAAAATTGATGCTTGCAACAATTCTTTACCAAGAAATACGTTTATGGTAAAATTTTGGAAAATGGGCGTGGCACCGCCCACTTATGATATATATATATATCATATTATATAAGTATATCGGTAACCGTTCTACCAATTTGTACCAAACTCGGTGTGGTTATTGTGCTTGCCACATATAAGCAAAACGTTGAAAATTATTGAAATCGGACTAAAATAACGGCCGCTTCTCATATAACGGTAAATTTCAGAAATGCTTGAAACTTCAATAAATATTTCGAAATTGAAGGACGCTAATTTACTCAAAATTGATACATCCCGGCTTACCATCTAGCGGAAGGTTTCGGAAAGGTGAAAAAACATATATTTAATACTTGCGCCGGGTATTTAATGTTCGGCTCCGCCCGAACTTAGACTTTCTTACTTGTTTTTATTGTAATGCATAAAATGTCCGCTTTCGTTTTTGCACACACAAAAAAAAAATTGATATGATTTGAATCAATCCCAAAAATATTTACATATTTTACAAAAGCTTTTTATACAATACGTTAATTCCTTTATTTAAACCGACCGATTGCTACTCCATTGGATGCAGGACATCAAATTAATTGCAATACTACAACTTGTAAAAAGGTTGATCAGGTGCAGTACCAATCCTTGATAGGGTCGCTAATGTATTTAGCTGTGTGCACACGACCAGATAATTTGCACTCACTGTGCAAATTAGCGCAGAGAAACAATGATCCGCATCTAAGAGAATTCTACGTTACTTGAATGCAACGTAGGACAAGAAGCTTAGGTATCACCAAACCGGTAAACAGATGGAATGCTTTGTTGACGCAGATTGGGGCGGGGATAGTAGTAGCCGGAAATCATATACGGGCTATGCATTTATACTCGCTGGAGGAGTTTTCTCGTTTGAATCGAAGAAACACTCGACGGTAGCGCTCAGCAGCACCGAAGCCGAATATACCGGCACTTACATCTGCAGTTAAAGAAGCAGTATATTTGCGACAACTTTTGGGAGAAATGAACCTCGAGTGCCCTAAGGCGATTGTCGTAAATAGAGATAACCTCAGTGCTATGAATCTTGTGAAGAATCCCGTGTACCATACAAGAAGTAAGCATATCGACATAAAATACCATTTTATACGCGATATCTGTCGAGGAGGCGACATTGATCTCAAATATTGTTGTAGCAGTGACATGGTTGCCGATATCCTGACGAAGAATTTGTTCGATCCCCCCCTAGACTTTGAAGTTTACCTTATATGTAGGTATACAATCTTCGATTATTATCGCAGCGACCACAAAAATGCAGTTGCCAATATAGCAACTCAGTTGCCAGCTTGCAGTTGCCATCTGTAAAACCATTTCAGGCAGTGGCCACCCAACTGAAGTTCGGTTGCCATATGCCTAAGTCGGCTCAGCTCGATGTTCTGGTCACATACATAAGTACACATTTTCATGAGTCTATCTCTTCTTATTCTGGTACTTACAGATATCGGACCAAAGTTATAACACCATTTCATGTTCATGAGAGGTATAGTTTTCAGATTTCAAATCGGTGAAGTAGGTAACAAAATATAAATTTAAACATTTTCTTAACTTCTTCCCAGCGTACCTATTAAAATGTCATTTTCAAAAATTTCATGCGTTGCTATTCCATGTCATTCCATCTCCAACATATTAGGGGTATTCTCGAAGTCTTGCACGATGCACGGATTGCGCGAAATGCAAAAATACTATTCCAAATTTCGAAGAGTACGAGACCACCCCATTGCAAAGTGGTAGCATGCATGGGTAGCAAGCAGCGAAATTATGTACACTGAGAAAAAGGATTAGTTTCGACAACTAAAGATATTTAGTTCCCGAATTTTGACAATATTTGGGAACTGTTACCAAGGATTGGGAACTATTACCATCGATTGGTAATTATAACTAAATATATTAAAGCTTCTAATATTCATCTAGGTTGTAACAAATCGTTAATTTAGTTGAAGGGTTTGGTTAATACTAATAAATATTTCTTTGAAGCATATTTCTACAAATTCCATTCAATCTAACGTATGGTTCATAAAAGGATGTTATTAAGCTCTGCTAATGCAGATAAGCTTTCTTTCAACACGTGGTTTAGTCATAGTTACCAAATCTTAGTTGAGGCAACCACGATTTGGTTTGAGAGTGGAACATATTCATGCTTGTGAGCCACCTCTAAAGAATGCTGAGCGCTCTCTGAGCACATACGAAGAGCGCCAGCTGAGCAATGCACACAGTCCCACTTATTGAATCGTTTGAATGCGCTAGTATGCCGACCATTGCATTGTGCGTGGAAATCATTGCTCCGCTACCGCTGTTCGTATATGGGTGAAACACGCATGTGGTCCCAGAGCGCTCAGTAAGCTATGGCATGTCGATCGCTGCGCCATGTGTGCTATGACATGCCCATACTTGTTTGTCACAGTTTCAGTTTTGCTATCATCGCGGGTTGTTTCGGTGCGCGCATAGTTTAAAGTTTAATTAAAAATATAAAGTTTGATGCCAACCGGGGTTTTTCAGTGGATATATAATTCATGTGAATTATAATTTGAAAGTGTCTATTTAGCTAAGGAAAAAGCAAAGCAGTATACTTCCAGCAGATATTGACCTGGGTTTTCGCACGACTGTTCCTGTTTCATCGTTGTTTTTTAGGAAATTCTTACCACCATATACATATGTATTATTTACTTTAGTAACTAACTTATGTAAATATGTACGTATTTTTATGCTTAATATATGCAAATAAAAGAAGAAAGTAAACACAACAAACATCGAGTAAATTTTTATTTGTGTCAAACTGAAACTTTTTTCCCAATAATAAACGGTTAGCTGATTCAAGTCTACGGCAAGTTCACAAAATTAATTGAAAACTTGTATCAACCAAAGCATTGTTTATATTTGCTCAACAATGATTTTATTCAACTAACAATATTGTCCAATCAAGGTAGTCGTTTTGTAATTATAATAATTATTAACAAATATACATTTGTCCCAACTAGAAGTCTTAAGTAAATTGCAGACTTTCGTGAACTATATATTTATTTCGCCATATCCAACTATGCCACTTGTACACTATAACCAAATCTTGGTTATTATAACTAAACCTTTTTCTGGGTGTATCAAGTAAAATAACAAGAAACAGCAAAAAAAATGAAGTGAGCGAGATGAGAGGAATGAGAGAAATATGTAGCAATTCCAACAACAAAACAACTAGCACAGAGTCGCATTTATCTTGCTATGCTATTTTACAAAATATCAGAGCTGGGCGATAAGGATTACATGTGTAATCGATTGCATCTAGGATTACGATTATTTTAATCGCAATTTCAAAAATTATTAAATTAAGATTTCGGTAATCGTTCATCGAAGGCATCTTAGATTACGATTACAGTAATCGTAATTTAAGCTTTTTTAAAATTACAGTTATTGTAATCGTAATCTAAGTTCGCTCAATGAATGGTTACAATAATTTTAAATTTACAATTTTTCTAAATAAATTTTTTTTAAGTAATGTTAAACGAAGTAATTCTATAAATTTGCGAAATATAAATGCGCGCTTAACGGTAATATGTATTTATCTAAACCCTTATAACAGAAAGTACAGGATAACAATTAAAGTAATCGTTCCTCGAACGAACTTGGAATACGATTACAGTAATCGTAATTGTAACTTTTTTAAAATTACGATTACTGTAGTCGTAATCTAAGTTCGTTCGATGAAGGATTACTGTAATCGTAATCTTGTTTTTTTTTAGCTTGCTGGGATTACTGCAATCCTAATCGTTTAGTAATCGTAATCCTTATCGCCCAGCTCTGCAAAATATACACATGGGTTTCGATGTTGTTTCCCACGTATTTTGTTGTTGTGTGTTTGCAAGTTATGCAATCCATGCAATCCGTGCTACGTGCAATGGCTTTGCAAGATTTGGAGAATACCCCTATTGTTATAGCATGTCGTTGCTTCTTAGCTCAGCTGTTGTTTGCTGTTGTGTTTCTGCAGCACATTTTTAATACTTTTTAATCCTGCCTTGTATGAAAATGTATATAGATTTTTAATTAGATAATTGTTTAATAAATTTTACTATAGTAGGAGCTTGCAAAATTCGGAAAATCTCTTCCCGTATGTACAATGTAAATAATAATGCTGAATATGTCGCATGTGTTCCTTTTGTTGGCATGCATAAATTTGATGCATGATTTGATTTGAATTTATTCGGCAGTGTCTTCATATATCACTTTCAAACATGTATAAGCGAGATGATATAAACTGGCACTTGTATGATGTGTTACATGTCGCTATGTTTTGTACTTCAGGACTTTAGTATCTATATATAATCGCACAGTCATACGACTTAGTTAGGCAGATCTGTAGCAGCCACAGAATTGAGCTATATATCAAACTAAAGTGCAAGCTGCAGTTGCAGTTGACCGTGTTTGTCAAAAAAGTAAAAAAGCGGCAGAAAAGTCGATAGACTGAGAAAAAGGATTAGTTTCGACAACTAAAGATATTTGGTTCCCGAATTTCGACAATATTTGGGAACTGTTACCAAGAATTGGGAACTATTATCATAGGTTGGTAGTTATAACTAAATATATTAAAGCTTCTAATATTCATCTAGGTTGTACCAAATCGTAAATTTAGTTGAAGGGTTTGCTAAATACTAATAAATATTTTTTTGAAGCATATTTCTACAAATTCCATTCAACTTAACGTATGGTTCATAAAAGGATGTCATTAAGCTCTGCTAATACAGATAAGCTTTCTTTCAACTCATGGTTTAGTCATAGATACCAAATCTTAGTTGAGGCAACCACGATTTGGTTTGAGAGCGGAACACATTCATGCTTGTGAGCAGGGATGCCGTTTGGATCTAAATAGATCCAATTGGATACATTTTTAGACGAATTTTTGCGGGATACTTATTTTTTCCTATCAGTATAAATGTGGATACTTTTTTAAATAGGCCAAAATTTTATATTTTCTATAAAGTTTTTTTCGTTCAAAAATAGATTTTCATTAATGACGTAATAAAAATCGCTACTTAAGCGTGAAATTAGAGCATTTTATTTTTTGTGAATGAAGCAATGAACATATACAGAGATCTCACCAAAGCAGTGTAATAAGAGCTTTAACAGACGACGGCGTTGATCCGGATCAACTCGGGAATTAACTGCAGTTAATCCGGATTAAGTCCCAGTTAATCCCGATCAACTCGGGAATTAACTGCAGTTGATCCGGATTAAGTCCCAAATAATCCCGATCAACGCTGCCGTCTGTTTAAGCTTTTAGGAGCAATTGTTTAGTTAGCTAAAAAAATGCTTTAAGCAAGATCTTAATATATATATATAAATTAAATATATCTCTTTCATATCACATATCTTCATTTGTTAATATAAAAAGAAAGAAGATCTCAATGTAGTTTAAAATACACTGTTTAAAAAACTAAATTTGATTTATTTAAGGAAATTTTTATGAATTTTACTGAAAAGACTTTAAATACACTCTAAATTTTTTTTTGTTTATTTGCGCATATTAAGAAAGGTAACCATTTTCCTCTTTTAATGTATGCAAATTTGCACACCGTGTAATAAAATTAAACACTGCCTGTTTACTTTAACATACCAAATTTGTCGCAGAGCGCAAAATAACACATAAAATGTTTAAAATAGAGTAAATGTAAGCTCCTAATGTTTATTATTTGTAGGAAATGTATTTTTAGTTTCAAAATTTTTGCAACTTTAAACATTTCATGTGTATATTTATGTGTATATTTTAAAGATCTCAAGTTCAAAATCGAATCCTGAACATCTTATACGTATGTGTATTTATACAGATTCCTGTTGAAAATTAGATATTTTTCAGTAGTAGTTTTACACACACTTTTCATAGTGTACAGGTACAAATGTAACATATTAATTACTATTTTTTATACTTACTTTGCAAAATACTTATGTATAAAAGATGTAATTTATAAATGGAAATTACAAATGTTTGATTTTATGAAATATAAAAATATATATACACGTATTCCAAGTTCCTAGGATGGGTTAAATTATGTCTTTTTCTTCAAAATGTTTTGTTTTCTTACAAATTATGAGATGGATACGTAAAAACAGAAAATTGGATACATTTGGATACATTTTTGGCTTGGTCGGTGATACATTTTCTTGGGACGGCGCGGGAACACTGCTTGTGAGCCACCCCTAAAGCATGATTCAATAAAACAAGGTTCGATAAACTGACAGTTGTCTCTCTCGCACCGCTCCCTTAGCAGTGGCACCGTGTTGCTTCTTTGCAAATTTACATGGAAACAGTGTGCAATATGTTTATTTGTATATGTTTATTTGTATATGCATATGAAGCATATTTAACTGATGAAAACGTAAGCATTGGATGTTTACATTAATCTCATAGTAGTCTTATTTTATTTTTGAGTCATTTCGCAGTTTTTATACGGCTAAATAGCATATAAATTACGTAATTCACGTAGATATATCAATATTACGTTCAACATTTCGTTTAAAATGCCAGATTTCCTGCAAATACATTAGAATTTACGAAAGGAATTTCACTATTAATTGCCTACTTTGAGTACTTTTCTACTACCATTTTCGCAACAAGGGATTGCATTCTTGCCCTTTCTCTGTCCTTCATAAATGCAACCTTTTGTAAGGGAGTGTCAAACCGCAGCTGTCAATAATTATCTAACCTTGTATTATTGAATCATGCCCCTAAAGAATGCTGAGCGCTCTCTGAGCACATGTGTGTTTCACCTACGAAGAGCGCCAGCTGAGCAATGCACACAGTCCCACTTATTGAATCGTTTGAATGCGCTAGTATGCCGACCATTGCATAAAAACGATTCAATGAATGAAACTGTGTGCGTGGAAATCAATGCTCCGCTACCGCTGTTCGTATATGGGTGAAACACAAGAATGATAGAATACAAGATTGCGCCGATTGCAGCAGAATTCGTGAGAGTAATTTTGGCGTGACGTCACCGTAGAGTTGACAACTGAGAGCGGAAAATAAAACTGCTGTCTAGTGATGTGCTGAATTGTCGGTACCCAATACCTTAAATAAGGCTTCGGTACCCAATACTTCTTTATCGGTATCCGATACTGATTCTTTACATTAAACCTTCGCCATTATATGCATTTCAAGTTTAGAAAAAACTTTCGTTACTAATTTATATGTTATCGGCTAAAACACTTGAACTTATTGCAACAGAAAAATATTATTTTATCAGTTTTAACCCTAGTCATTTCATATCATACGTCAACAAAACCGATACCGACTCGAAAATTGTCTCTTACTGGTTACAGAATCTGTCGCTAGCTGGTATCAGAATCTTCCTACAAAAATGATATCGTCCGATTCAGCTGGAACAAAAATGCTTCAAACAAGTAAGAGTTTCTCTGTATTATGGCCTCGAACCGACATATATACATCTTTCATTTAGATCAGTATTAAAAGCTCTAATGGCTCCTACATTCGGGTTTTGATAGGCGAGTCTCCCCTGAACCGTTTTTCCATATTTTTGGCCAATGTGCGCTTTTATTCGAAACCTGAATGTTTCGGTACCGAGTATCGAGAGTATTGGATACTTAAAAGTATTGACTCAGCACATCACTACTGCTGTCATCTCGACTGTGACGTCAACAAAACAGCTGATTCTGTCAAATTCACTGAGAGCCGATTAGCGGTATTGCCATCGGCGCCACCTTCTGTATTCTCTCCACCGCGGGTGAAACACGCGGTCACAGAGCGCTCAGTAAGCTGTGGCATGTCGATCACTGTGCTAGGTAGAGAAAGAAAAGTGTGAGCTGTGACATGTCCAGGCTTGTTTGTCTCAGTTTCAGTTTTGCCATCGCCGCGAGTTGTTTTGGTGTGCGCATAGTTATTTAAAAATATAAAGTTTGATGCCAACCGGGGTTTCTCAGTGGATATATAATTCATGTGAATTATAATTTGAAAGTATCTATTTAGCCAAGGAAAAAGCAAAGCAGTATACTTAAACCAGCACTTACAGCAGATATTGGCATGGGTTTTCGCACGACTATTCCTGTTTCATCGTTTCTTTTCAGGAAATTCTTACCACCATATACATATGTATTATTTGCACTACTAACTATTTATGTAAATATGTATGTAATTTTATGCTTAATATATGCAAATAAAAGAAGAAAGTAAACACAACAACCATCGTGTAAATTTTTATTTGTGTCAAACTGAAACTTTTTTTCCAATAATAAACGGTTAGCTGATTCAAGTCTACAGCAAGTTCACAAAGTTAATTAAAAACTTTTATCAACCAAAGCATTCTTTATATTTGCTCAACAATGATTTTATTCAACTAACAATATTGTCCACTCAAGGTAGTCGTTTTGTAATTATTGACAAATATACAGGAGTCTCAAGTAAATTGCAGACTTTCGTGAACTAGATATTTATTTCGCCATATCCAACTATGCCACTTGGTTACTATAACCAAATCTTGGTAATTATAAATAAACCTTTTTCTGAGTGTAGTGAGTAATCGAAATGAAAATCCTTTTTATTTCCAAAATGGCTTATCCCGTTTGACATTTACCAAATCTTATTCGCTAATCTTACAAACGAGTCTTAAGGTCTAGTTACTCAAACAATTGTTACGGCGTAATTACTTAAACTACTTCTTAAGGTCTAGTTGCATAAATACTACTTCTTACGGTCTAGTTACGTAAGTACAAGCACATGCATATACGTATACCTACTAAAGTGCCCTACGGCTCCTACACTATTGAAAAATATTAACCATATTTCCGTGGAATTGAGATTCGGAAAAGTTATTAGGTATTATTCATAGTTTTAAAATATATTTCACGAAAGCAAAAAATAAAAATAGCTGAGATTCCTTTCCTTTTTAAACACAGTGGATATCACTCGCCATTAAAAAGGACCCTGAATGACCGCAAACCTCAAAGCATTACACATTTTTGTATGTGATTTTTAAAATGAACGATCCAAAATTAGCCGGTATACATATTTAAAATTTTTTAGAACCAGTGGTTGAATTTTTGTACTGAAAGGGTTAATCCCAAAAGTATAATCTACGTCTGCGAGGCGTATACGGAATGGGTCTTTTTTTAATTTTAACACAAAATTGGCTTTTTATTTTGTTGTTTTAAATAAATGCGGTTATAGTTTTTATCAATAAAACTATGTTTTATTATTAGCCAAACGCACAACTTCAATATTCTTTAAAAAGTAACGCCGGTCTAAGTATATTTTAGCTCACAGGTTACCTTTTAAGTACATAAGCCTCTAAGGCGTATGTTAAGGCCTTACGTTACTCCCAAATAGATTAGGCTTCTAGGGTTAAGAAAGCTTTAGTTTGAAAGTGTGATATTAAATGCTTTTCACCATAAACAGCGCAAATTTTCAATGATTATTGCGTTTCAGATTAAGACTAATACCAGATATTGTGAAAGGTTGGACTATACCTTAAAGATGACGGTTTTCTCATGGCCCACTGCACGAAGCTTAGAGTAGAGTAATGTCTTTTAAGAACTTAAAAATGATCCTGGGTTATTAGGTGTCTAGCAATACATAGTGTTGTTCCGATACGACCTTGTACTCGATACCTGTACTCTTTAAAATTATTGAAGAAAAGTATCAATGCCACCAGAGCTGGGCGATAAGGATTACGATTACTAAACGATTAGGATTGCAGTAATCCCAACAAGCTAAAGAACAAAGATTGCGATTACAGTAATCCTTCATCGAACGAACTTAGATTACGATTACAGTAATCGTAATTTTAAAAAAGTTAAAATTAGGATTACTGTAATCGTAGTCCAAGTTTGTTCGAACGAACCTAGATAACGATTACAGTAATCGTAATTTAAAAAAGGTTAAAATTACGATTACTGTAATCGTAATCTTAGTGCTTTCTATGAACGATTACCGCAATCCTAATTTAAACATTTTTGAAATTGCGATTAAAGTAATCGTAATCCTAGACGCAATCGATTACACATGTAACTCTTATCGCCCAGCTCTGGATGCCACAAATGTATCGGAGAGAAGTACTCGATACTTACTCATATCGAAGTCATTGTAAATACTTATGTCATGTAAAGAAAAACAGAATCGGTTCGAGTACTCTCCGACCAAAACTTACCGAAAAAGTACGCACAAGTTTGTATCTTGCAAAATTTTAATAATTGACTAGTACGGGAAAGCAGGAATTGACACCAAGCATGGTTGTCAGAACCGAAATTCAGAATTTTTTGAAAAGCAAGTAATACTTTAATCGCGTACTCGATACCCACCTAAGTAATTGCGGAAAGGATTCGAGTACAAAAAGTACTCAGTACTTGAAGAAAGTATCGAGTAATTACTAGTAGTAACTCGTATCGGAACAACACTGGCAATGCAAGATTAATTGTTGTCTTTCACGAAGTTCTTTAAATAAATTTTGAGCTAAGTACTCACCCGTATTTCGGAGGTTACTACTAGTTTTAATAAATTTTTACTTTAATTTCCTATAAAATTTACGTTTAGGTTTATGCATTTTAAGAATACATCGAAAATTTGTTTTAGAGAATCAATGTGAAATAATTGCAGAAACGATTAACCGGATTTCTGAGCAAACGACACGTCTGCTTTTAAATAATTTTTTTAAAACAAATCTGCAAGTACATATCGTCCCCCGCATGCCAGAAACATGAATGTGTAAAGATGAAAATTTTGGGGTTTGTTTATATGTCGGCCCCCTCCCCCCTAAATTCGATCCTGGCGACGCCATGGCCAAGCCCCCTTCACTTAGCGGTATAAAACATACTTTACAACCTATTATCGTACCTACCGAATATACACCAAAAATTTCATTCAAATCGGTCAAGCCGTTTCGGCGGAGTTCGGACCACAAACATCGTGACACGATATTTTTATATTAGATTTTTCAGACAAAAATACTAAAAATTCTAAAAGAAAAAAATAGAGAAAATTTTTTTTAGGATAGGGACAGCCTAATCGCCAAATTCCAAAACTCTATGGTGAACACTGCCAGAGGTATGCAGTATGAAAAATTCAGTTTGTATGGGAGGTGCCACGCCCCTTTTTCCAATAGCCCCAATTTTTCTTCATAACCATGTGATTGATTTCATATATCTCCATACAAAGTTCCAGAACTCTACCATGAAATTTCCAGAGATATGCAGTTTGAAAAATTCGGTTTGTATGGGAGATGCCACACCCCTTTTTACAATAGCTTAAATTTTTCTCCAAGGGTATGCGATTGATTTCGTATATCTCCATACCAAGTTCCAGAACTCTACCATGCACACTTTCAGAGATATGTAGCATGAGAAATTCGGTTTGTATGGGAGGTGCCACGCCCCCTTTACATATATATTTTTTTTTTAGCCTAAACCATCCTTGGTACACGTGCGGCAGGTGGCAGTTTCAAACAAATCGGTTCAGCCGCTCTCGAGCCTTGCGAAAACTAAAAAACAGCTTTAAAAATATATATTAGTTGAGATATATTATATATTATAATTATATTTTGACAGTATCCGTTGTTTCTGATTGGCGCAAAAAATCTTTCCTAGTGACAAATTCGCCCCTTGATATGGTGGTTGCTCAAAGTTATTTATATTCGAAATTGCATGAAAATCGGAAAACAGGAATCTATAAGCTTATCCAGGCAAAAAGTTACCTACGTACCGAATTTTAAGCAAATCGGACCATAAATACGATTTCTTTGAATAGATCGGTCCCTGGTCCACTTCTCGGAAAATATGGATCAGATATGCTAACATATGCTAAAAAGCTACTTACGTACCAAATTTTAAGCAAATCGGACCATAATAAGATTGTTTCGAATAGATCGGTCCCTGGTCCACTTCTCGAAAAAAATGGATCATATATGCTAAAAAGCTACCTACGTACCGAATTTTAAGAATATCGGACCGTAAATACGATTTTTTCGAATAGATCGGTCCCTGATCCACATCTCGGAAAAAATGGACCATATGTGAAAATATATGCTAAAAGGCTACCTACGTACTGAATTTTAAGCAAATCGGACTGTAAATACGATTCACACATTTCTCTGAATTTTTTAAATCATTTTTGAATTACTGACGTCAGAGTGAAAAGCTAAAAACGCAATTATACTATATTTGACCCCTGGTTTCGCGAATATATTGATATTTGCGTTTAAAATTTCCTATAACGCGGTGTTATATGCATAATAAGCTAGACATTTATAAAAAAAATATTAGTTATTAAATAGAAAAATAAATATAGCCAATACTGGTCAAGAAAAGGAGTTTCTGTTATTTCCATCAGTGCAAATTAAAAAACCCGAAAATCCCAGGATTATTGGTAGCCTAGTAGAGATTTCAGATCTGGTCGAGTAGTTCACAAAAATATTTTTCTCAAAATAACGTTTTATTCTGAGTAAAACAAGGCATCTGTCCTTAAAATTAAATATTTTGCTAATAAATTTCGCCACATTTTACTCTAGGTCAGTGAAGACCAGAAGTATGTGCGAAGTCAATTTGTACCTAAAATTACATGTCATATATTTGAATTTGTGTCAAAAAAGTGTAAAACTTAACCAACTGCATAAAATTGTTATGAGGGGAAGCGAAATTCCCTCAGGATTTACTATCCTATCACGTATAGTTTTGTTTGAAACCCTAAACAAAAATCCCAAAATAGTTTCAAAGATTTAAATTTATTTTTTTAACCGTTTTCATCAAGTTACTGGTGCCCTTCGAAAAATAAATCATCAGCTTAAGGGAAGCAGTTTTTTTAATATACTTTATCAGTAGTAGTTAATGAATAATTGATCAATCAATTTACATTAGATAAAAAACATCAAATGAATGCGTAAGCTCATTTTTTGCGTTCGCTTATCGACGCTTGGCACGCACACTTATGCAGATGTTATAGTATTCATGTGTAGAGTCCGACCGATTAATCGGCACCGGGTTGTATCGGCCAAAAGAATCGGCATCCGCTTCGGCATCGGCCGTTTTTGGCCGATTCTTTTTATTTTTTCCGCAATTTTAGCAAATGTTCATCAAAATTTGAAACTGTTTAATCAGATTTTTAGAATTTTTTTGAGTACGCAGTTTTTTAAGTTTTAGAATAATGAAGTGCAAGTTTGAAGTAGCTAGGTAAGTGCTGATTTTTGACAATTTTTTGTCCAGGCAATTTCTTCCAAACAAAGTGTGTTCGAAAATTTGTTTGTATGGAGAAAATCCGCAACACCTTCCACAAAAAAAGAATTCCAAAAATCAATAGTAAGTCCTAGTTACTAAAATTTTTCACTTCATTAAAATAAAGTACAAAACTGCGTACTCGAATGTTTAAAGAAAAAGTTTTAAATTTTTACTAACATGGTTTTTGTTAGCTACACTTTCATACAAAAATAAGAAATATTAAATAAACGAAAGAGAAATAGCCAAATAATGCTAAAATATCATTACTGTAATTATTGTTACGAGTATCCTTGCATTAATCTCTGAATTCCTAAATCCTTCGGTGGTCTGGGAAATATGTCGCTGATTTCAAAAGTAGTTGCTCAATACTGCCGATCTCTCAACGAGATGGCTGAGACATTCAGCACACACGTAGTCTGAGTACATGGCCATTGCGACATTCAGCGAAACCGCAAGGCTGACGAACTAGCGCGTCATGGAACGACATTGCCTGATACAGACATAAGGGATACTCCCGGAATCCCTCTTCAGACATGCAAATATCTACTGTCGCAAGTGAAGGATGGCGATTGGAAACGACCTGTCACATTACCAAAACACTCTGGCCCGCCACGAAAGCCCAACGCACCAAGTCTCTACTTAATCTAAGGAGGAAGGACAGTCGCAAAGTGACTGGACTTCTCACCGGAAATTTTCTGATCGGATTACACGCAGCTAGGCTGGGTGCACCCTGGAACGCCTACTACAGAAGCTGTATGGATGCAGACGAAGAGGAAATCATCTCACATCTTCTCTGTCATTGCCCCACTCTGTCAAAACGGAGAGGAAAAGCTCTCGGGAGCTATTTCTTTGACGATCTCGATGACCTCAAAGCGGTGGACGTTAGACCTTTGCACATTCTGGACTGGGATAATTAAAAAACCCTCATGTGGTATCACAAAGGACCCGTAGTCTAAGTGAGTCCTACTTCTAGACTGCCGCCTAACCTAACCTAACCTAACCTAAGCCGTAAATTAAAAAAAAAAACTACTACGAAAACAAGTAACATCTAAATTGAATCCTTCTTTGATTACTTAACAATTTTGATAAATAAGAGCCTAATAACATTATAACATAACATAACATGACATAACATTAACAGTTTATACGACCTAAAGCTGTTTTCTAAGTCCATCAGAAGATAAGGACTTTTGAGAGTTCATAACTAAGCATGATAGCGACTTCTGCAAAGTAGTTAACATTTGATGCTATTTTTCCAGAATATAGAAAGATTTCGCACTGTGTTCTTAGTGGACATGAAACTACTTTAAATACTGGTACGTTACCCACCAAAAACTAAAAATCGAAAAAATTTTACGTAGCGCACATTGCAAGTGGACTACACAAATCTGATTTCGAATGAACTATTTTTTAACATTGAATAAGGAAGACTATGGAACAAAGTATTTCAATGATATGTATGCATAGGCGATATACTACTTTTAATACATATTTATGTATGTGCATAAATAAGTGAATAGATTCTTGAATCATTATTTGTTTTGTAATGTTATTTATTTATGTTTTTCTTTTGTTATTATAAAAGTTTATCAAAAACATTTGTTCTTGAATGAATCTATATTCAGGTAGTTTTTTTAAGGAATCGACATCGGCATCGGCCGATTCTTTGCCCTAAGGCCGATTAATCGGCATCGGCATCGGTCAAAAATTGGGAGTCGGTCGGACTCTATTCATGTGGCCGCCATTGTTTCAGTCTCCCAATATACCAAAAATAAGCTGCAAATAATTACGAATGAGGACATTAAAAAGAATCTTAAGGTTTAATTAAAGTAGGTAAAGTACTAGTTTACAATAATTTTACATAGTAATTTTACTAGATGATATCAAAATATTTCATATGTGTATTCTGAATGGTTTTCTACTTTTTAAACGTTCTTTTGGGTTTTATAAGAAGATTTTTTAAATAAAATTTTTGCATTTTTATATAGGTACTAGCAGAGCACCCGACGTCACTCGGGGTAAACAAATCAAAATATAAAACAGTAATACAAATATTCAGTTTAGCACAAATTAGAGGAGGAAAACTATTTTCTTCAACTTATTCAAATTCAGAACTTCAGAAATTATCTATCGATTTTTATAAATTGTACCTAGTTTTACTAGGAATAAAACATTATTTTCAAAGTAGTGACTAAAAGAGAATATTTTCTTTTAAATTTTGCCAATAAATGTTGTAGACGTGGAAAAATAATAAAAATTGGTATAAATTTCAGATTTATTGTAAAAATTTTCTACATATTTACAATGCGCTAACAAAACTTATTATTGATTATGGACTGGTCCTTTGACAAGACATTAGTAATATTATAAATAGATGAAATTTCTACAGCCAGCCAGCCCCTTCTGGTGGTCTTAAAGTACTGCCATACCAAGTTGAAAGTGCATTGCGCTTGCGAAAACGCTTTGCAATTACTTCCCTAACTTACTTAGAGATGATTTTTGGGTCATAAAATTTCTGTCCTTAGTGCGTCTTGAAACAGCCAAAATTTACTTTCATATTTCATAATTTTTTATTTATTACCCAATTCCCAAGTGTGATAAATCGTTGAAAAGATAATTTTGAGTTCTGCATATCGTTCTCAGATCCTTTAACCTTAGAATGTCTCATTACTCAATTTGTTCCCAGTTAAACACAACTTTACTCTTCATAGAATTAAACATTTTAGTAAGCGATGCATTTTTTCCTAGCAAGCGTAAAAATAAGTTAATAATTAGGAAAAACACTGTGACTTGAAATTTCTCTTCCAACCGGAGAAAACGCTGATGTTGATAGATAACTCATACGCCATGGCATGCGAGTCACTAATTACGCATACAGGCTAACAGGCCAATAATAGAATCAAGTGCATGTCTTTTGCCGTTGAGTTTTAAATGCGATTTTGGTAATAATACACCTAAACATAATAACAAAACTACACACCGATCCCAAGTCACCTTGATTACTTGCCTACCAGCCTAAATTTAAAATAAAAATTTAATTTTTTTTTTTAATATGGCTATTTTAGGACTCACCAAGGACGGACATTTTTATGACCCTAAAATCATCTCAAAGTAAGCTTTCAAACTAGGGAGGTAATATAAAAGTGTTTTCTATCACTTATACTTGCAGCAATGCACTTTTAACATGGACTGGCAGTACTTTAAGACCATAAGAATTGGCAGGCAACCTTGAATTCCTTTTATATACACTGTATGTTTTTATACTTGTTTAAATTCTTGGTTTTCAATTGTTCTATGAATTTGGTTGTTATTGAAAAATAAAATTTTTGATCATTAATAAATTAACTTTCAAAGCGATCAAACAATAACGCAATTCAAATTTTAAATAACAAAATAACTTATTACGATATAATCTGTTAAAAAGAAAACATGCCGCCGCGGAAGCATAATTTTATTATTGGAAATTATTTTAATTTTACTGACGATGGGTGCGTAAAGTGTAAAACGTGTAGTAGTATTTTGAAAACTGGTCGCACATTTCATTTAAAAAAGCACTTATCACAAGTGCATAAAATTCGTCTAGACCAAGAAAATGACTTTGCTTGTGTTGAGAGGTCTAATGGAGGTATTAGGCATCAAGTTGTTAAAGTCAAAATAAACAGAAAACAATTAATTCGGTCTTATGTTGGGCTTGTCACAGAGGACAGCATCCCCTTTAATGCCCTGAATTCCCAAAATATGAAAAATATTATCGATCCAATATGCCGAGGCATCAAGGATAAGTGCGGAAGAAATTTTACATTAAACGATAACAAGTGCAAAACCGTATTGCAACAGGTAGCAGCAAGCATAAAAATTGAAATAAAACAAGAACTACAAAATCTACTCCTATCGCTAAAAATTGATAGTGCCACTCGGCTTGGGAGAAACATTTTCGGAATCAGTGCGCAGTTTATCGCTGGCAACGAAATACAATCGCGAATTTTGGGCATGACAGAGCTAAAAGGAGCTGGTGCAAGTGCGTCGAAAAATCTCGCCAGGGAAATTTTAGCTGTATTGGAGAGATATGACATCCAATTAAGTCAAGTTGTATCGATAACATCTGACAATGGGGCAAACATGATTAAAACGTCAAAAATACTATCCCATTGCTGTACCAGTGAAGACGAGTGCGACGAACAAGTTGAAGAAAAAAACGTTGAGTACAGAAAAAAAATAGCAAATTTTGAAAAAGGAGAAAAAGTCCATTTGGGTGATATTCAAATATGCCGTTGTGCAGCGCATACTGCACAACTCTGTGCCCTTGATGTCACAAAGAAACCAGAAATGAGAAAGTATTTGCTGCAATGCCCAAACATGACTAAATATATTCGGAAACCATCAAACGGTTATAGCGATGTGTTCGAATTTAAAAAAGCTAGGTTTACCTCAGTTGGACTGCCCCACTCGATGGGGATCAGCATACGAGATGATTGAACGACTAAATAAAGCAAAATATATTTTAAGCAGTATAGAGGCAGTTGAAAATAAGACCGAAGATGAGAACTTCGACGTTAACGAATCTTTGTGGGATTTCATTGAAAGCTACTCTACCATCTTAAAGCCACTGCAAACAACAATAGTTAAGTTTCAAGAAGAACAATTAAATTACGGCAACTTTTACGCTTTGTGGCTCACCTGTACATTAACTACCAATCAAATCATTGCATCGAAGTCAGATAATGAAAACTCAATAAGTTTCAAAATTAGTCAAGGTCTTGCCGAGAGCATTGAAACGCGAACTCAAAAACTTTTATCGAACGCAAGCTTTGACGCATGTCTATTCCTAGACCCCAGATTTAATCACATGCTTACCGATTTGCAAAGGCAAGATGGTGTAAATTATTTGAAGACCTTGTGGCATAAAATTACAGCTCACAACCCTAAACTTGTCCATTCATCAAGTTCATCCATTTCGATGGCTACAGATTCTGAACAGAAGTCGGAAGAAAATTACTTTGAAATTTTAGAGAACTATTTATCCCCTGCGATAGCACCTATAAATGAAGCAGCAGATGTTTATACGAAAATAGAAACATTTAAGCTTCCTTACATGAAAGCTAATATTAATGTTTTAAACTTCTGGAAAGAGAGGCAGTTAAGTGATCCAGAGCTCTATGAGCTAAGCAAAGTATGGTTTGCGATTCCACCCACTCAAGTACGTAAAAATAATTTTTGAATTTTCCAATAAAATGTAATAATTTTTCTTTTTTCTAAGGTCACAATAGAAAGGGCGTTTTCTTCCCTGAAATTAGTCCTAGCTGACAACCGAAATCGGCTTAGTCACAACACATTAGAAAACATCCTACTAGTAAAACTAAATTCGGGCCATCTGGATAATGCCATCGAAAATGCATCCTTATTTGAAGAAGACGACGATTAATAACAGCAAAAAATGTATTACGTAGTATTTTCAGTTCTCCTTTGAATTATCTTTACTGATCGAAATGCATAGATATGTACAATTTTAATTCCTAGTTTAAATAAATGTGTGAACTAAAAATGCAACATATTAAAAGCAAACGAAAAACCAGTTTAGCATTTGTTGCAGCTGCGAGAGTAATAGCAACGACTCCCGTAGCCATAGCAATAGCAGAAGCAAAAATTTCTCTTTGCTATGCTGCAAACTGCTATCACAGCTTTTCATTTGCTTCGACTCCAAACAGCACATTGTTCGTTTTT
>NW_023458559.1:11565904-11567606 GCF_013731165.1 Rhagoletis pomonella
CAATAGGTTTGTTGCTATTGCTACTATGGAGTAGTAAATGCAAACACTGATATGAAGTAGCAAGCTTTCCCTATGCATACATTTGTTTGTAGGAGTTTTTAATTCGTTTGTAGAAGCCTTTGGAAATTCACAAAGTAGAATTTTGGAAATTTAAAAATTTATACAAACAATTTTCTGCTTAGAAATAGAAAACTTGTTACTTCACATGTATAAGCGCCTGGTATTGGGAAATGAAAATGTCAATTTGACAATAAAAACTGGTCACATGTATGTACATAAATCATGTACATGTATGAAAGATTCGAAATTTTTTGCAAGCATTGAAGCGTCCGGCAAGAAATGTAAAACAATATTTTAAGTATATGTATATTGGAATAAAAGGAAAATGTATGTATTTTCTTTACATTATGTTGAATGCAAACATTTTAAAAGATAAAACTTCATAAGTATACCTATACTTCCTATGAAATTTTCAAATGCTACTGAATGCAATCAACATACTCAAGTACTCTGGAAAAGCGGAACAGTGTTTTATGTAGCAGAGCGCTGTTGAGTAACATTGCTTACAGGCTAACCTAATATTCGCGGCTTGCGTTGTGGTACGCATGCCGTCGAATTTGTTTTTTTGCGTCACCCGAAATTGACTTGCATGCGTTTGCATTCGATTTCATTGAGCGAAACGTCAAATCAAAATGTCACGCAGAACAAAAATTGGAAATTGAGTTAGCTTCATACGCACGCCGTTCTATTTCGGTTGATCTCATACAAGTTGCATGTGCATGAGAAATTTTTGACAATAAATTGGCGGCGTGCGTGAACATTAGGTTAGCCTGTTAGTTCCTCAAATTTATGATGTTCTCTTTTTTTGTTCCTATCTTTTTAAGTACTCTAAAATATATGTTCCATTTACTCATGTACACATGTGAAGAGAATTTCTGCTGGTATATTTGCAGTGCTTTAATACATACAAACATACATAGACAAATATATATTACATATCTTACATATCGGTCCAGCCGTTTAGTAGTTTAGTGACATACGATATACAGAAAACTCTATGGCATTGTGAAATTGTGACATCTCAGCTTTCTTAATTTTTTGGCACCAACAAAATTTTTTAATTATTTTTTTTTATCGAAAAACCTTCCACACAGAAGGTCCAAAAATTGAAATCGGTTTAGCCGTTTGGTCAGGCATCGCCGTCATACGGAAAACATTTCATTTTTATATATAGATATAGATACGTTATATTGCAAATTCTAATTTCAAATTCAGGTTCATAGCTTAAAAAACATTCAGTGGACGGAAAAATTATAGCCACACCACATATTTAAATTTGAAAAAAAATTATTTTTGATTCTTTAACAAAAATCGTATAAATCCAAGTTTCCAGCTTTTTGCAATATTAATATCAACAAATTACGTAAAAATTCCGAGCTATTTAATTGGATTTCTTAAAAGATTTTGAGTATGCAGTTTTGTAGCCTAAAGCGCAAGTTTCAAATGTTACGTTTTCTTCCGTATAATAATAAATCATATATGTAATACTTCTATATTGGCAGTAAGCTAACTTCTCAATGTGTAAACATTCCGAAATCAAAGCGAGACAGTCTAGTACCGTTTTTGTCACTGTATTGTGTACTTGAGTGCCGTTTTTATTAAACGGTTTTATTTAGCTCACCCCGTTTGTTTTATTCTTGGG
>NW_023458559.1:11572606-11606639 GCF_013731165.1 Rhagoletis pomonella
GCATAAAGACGATTTATTACATATATGTAATAAATCGTCTTTATGCAAATGCGACAAAAAAAAAACCTAAAAAATCAGGGGTAATCTTTAGCTATTTGAATATTTGCTTTAATATACTATAATTGCATGGGCTACAAAACTGCATACCCAAAATCTTTCTAAGAAATTCATTTAAAAAGCTCGAAGTCTTTACGAAAGTGTGTTTATTCTTTTAATTTTGCACAAATTCTTAAACTTGGATTTATACGGTTTTATTAAGTAATGAACTGTATTTGCATAAAAAATATCTACATAAAATTAAACAACAAAAATGGTTAATACCACCACGACTGAAGCAGATGCTTGCCCAGACACCCGAAAAATATTTATTTTTAAATTATTTAGGTTCACCAACTCCTATAGTGATTTGAAATATAAAATTCAACGCTTTCCGTACTAAAATTTTTAATATTAAATTTATAAACCACCGTGAAGCGGTTGGCTAACTAAAACTATTAGTGAATACAAATCGGCGAATACTCACTTACTTCGATTGAACACATTAGGGTGAAACTCTCTCACATTGATTTACTTTATATATGTATTAGTTTAATGCATCCACATCCATATATGGATGTAGGAATATGTAGTTTATGCATGTGTACACAAATATATACTGAAGATCTGGGTGTTCTGTTTGGTTTCAATTATTGCTCGAAAGCCAACTCAATTAAAGGGCTTTCTGAGCAACAATCAAAATTATACAAACACCTCAAAAACATCAAATATCACTTCACTATGAAAATGTTCACATATCAGTATATGTAATGCTATGAGAGTTTCGCAATCAAAATAAATTTTAGCTCTATTCTAATATAAAACGTCTTAACGGTATGGGAACCGAAAACTAACTGCATCCGGTATTTTCAATAACTTCCGATTTCCGCTGCGATCCTCAACAGCCTAAAAGTCACCACTGTTTTGTTGCGTCGACGCAGTGACTTCCAGTTTGATTTTAAGCTTCGGTATTGTTGCGAAGACTAGTATTAGCATTGGAATTCCCATCTTCGACTTACCTCCCACATTTGACCCGAACCACGCGCAATAGTTCGGCTGAACATATATCCATACACACATATGTACGTACATCCATGTATACATTCGTTGCTGTAAACATTGAATGCACTGCGAGTTGATTTAAAAACGTTTGGTTTGTGTGAAGAAAGTAAGGCATATGATTCTTGTTGGCGATTTTTTTTTCTTCGATTATTCCAGAGTATTTTTGGCGGGCTGAAATCGTGAGTGAAAGGATGAAAAGTTCATCTTCTGCAATCCTTCACATATTTGTTGTAGACATTCCACCCTTTGGTTTTATACACATTTTGTTCTTTTATTTAAACGTTTCATCGGTTCGGACTCCCGATAACATAATGGGATAACGTATGTAATAGGAATAATGCACTCCGATAAGAAATAAGAAACGGGTACATGCATTAGTATTGGCCAATAAGAGTTGAGTTGAGCCTTGTTCGCGCCCATACCTATGTATGTGATACCGCCTGAAAGTATGCATCGAGATTAAAATTATTTATAAACCCTGTAGGATATCAAGTCAGACTTAAAGTACTCAATAAACTAGACCTAAATTCTTGCAAACAGTTACTTATTTGGACCGAACACATGTAAAGGCCTATTTACATTTTCTAATTGTTCCTTTCTGCGTTTCATTGAAACCAGAGACAGATCAAATTAACCCTTTTACATTGCAAATAAAAAAAAGAACTGATACTCTGTGCATTACATTCGATCCTCTTAAAATGCAATTGCCCTACCCAGCATTACACTTGGACAATTTTTACTACAAATCCCGTACCTAGAATTACAATGCTTTCAGTTTTAAGGCTATTTTAGTCCAGTTACAAAACAAAAAAGTTATCCTTTGGTATTTTTTTTCTCAGCCGAAAGACTTCGTTAATTTTTTTCTAGTTGTTCATGTGTATTCATTACACTTTACAGCAAAATCAACTTTTTTCTGGGTATTGGACCAAACCATTTTTTTAAGAGACTGAGTCATAAGTAGGTAAAGTAATTTATACGACCTTTGGTAAAAATTATTTTTAAGTATTGTATCTAAATAACTTAAAAAGTAAAAACATAGACGTAATCCGCCTTTTGCTCTTATTTAAACGGTATGTAACTTTTTTGTGCAAACTTATATTACAGCTCCCTTGCACCTGCAATATAAGTTTGCACAAAAAAGGTTATATACCGTTTGAATAAGAGCAAAAGGCGGACCACGTCTATATGTATTTTTAACCGTTAGTTTTGGTTTTGGTTTTGCAAAAGTGTTTTATAACTCGTAATCTCAGTTGATACCCTCCAGAAAAAAATTATCAATTGATTAAAATAACCAACTTCTAGTTAGCTTTTTTGCGGGAGTTCGAAAAATAACTACCTTGTAATGAGCTAACAAAACAAAACTAACTTCAAGTTATTTGTAAAGTCGTGCAGGAGTCAAGCAGACTAGGGATGTCAGTGGCAAAAATACATTGATGTTTTTCTTTGAATCGATGCATCGAAATCTACATCGATATTTTTCAGATAATGTTCGGGAGTTTGTTTTTGTTACAAGTTTCTATAAAATACCCTCATAACAAAATTACTTTCAATATACTGTTTTTCTGAACTTCGCAGTATCAGGACATATAAAAGGAAGATCGAAATTGTATGTTATCATTTTGAACTTATATCTGACGGTGTTCGAATATGTTCGAAAGTTCGCTATTTTTACGGAAGGCTTTCGGAACGTAGCACTTTTTGTTTTGGTGATTCATGGACATTGAAAATACACTTTCTCCCAAAGATGTAAATTAATTTTATTTCAAAATATGAATTTTTTATGGTTATGAATTGATTAAATTAATCGATTGTTTTTGTCCAATTTACGACTTAATTGTATCGTAGTTTTGTGTTTCATTAATCGATTATTAATTTATTTATAGTAAAATAATCGTAAAATCCATCCATCGAGCATTCTTTTTTGCTAGCTGGCCTCAGTACTGAAGTTCTTGCGAAAAAAATGACCTTATGGAAACGGGTAGCGAGTCGTCACTAGAATTAGTAGAATGTGAGTTCGATCTTTGGGCCACTCATAAACAGTATTGCCAGAACTTTTTGGACCAACCGGCTAAATTAGCGAAAAAACCGGCTTAAACCGGCTAAACTATTTCAACTAAATTTCGCATGTTTTATTTAAATAAATCACAAGTAGAAAGACTAGTTCTTGGACAGAAATTGCCAATTCAAGCAGAAAAAAATTTAGCCAGCAAGAGTTTGCAGTTGGGAAAAATATATGATTGTGGCACATGGTTGGAATTTTTGTCGACGATAATTTGAACAAACAAGCTCATTAAATTTAAAAATTTACAAACTTGAGCGATTTTAAAATGCAGAATGTGAGCAAATACTTGTTTACTTAATTAATTTAGTTAATACCAACGATTTGAAAGGTACTCGGCAGAAAAAAAATGTATTCAAAATCAAAATGCAATCTCAACCAGAGTCGATATAGGAAACCCGACAGTTACTACGACAAAGAAATTGAAACGTATGTTGAAGAAAGTCGGACTAACAAGAAATATACATGTATCCTGCTTTTTGTCCCTCTGAAAGAATTTTAAAATGTCTATACAAATTTCTTATGTTTGAATAGCAACCGTGGACACTAGCTGGCAGAAAAATTTGCCAATTCCCGCAAATTTGCGTTCGTGCAGAAATTCGCAAGTTTCTCTACTTGAGAAAAATTTGGGAGTATTTTTTCTTACTATCTGATATTTTGAGTGATAACTCTCGCTGGATTTTCGACGAACAACCCTATTGTCTTCCCAGAGAGCTTTGCTTTACATAGAAATGTGTGGTCTTTTATTTTCATTTTAACGCATTTCAGTGTTGGTTCTTTTAATTCAGGTTTGCGTTCGGTTTTTGGAATTTAAGTAAGTTCTCAGTAAAAAAGTTTGTTTAAAAAAATACATATATGTACATTAGGCTTAACTTTTTTTTGGAAATTTCAGGACCTATTTTTATAGATTTAAAATCATATCTATAACCTTTCCGGTGTAAAAACAAATAAGTATGCAAAGTTTAGTGCGATTCCGTGTCGTGGTTAAAAAGATATAAGGTAATAAACATTTATATACATATATAGATAGAAGATAGGAGACCTTACACCGGAGTAATTTTTTACCATATTTATACCAATGTAATAATATCTAAAACCAAACTTAATTATAATATTTTATTACAAAGATATTAAACGCAAACTGTAAATGGGGACTTCATCGTAATTGTCCGCTTTATTAACCGACTTCACAAAAAGGAGAAGGTTATCAATTCGTTGAAATATATATATATATTATTATTTTTTTAATGTATGTTGCCGCAAACCTTTGGACCACGTTAACCGATTTCCATAATTCCTTTTTTAGAGGAAAGGTGTTACCTCACAGGTGGCCCCATACTAATTCGGTTTAAATCCGATGATTGGATTATGAACAAATTAACGATAATCTTAAATTTGTATATGAGAATTGAAGTCGGTTTTGTTTTTTGCCTAAAAATTACTTGTTTTATAACAAAAACCACGCGAACATTATGTAGTATTTTTTAAATTTTTTTATTTTCGTATACAGTTGTATTTTTTAATCTTTGGATTTAAAAATCGTGTTCTGAATAACATTCCTCCACCATAAAATATTAAAATCGCAGTGATGGTTGAAATCAAAGGACCTACCCCCTCCATAAGTTACAAACACTATTCGTTACAAAGTTGTCATCAAATTGCATAATGGAAAAAAGCATTTAAATAATCCATGTCTCCAAATTTTGTTAGCTTGTACAGTGCGGCACAGCAGTTTTCGAAAGCCCTGCCTCCTATTTATTCCTGAAGATACGAAATTTAGTACACACAAAGGAAAATCTGGGTAAAATTTCTTTATGAATATTACACGCTTGAGGCCATTGTTTTCGAGCGAACAGAAGCTTAGTAAAAAAACTCTGCAGATCCTTTACACGCATGAACCGAATTTTCACAACTTGGAAAGACGCAATTCGTTTTTTTTTTGTCAAATTTACTTAAAATTACTCAAGATATTTTTTTCTATTTCATTTTTTATTTTCAATAATTTCACTAAGCTTTACTAATTTTCATGCATATGCACATACAGTGAACCAAATAAAAACTGGGACCCGACATTTTAGCAAGTTTTGGCTACTTTTCTTTAATTTATTCAACGTTAATTATTTTTGTATGGAAGTATAGCTGAAAACTTAACAAACACCATATAAATCCGAAATTTATACTATGTGCAAAAATTTTGAAAATTCTGCAAAGTTTGACCAAAATTTATAACTTCTTAATCAGCATCTTTAGACAAAATGTTAGTATGCAGTTTTGGAGTGGCTAGGACTTACCGTTGATTTTTGGCAATTTTTTTTGTTGACGGTGCTCCGCATTTTTTCCATAAAAACTATGCTCGACAATTTTTTTATATGAAAAAAGGCGGAACACCGTCAACAAAAAAATGGCCAAAAATCAACTGTAAATCCAAGCTACTCCAAATTTGTACTTTATTATACTAAAATTTAATTTAACTGCATACCAACATTTTGGTCAAACTTTGCAGAAGTTTCATAACTTTTACACAAAGTCTGAAATTGTATTTATATGATGTTTGCTAACCTTTATGTCAACAGTAGAAAAACAAAACGTCCGCCAACAACAGCATACCCGGGTATGCACATACATTTTGTATGGGAGACGGCATTGTGTTGTGACGAAAATGTGAATATTTAACACATTTATTTTAATCTGGCTAAGTTTCTATTGTTATTTTCTGAAGAAATATATTTATTTTAAATATGTGAAGAAAGATTTGAGGAATATGTTAATGACTGTATAAATAATGCGTTTCTTAGAACACACTCTATGATCGTTGATTTTGAATGTATGCTAAAAAGATTGTTTAGGTACAAAACTTGTATGTTATGTTTCTTGTTACACCAGGTAGCTCAAAACTTGAACAAACCTGAAGAGCTTGTAGGCAAAAAAGTACTTAAGCTCTAATATTTACTTGAATCCATGTAGTGCGAACTTGGAGACTGAAGAGATATAATGTTTTTATAACCAAGTGTTACGCAACGAAATAAAACTTATAAAAGTAAAAATGGCAAATGGCGAATGGCTCACTCCACGACAACTTAGTGTACTTGATCCCGAGGAACAACAAGGATACATTCGTAAGAAGTTGGAAGATTTAGGAGATATAATAGTGACGCCGAGCATTTCGTATCTGAATAGATTGTGGACGATAACGAAGATGATGTAACTTCAGTTGTAGAAGAAATCGAGTTATCAGAATACGCCCCAGAAGATCATGAAGAACTTGACGATATACCGGGGAAACTATACTGCCAAAGAAGGAAAAAATTGAGCTGCTCCACCCTGAAGGCCTCTAAAATCCGACGTAGGATGTTCCTTCATTAACTTAGTGAGCAACTGGCGAAACCTGAAATAGAGAGCTACTAATAGTCGAATAACTACAATATTCTCTACACGCAACGTCATTGAAGCAATAAACGGCGGTCCTTTGAAGATAATGGATGTTGCAGTGACAGTGCGGGCAGAATGAAAACAAAGGGTAATTGTTTCATATCCGCCCAAGGAAAACCTGCATATTGTGCAAAAGACCCGTGTGTACAGAACATTCTACTAATACGCCGCAATGCAATATCTAGATGTTGTTAAAAAGTTAGTAATTTTCAATTTATTCATATTTTTTTGTTTTACAAGTCTTATCTTACTATAATATATACTTGTATTATTTTAAAAATTTTATCCGGAATTATATTTTTGTATTAATTTAAGAATTTTATTCGGAGTAATGACTACTTTTCAAATATATCAACATTCATATTTGCATGCGGGTATGCAGCTGTTGACGTAAGGGGGAAAAGCCGAAAAATGACCAGATCTCTGGCCCAGGTGATCCAATCCTACTCAGACTTAGGAATATGACGTAAAACACTTATATGAGGATATGTTGCTGTTGACATAAAGGTTAAGTAATACTTTCATAAAAAAAATTATAAACATTTGTTAAACTAAAGAAAAATTGCCAAAACTTGCTAAAATGCCGCGTCCCAGTTCTACTGTTAATAGAAAAAAGTACCTTTCTAAATCAGGTAACATGCATTTTATGAAATGCCATAATTTTATTTAAATTCAAAAGGCGGACAAAAACCACGAATGTCATGGAACAACCTTCTCTTGCTTCATGCATTTGGACATAAAATGACGCACAAAAAATGGAAAAGCAATTTTTTCCATCAAGATTGGTTAAATGAGTTTGCAGTTCTCAATAAAAAAATGCTGGGTTACTTATTTCTTCAAGAAAATTTAAGGAAAAGCAAACATTTCATGCAACAGAAATATTGAAAAACATTTCTTGAAGGCTGCAAAGAGCCCTTAAGCTTTGAATCTACATAGCTCTCCAGAAAAATCACAAGAATTATTTATGTTTGTACCGGAAAGCTCTGGTGTACCATAAATCATAGTTACTGTGTGTTAGGTAAGATTTCAGGGAAATTAATGGTAATTGTAAAAAAAAACAAAAAAGGATCACTGCAGCGCCTTCGTCTTGACCTGCGGGCGGTGCGAAGCCACAGCCGCTAAACTTAAATGTAGAATACGTGATATCATAATACAAAAAAGAAGGTAGTTTCATTGAATGACATTCGTTGTTGTTGTTAACCATTTGACTTTTAATAAAATTATGACATTTCATCAAATTCATGCTACCTGATCACTAGAAGAAATATTTTTTTTTTAAGCAGAAGATTTTAACAGTACGTTGAAAGATGTGGAATATGATGAACTAGAAAATTATGCCGACTACATGATTTCGAAAATGGGGTTGACGACTAGGTTTCAGAAAGTATGAAGAAAGTGTATACTTACATAGCGTCGCTTAAAGTACAAAACCGCGTAACTGACATTTTTTGCCAAAAATTGGATTTGCTCACACAAGCTCTTGGCTCAAGCATCGGCGTAGCCAGAATGAAATTTAGGGGGGGCTCGATCCTATTAAGCTGTCATTTCAGGGTACTATTTTATATATATATAAGGAAAATTTGAAAGTTAGGGGGGGGGGGGGTTGCTCGAGTACCCCCCTGCCCCTACCTGGCTACGCCCATGGGCTCAAGCCTTATCCATTCGTCCTGAAATGCGATTTCTTTGTAAAAAAGAGAACCATTTTGAAATATGAGTGTTTTTACTCTCTACAAAATAATTTATGCAACCTCACATACGCAATTGTGCATTTTTTTGATACACGGTTTTGTACTTTAAGCGACGATCGGTTAGTTGTTTATCGGAGGGCGGTCTGTTCAAGCCGACTTCAGGTGTTTTGCATAAATTAAAAATTTGTGAAATTTAACGATGATGCGCTAATCACAAAGCCTAATTTTTTGCAAAATCTTATGAGAAATTTAAAAGTAAATTTGAACCGAAATATAAAAAGTTTTCATTTGGAAAGAACATTTTTTAGAATTCGATATTTAAATCGCAAGATTGCATTCAAAATAAGAAAACAAAAAAATAAAAGAATAATGCGCGCGTGGTTTTTATTACAAAATGAAAAGAACAATTACGATGAAGTCTCCTTTAACAGATTACATTTTAAATATTTTTAATAAAAAAAAGTGCCAACCACGTAAGTAAAAAATTATAGTTTATAAAACTAAAACCTCCCTATTATAATTGCCATTCGTACTGTCATCAGGTATGTAACTTGGGAATAGAAATCGCTGCATCTTTTAGGCGCATCAATATTACATAGTTAAATCCCGAGTTAATAAAAAGAAGGTAAAAAAAAGTACCAAGCACTGATAATGGTTTTTGATTTGAAATGTTATTACATTGGTATAAATATGGGAAAGAAAATACTCGGATTTATTGTTTTAATATTATCAAAGTGGCAAGGCCGTTGAGTATACTCACAATTTATGAAACTTCAAAAAATTTTATTATCCGTCAAAAGTTGTTTATTGAAACTACCTTCTTTTTAGTATCATGCGTGATATTATTAAGATCACATTCAAGTTAAAAACGGTACATGAAATATTCCTTCCGATCGTATTGAATTGAATTTCATAAATCAATATGATTTGCAAAATATCAATTCTTAGCAATATAGAGCAGATGGACATTAACTTTAATCATATGTACCATCAGCTAATAATAAGTATATGCCATGACGTGTCTCACCACTTCGATTCATTTTTATTTCCTTTCATACTGCAGAAATTTATATTACTTTTTATACTAGCCTAGGTCCTCGTGTTCGTCCTCGTCTTCGCATTATCTCCGTCTTGGGATTTGTGCATAAGTTAGATAGGCTGACAACCCTACTAAAGATAGTTAAGAAATAAACAAATCTCTAGCGTCTGGTATTGGGATAACTACATATTGATATTTTAAATACGTGACAACTCTCCTAAATACAGTTCAGAAATAAAGTTTTTGAACCCATTTCATTTTCATTAAACCCATTGAATTTAACTTCTAAAACATATGGCAACCCTCTTAAATAAAGTTCAGAAAAACCCATTTTTAACCCATGTCAATCGATACCCTTACTTTAATAATTCGTTTGACCTATTAAACAATTCGAGTTTAACTTTTTACTCAGGTGGACACCCTCTTTAATATTATAAATGCTCAAACTAAATATTTCTTAATACTCCTTTGTTTGACGCCAATATTTCAAGCAGACGCCAATCATGTTCAAATTATTTTTAAACCAAAACCTCGTTAAACCTTTTTCGTCTGACACTTGTACTGTGATACATATTTAAGTTATCTAGTACTCTTAAATAAAATTGAATTTATTATAAAATCAGGTGGCAACCCTCCTACATGCAGTTTGGAAATAAAGTTTCTTCAAAGCAATTTTGGCTTATATTAATATTGAAGTGATTTATTTAATTTATATTAAATTTAACTTTGTAACAAGGTGACAACCCTCTGCAAAATATTTTCAAACCACAACCTCGTTCGTGTGACATCAATATCAGGATATACATATCAATTTTCTGCCTTTATTTAAGTCGAACTTGCTTTTTGAAACAGATGGCAACCCTCCTACATATAATTAAGAAATAAAGCCTTTTCAAAACCATTTCGATCGATACTCATAGTGTAATACTTGATTTAACTTAAAAATAATTTGAATTTAATTTTTTTTATCAATGTGTGTGCATTGTGCCATATTCGGCCCTTTCGGAAGCAGCCGGTACCTTAAGCACAATCAATTGATTTTCGGCACTATTTTTGCGTAACTCAATACAAGTATCTAATAAATATTTCTTTCGGACCCACAATTAAAAAAAATTGTTTCTTTACTTTTTATCGTATATGCTTAAACTGATAAATAACACAGCTCCACAAAAACAAAAAATAAATTCTTCCTGTTATTAGACCATTATTTTTACCTATATGTTTTTTTGATCACTGAATCAAAATCCGACATCCATTCAACCCCATCACGCCAACGTTTTTCATAGCCTTTCATAGCACTTTATCGGTTTTTCCGGAAGTTGGGTGACAGGGTTGAAAAAACCTTGACGTGATGGGGTTGAATAGACATCGGATTTTGATTCAGAGATCAAAAAAATATATAAAAATAATGGCCTGGTAACAGGAAGAATTTTTTTTTTGTGGAGCTGTGTAATATAAACATAGAAATCCAAGCATAAGAAGCTCGCATTCACATTCTACGTATATGCTTAAAATTTTCGTTTAAACAAACTTGTCGCGATTTTATCTTTAAAGCAAATTTTATATATAAATTAAATAATCATATACCCAATTTGATATTTTTTGTGGAACAGATGACGAAATATTTCCTAATAAAGAATATTTTGCAGAAACTGAAATTAAATTTTTTTAATTAAATACTTTACAATTTGGTGTTAAATTTTGCCAAGATTTAAGAAAGAGAACCTTGCTATTGATATTTCGGCTTTAGAGCCAAATGCAGTAAACTCTGGCGATAGGAATAACATTGTACCTATACCTGTAAAATTATTTCCGGAAGACGGGATGAAAACTGTAGAAGCCATCAATTGAGAATATAGCGAACTAGCAGAGCACACGATGTCGTTCGGGGTAAACAAATCAAAATATAAAACAGTAATACAAATATTCAGTTCAGCATAATTTAAAGGAGACAAACTATTTTCTTTGTTTACATTAAGGCATCCTTAGGAGCCATACTTTTGGCTTTATCGTGCTATAACTAAAAATATATTGATCATCACTTGTACTAAAAATTTTGTTCCATTATTAATATAAGATAGATTAAGGTAACGATCAAATTTCTAAATCAAAATTATTCTACTACGGTACATTCCGTTTAGCTGCCTATTCGATTAGCTGTTTTATTTAGCTGCACTTTTCTAGTATAATGCTTAATTCGGAAGGAGTTTTATTCATTATGAACGAAACTTTTTCGTTTAACAGCATCGCGAGATTAAAAAACGATTTAATCTTTCCATTTCAAAATAATCTAAAGACGGTAAGGTTTCAAAAAAAACACACAGTTTTAAATATCCGAGTTATCTAATAGATAAATATATGTATGCATATCCCCCCTTTACAAACTCATTTATATATACTTTATCAACGCCTATCGGATGCCTCACGCCCCCTTTTACAAACTCATTTATATAGACCTTATTATAAGCACTTACCAAATATGTATATAACTGCATACCAAATTTAAAGTTGATGCGACATATGGTTCCGAAGTTATAGCTGATAAACCTTTCAACGAATATGGGATATGCCACGCCCCCTTTCACAAACTCGTTTATATATACCCTCCTATAAACACCTACCATTGATATGTCTGCATACCAAATTTCAAGTTCGCGGGACTTATGGTTCCGAAGCTATAGCTGATAAAGGATTCTGCGCCTATAGGATGCGCCACGCCCCTTTTACAAACTCATTTATATAAACCCTCATATAAGCACCTACTATTGATATGTCTTCATACCAAAATTCAAGTTCATGTGACTTATGGTTCCGAAGTTATAGCTGATAAAATAATCGACGCCTATGGGATGTGCCACGTCCCCTTTTACAAACTCGTTTATATATACCCTCCTATAAGCACTTACCATTGTTATGTCTGCATACCAAATTTCAAGTTCGTGGGCCTTATGGTTCCGAATTTATAGCTGATAAAATATCCCACGCCTATGGGATGTGCCACGCCCCCTTTTACAAACTCGTTTATATATACCCTCCTATAAGCACCTGGCATTGATATGTCTGCATACCAAACTTCAAGTTCGTGGGACTTATGGTTCCGAAGTTATAGCTGATAAAAAATTCCACGCCTATGGGATGTGCCACGCCCCCTTTTGCAAACTTGTTCATATATACCCCCCTAAAAGCACCAACCGTTGATATGTCTGCATACCAAATTTCAGGTTAATGTGACTTATGGTCTGGAAGTTATGGCTGATTAAAAATTTCACGCCTATGGGAGGTGCCACGCCCCCTTTTCGGATCCCAATTTTTTTCACCCTATTATGGGCCCAGGTGTCATGGCAATACTCTGTCAAAATTTTGTTCGATTCTGTCCGTCTGTTTAGACTGCAACCTGGCACATACATACATACATACTTCCACAAATATATAGTAGATTAGCTGACTACGCAGGTTACCTGAGAAATTAATTAATGAGCTGATGTTTCTAAATGTGTTTCATATCGCGCAGGAGACACTGTCTTTGTCCCATTCTTTAGCTGGCGCTCATTTTTATACCCGAGCGCACTTGTGCACAAGGGTATTATAACTTTGTTCACATAACGGTTGTTTGTAACAGGCAAAACGAATCGAGATAGATATAGACAAATGTATACATAAATGATCAGAATGAAAAGAGAAATCGATTAAGCGGTGACTGTCTGTCCGTCCGTCCGTCTGTCCGTCTGTGCACACGATAACTCGAGTAAAAATTGAGATATCGTAACGAAACTTGGTACGTGGACTTCTTTTGGGCATAGGACGGATGGTATTGAAAATGGGCGAAATCGGACAATAACCACGCCTACCTCCCATATAAAGGTAATTTTCAGAAATACGAAAAGTGCGATATTTTAGTAACTACTGAAGATAATTCACTCAAAATTGATATTTACAATGAGTTTTAGACGAAAAATAAGAATATTAAAAAATTTTGGCAAATGGGCGTAGCCACGCCTACTTATGGTTACATGTGTATATCTTGGTAACCGCTGCACCAATTTCTTCCAAACTTGGCACAGTTGTTGGTCCTGCTACAACATACCAAATGGCCGAAAATTTTTAAAATCGGACAATAACCACGCCCACATCCCATATAACGGTAATTTAGAAAAATACGAAATCCTCGATAAATCAGTAAATATTAAAGCTAATTTATTCAAAATTGATGGTTGCAAAAATTTTTTACCAAGAAATACGCTTATGATACAATTTTGGAAAATGGGCGTGGCACCGCCCACTTATGATCACATATATGTATCTCGCTAACCGTTCTAGCAATTTGAACCAAACTCGGTATGGTTATTGTGCTTGCCACATAAAAGCAAAGCGTTGAAAATTATTGAAATCGGACTAAAATTACGACCGCTTTTCATATAACGGTATATTTCAGAAATGCTTGAAACTGCAATATTTCGAAATTTAAGGACGCTAATTTACTTAAAATTTAAAATTTATACACCCCGGCTTATCGTGTAGCGGTAGCTTTCGGAAAGGTGGAAAACATATATTTAATAATTGCGCCGGGTATTTAATGTTCGGCTCCGCCCGAACTTAGACTTTCTTACTTGTTTCATTTAAAAATGGAATTAAAACTGAAAATAGAAATAAGTTGGCTATAAATACTTTAGTAATAAAATATACTGATGCTTTGTATTTTTTCATTTCAATTCAGGGCTAATGATTGAACGACGATTTTTGTTCATACTTAATTTTTTTTTAAACTACAAATTCGGGTATTTATAGTCCATTCTATTTTAGTGTAATAAAGTGGAAGTATGAAATGGCACAAAATCGCATTAATTTTTGGGAACTTTTTTCGTTGAAGGCACTCTTTCTTCTATATTTATAAAGCATACTCAAATTTTTTTTTTCATAAAATACGTATAAAAAAAATGCAAAAAAAAAAAAAAATTAAACACCAAAGCGGATTCCTATCCACTTCAAACTTGCACTTTATTATACTAAAATTGAATGGACAATAAACTGCATATCCGAAAGTTCTCTAAAAATTCTGACAACAAAGTTTTAAATTTTAATGGGAATTTTTTGCAGAAAGTTCGAAACTTTGATTTTATAGTTTTGGTTGTTGAATTGACTATATTTTTAAAAAACGAGAATTACACAAAAGGTTGTTAAAATTTGCAATATTTTGCGCTGCTGTTTTCGGTAAAAGTGTTGCACATACGAGTACATACACATAATATGTTTTAAATTTATATTTTCCCGTATTTTACTGATAATTCATTAACAGTGAAATACTTTTTTTGATGACATGGATCCAAACATAACGTTTTCTAATTAGAATACTATTTAAAAATACTTTAATACATACTTAAAAATAATTACCTTAAAATGTATACTAAAAATTTAACGTCTTACTATCAACCACTTAAATTTGAATAGTTACCTACTACCCTGTATTTATTAACTGCAGGTGTGTACATACATACATACATACATACACATGATTAGCTACTTAACTCATAAGTAAAAGTAAAGATGGAAAATCAATCGCTCGCTACACCCTCCCAAATACGGACCTCTAACCGCTCTCTCCTTTAAATATTATTAAACCTAAGACTTTGCAAATTAAATACAGAATTTGGATTATTAAAGAAATTTATTTAAAATCCGAACTAAAACTCTTTTATTTCGCCGGAAATAAATTCTCATTTTTTATTTATTCGCCAAAGCGTGAATATAGTGCTGAAACCCGATTAAAGAACAACAATTTTATAAACGAAATAAATATACATACATTCAAATATATGTATGTATGCAAAACCCCCAACTGCACTTCAAAGCAGACAAAGGCGTAGCGAGCGATAGTGGCGGTAAAAATATAGCTGTGTACATTTTCGTGTTTACCCCTCCGTGCGGAAAAGTAAAGTTCCTTACAAAGCCAAAAAGAAAAGTGCTAAAAACTGCATAAAGTGTGAAATTACTAGCCCTGAAAAAGTGTAAACAATAAACCAACTGCCAGAAGCCACACAAAGCCGGCAAGCAACCGCCCAACAACAAGCTCTCAGCAAGTAACAGCGCAACAACAGCCGCCCAACTCCAAAACAGCTCTGCAGCAAAACAGCAGCAACTAGTTTGGCAAGTAGACGCCCAACAACACTACAAACAGTATCCGTAACCGCACAGCAGGCAGCAACCGCCCAACAAAAACTCCACATAGCACATAGCATCCGCAAAAAGTCGGAGCACGACAACAACAACAGCAGCAGCCGTACACATATCAACACCCGCACAGCAGTATCGGACCACATTAGGCCGGATTCCACTCAATCAAAAGAATACCCCAAAACTCAGTGGTTTGTACAAAACGGAATGCCAAAGTAAGTGCATCTTATATTTATTGTTATACATATATAAACAACTTTAGCGGATTCCCCCAAAACGGTATATGAAAACCTTCCCTCTTTATATACCGTAAAGTAAACAACTCTATATGTGTACATAGTTATACACATAAACTTTTACGAGAAGTCCCGCCTATTTGCTGATATCCTAAAATCCGCTGAACTAGATTCACTTATTTATTTATATACGTATATATGAATATGCGGCGTTCCATACCAAAACGGACGGGGTTCACACTTCAAACACATATACTTAGCGGACGCCAAAGACGGTAAAATAAAACCCCTTAATTTTGATTTAGCGCACATTTTGCGCACATATATATTAAAATTTATATATGAAAATCCCGCGTCTTTACCCCTTAGCCACACACATTCTCATAAAATAACATCCACTAATTATGACACTACAGTAGTACAAAACTGCGTATCGTCATTCTGCATAACCGCGTAACTGAAATTGGCTGCCAAAAATTGGATTTGCTTACACAAGCTCTTGGCTCAATCCTTATCCATTCGTCCTGAAATATACTAGCCAGAAATGAATTATGAGTGTTTTTACGCTCTAGAAAATAATTTCTACAACTTCACATTCGCGGTTTTGCATTTTGCGGATACTCGGTTTTGCGCTTTAAACGACGATATGTACGTATGTAAATGGTTTCAAACGCATTCCAATAACACATTCACGCATAAAATTATAATTAGCCAAACTACCGCCTCGCTTGCCCAACCCGTGCATATACACCCTGCTGTGAAATCCTAAACTAGTCAGCAAAAATACTAGTTTATAACTAGAAATTCCTGACAGAAACCGAACTAGTTCGAAAAAGACCGGACTTGTACCAAGTACAAACCGATTTATTCATGCCCTGCTTTATTTGACTTGGACAGTTTAATACAATAAAGTAAACAAAATATTATAACTTTTATTTGGGTATATTGTAAACCAGTGGTGCACAGCGCTGGCAGAGCTTCCAATACAAGCGCAAAATTTTTGTCTCAGGATGTGTGTACTCAAAAAAACAACTTGCGCATGAGCTGCTTACTGCATGAAGTGCGAACGCAAACTGGGTGGCTGCTAGCCAGTGTTGCCAAGTCTTCGGCATGAGAAAACGTCCCTCTTGGTCCGAAAAAACGTCATTTCCTATCCAAAAACGTCTTTTTCATTTTTTTTTATGCACACAGAATTGTTCTTATTAAACTTTTATTGTATACAAAGGTAAACAAGTATATATGTAAGGTATATTAAAATGTCATTTCGACAGAGCACAGTTAAAATTCATTGTAAACTGGTTTGAGATCGTTAATATAAAAAAAAATTTATACATATGTACACTTGTGATCACCCGATTAAGTCATCAATATTTTGATCGATTGTGGCTGTTTTTCCTTTGTTTATTTAATGTTTATTATTTTTCCATAAAAGCGTAGCTCATTATATAACAAGCAAGATATAAATCCACATCAGCTAGATTTTCAACTTTTTATTCAGATTTTTAAGAATTTTTTTGAGTATGCAATTTGATAGCCCATTATTTTCCAGGCTAATAATCTCCAAGTTTTAAATTGCTAAAGAATCGCGTTGATTTTTAATATTTTTTTTCTCTTGTAGACATTTGGTTAGGTGGCCGGTTGTTGAAAATGCTAAACTACGTTCTGATAAGAAGGAACATAGCAATATTTGAGCCTTTTTCGCGTTCATTGCATTTTCAATGAAGTCTTAAAAAAGTCGCCTACTTTTTTCTAACTTTTTATGCTGCTACAGCTTTTTTGGTGCTTTTGCGAACGTGCGTTTTGCAATAGATGAGCTCTTTCTGATTTGGCTTTTAATGTGCAATTGCAAACATTGCAATAAGCCTCGTAACTTCAAGTGTTTACAAAACCAGCCTTTGAACGCGGGATCCTTAGTCCAAGAATCCAAAAAAAAAAAATGCGCACATGCTTGGATTGCATCGTATTTAAGTCATTTGCGTCCAAAGGATAAATACCTTCTGAAGAAGCTGCTGCAAACAAACAAAGCTTGTAAAGATTTATTAAGAAAATAATTCAAAATCAGTTCTACTTACAAGATTTAGAAAAATTACTGGGAAGTTAAAAACGTCATTTTTTGCACAAAAAACGTCCGAACGTCAACAACATACAAAAAACGTCCAAATGACGTTAAAAACATCAACCTAGCAACGCTGCTGCTCACGTGTGCACCACTGTTGTAAACCATTAAGTCGAGTACGTACTCAATTATACCAGACCTGTTAAATAATAGGGGTCTTCCCTTAAACTCGTAAACCTCGTAAAGCTCGTAAATTTACGAGCCTCGTAAAAGAACTGTCAAAATTTGTATGGAGCTCTATTTGCGAGCCCCTCGTAAAATTACGAGGCAAATTTGATGCGCAAATGACCTCGTAAACTTCAGTATTGCCGAGGAGCGGAAAATTATATACTAAAATGTATTTTATAATATTGAAAACAAATGACAAATAATAATATGTGAATAAAAATAATGAATTTCATCCACTAACAGTACTAACATGAGTTTTCTGCTAATTTTCGGCATTTTTAATTTTATTTTAGCCAATAGTGATAGAGACAAGATGGCGGGATGTTATGGAAAATAAAACGAAACAAAAATTGCTTCACAAAATCCTGGTTTACCTGTCAAACGGTCAGTTTACGCACCTTTTCAAAAAGGGGGCGTTCCCGTAAAAGCCTCGTAAACTTATACTATGTCTCCATTGTGAGATTTAATGAAGATTTAGCCCTCTGACGAGATTTGACGTTAAATCTTTTGAGATTTACCATATAAAATTAAATCTCGAAAAGAAGTAGATTTAAGTTAAATCTTCGTCAAATCTTCAATAATATTGATCAATAAGTACAATTTGTTGGATGTGGCAACCACAAATTCACATGCCATAAGTCAAATGACATTTTTGTTTTCAATATAGAGTTGAGGACATTGAAATCTAGCCTATCATAAAAACATGAATTTTCGTATATTTAGGGATTTTTATATTTTTGTTAGTTTGGGAGGAAAATTAGTAATACATATTTACATAACTTTGGTTGTAATAAATTAAGAAAATATTGTTTTAAAAACTAAAAATTTAGAAGAAATGTTTTATAGTAATATCATGCAGAGTCTTCTCCGCTTTCTATAAAACATTTACGCGCTGCGACAAAAAATTTATAAATTTCGGTAATGGTTCCGCTTCGATAACATTGCACCGAACATCCTCTAGAACACAGTTCGTATTCATGATATGCCAAAGGCCCACGATTGGATTTTCGGTTCCCTCCTGTGAATAAGAGAGTTCTACAAAAATTTTTCTTTCCGCAAGTGTTTTCTACCGTTTTGATAATTTTTCTTAAATTCGGGAAAATGATTCGGAATATGGTACCATTCTTTACACTTTCCAAACTATATATTATACATACATATTTCCCACGAATAAGAAGCCAATAATATTCACAATTCATATAATGAAATTCCGGTTGGTACCTTCCTTTTATCTGTCTGTATATCAATGTCCGCAACTGTATTTATAAAATCATACATAAGCAAACGTCAAATATTTAAAAATGTGAACGTCAAACATATCTCGTTGTGGTAATGGAGACGGTTGTGATTTAGCAACTGGATTTATCAAATCTTAATGGATAAATCTCTCAATGGAGACATAGTATAAGAATCAAAGTGCTAGAAGAGATTTGAGCATTTGGTACAAAAAGTATTTTTGATGTTGAAATTGTACTTAAAATCGGCAAATTGTACTTTTGTACTTTTCTAATTTAATTGTACTGAAAAAAGTACAATTGTACTTAAAATATCAACACTGTTTCACTGGCGTGACAAAGTACTTGCTGCAGCGATGCTAGATTTGAGCGTACCCAATTTTTTACCGATAATAACTCATGCGAGGGATTTGGGTATTGGGCATTTTACAAGCCTATTAGGAAGTATACATATCTGTGTTCGTATAGAATAGTAGCTTATGTCGGAAGACTGGCTTTAGTATAATGAACCATTCGCAGCATACGATTGCGAAAGACCCACCGGCGCCGATTCGTTGAAGAACTCTTGGAAAATAAACGTAAAAGAAACAAGTAAGAAAGTCTAAGTTCGGGTGGAGCCGAACATTAAATACCCGGCGCAAGTATTAAATATATGATGTAATGTGGAACGATTACATCATACTCCTACCCTGTCGGAAACACCAACAACGAAAATGAGAATAGTAAATATATGTTTTTCACCTTTCCGAAACCTACCGCTAGATGGTAAGCCGGGGTGTATCAATTTTGAGTAAATATTGCAGTTTCAAGCATTTCTGAAATTTACCGTTATATGGGATGTGCGCGTGGTTATTGTCGGATTTTAAAAATTTTCGGCCATTTCGTATGTTATACCAAGGTTAACAACTGTGCCTAGTTTGGAAGAAATTGGTGCAGCGGTTACCAAGATATACACATGTAACCATAAGTGGGCGTGGCTACGCCCATTTCCCAAAAATTTATAATATTCTTATTTTTCGTCTGAAAATTATTGTAACTATCAATTTTGAGTGAACTATATTCAGTAGTTACTAAAATATCGCAGTTTTCGTATTTCTGGAAATTACCGTTATATGGGAAGTGGGCGTGGTTACAGTCCGATTTCGCCCATTTTCAATACCAACCTACCTTGGATTAACAGAAATCTACAGACCAAAGTTTGTTGAGATATCTCAATTTTTGCTCGAGTTATCGTGTACACGGACGGACGGACAGACAGACATGGCTTAATCGATTTCTCTATTTATTCTGAGCATTTATGTATACATTTGTCTATATCTATCTCGATTCGTTTTGGCTGTTACAAACAACCGTTATGTGAACAAAATTAATATACCCTTGTGCACAAGTGCGCTCGGGTATAAAAAAAAGCAGTTGCGATGCTAGGAAGTCAATATTCTTATAAAGTCTCATAAAAAAATTCCTTGTGGTTTAAAGAATATAGGAAATGGTACATTTTACTAAAGCCAGCCTCCCGACATAAGCTACCATTTCATACGAACACAAATATATTCGTCTACAAATAATGTTGATTGTTTTAATTAGGTCCTAAGATAAGTGTTTGCATTTTATCAGTGTTCTATGTAAGAACCAAAAATCAATCCCCTCGCTAATTAGAACTTTTGCTTTAAAAGAAAAATATCCATAGCGCATTTACTCAATACTTGGTCTGGCATCACTGTTTGAGCTAGGTATGCCAATCCCGGGATCCCGGAATCCCGTTTTGACTACAATTGCAGTCTGAGCCTTTTTTGAAGAAGATTTCAATGAATTTACTCATTGTAAACGAAGCAGAGAGTTTTAAGTAAAAGTTAGATAATTTTTTAGATCAATCTACTCAAAACTTCCTCAAATCGAAAAACTTATAACTTGAGCGACTTGCTGGTAAAAGGAGTTCAAATATTTTGTAATGGAGGAGATAGGGGTCATTATCTTCAAATGGATTATGGCTACCTTTTGACAGTTCAGCCTAAAAGTGTTGATGCCGAAATATGTTTTTCATCAGTAGGTTTTGTATGTAAAAACTGCAGGCTTAGAAGACTCCGCTTTGAATGCTTTGCTGCTCTTACGAAAACATTTTAAGTGCAATAATAACAAAAACCGGCAAGAAAAGGGGTGTGTGTTTTTAACCAGACCCAACTACCAACATGTATTTCGACCCGCTGAATCCGATTCTGAGATCCGTTTGACTCGTACACCCTCAAAATTTCTAGTACATTGCGAAAAAAAAGGCAAAAAACTCTCCATTCGCCATTTCTTTATAGAGTAGAATAAACATGTTTAGAGAAATTGTTTTTGTATATTTTTGTTTTATGTTTTTTTTATTAATCGTCACTTTCAAAAGTACCTGGTATTTACATTATTATTTATGATGTATACGTTCCTCAATCACATGGCTTTAAAATTTGTCTGATTTAATAAATATCGCTAGCGTAGAGTGCAAAGTTGCTAAATCCCAATTTAAAAATTGTACAGGAGAGGAAAAAACTTCGTATAGCCATTTTCTTCAAGTATTTCGCAAAACTTTGAATACAACATTTTGCCTGTTTAAAGCAAAGCAAAACTCCATACTAATCGGAGGGATTCGATATTTATTAAAAGATTTCGAACTTTTTTGGCTTTATCGAATTTTCGGAGCTTTTTTTGGCCTAAGCAAATTTTCCTTTCATTGAAAACATAAAACCAGGACCTTTACCCTTTTCGAAACGATGCAATTTTAATTTATCTAGTCTCCTATATCAAAATATGATTTTTCATTAAAATGGAAGTTAGCAACTTTTGACTCTAAGCTAGCGATATATGAGTTTTACAATCAGTTTATCGTAAATTTTTACAATCAGTTTATCGTTAATGCTTTCAGATATTGAATTTTTACTCATATTCATAAAACTTATGACTCAATTTGAATCCCGGGATAAATCCCGGGATATCGGGATTACCTAAAAAATATCCCGAAATCCCCGGATCCCAATTTTCTTGATATTTTGGCATCCTTAGTTTGAGCATTGATGTGCTCAGCTCACTGTTGCCAAGGTCGTGCATTTTGCACTAAATTTAGTGCTTTTGGGAAACCAAAAAGCCAAAATAATTGAAATTCAATGCTTGGTGCGTTATATAGTGATGCTTTTTTATTTTAAGCACACCGAATGCATAGGTACATATGTATGTATGTATACACTATGCACTAATATTCTACATTAAGATGGAATTCATTTACTGAATAAAATGTGAGGAATAGGTAAATTAAATATGTTTTGCGTTGTTATAAATGTATTGAAATTAATTTATTAATAAAAACGTGAGGAAATGGATATGTATATACACTTTTTACTGAATCAAAAAAAATTTTTAAACATGATAATAAAAACTTGGCGCTTTTGTTTTGGAAAAGTTTGCTTTTTCTGGTGGCCTGATGCCACAGGTAAATTAAATATGTTTTGCGTTGTTATAATTGTATTGAAATTAATTTATTAATAAAAACGTGAGGAAATGGATATGTATATACACTTTTTACTGAATAAAAAAAAAATTTAAACATGATAATAAAAACTTGGCGGTTTTGTTTTGGAAAAGTTTGCTTTTTCTGGTGGCCTGATGCCACACTGGCTCAGTTGTCGCAAAAGTACACATACATACACGCATTTTTACTTGAAAATAAGTGTGTAGTGGTTAATATGTATACGATGCCATCTCCGTACAGCTCACTTCACCTCGACTAGCACGCTCGCGTGCTCGCAGTTTGCCCGCGATGTCGACTGCGTGTACCTCTGCTGTGCATCCCTACCCTAAATGATTAATATTCATATTGGTTATTAATTAAAGCGTGTTTTTTTGGATAACCGTGTAATGATCAAATACCGATATTTTTTTTTTTAGATTGGCGCTTACACATATGTTAGTGTTTGGCCGAGCTTCTCCTCCGATTTGTGGCGTGCGCCTTGATGTTGTCACACAAAGCGGAGGGACCTACAGTTTTACGCCGACTCCGAACGGCGATTGTATTTTTATGAGAAGCTGTTTTTCATGGCAGATATACACTCGGAGGTTTGCCATTGCCGGCCGAGGGACGACCGCTGTTAAGAAAAAACCTTTTTTCTATATTTTTTGCGATGTTGCTTTGACCAGGGTTTGAACCCAGGCGTTGCGGAGTGGAAGCGCGCACTGCTTACCACTACACCACAGCGGCCGATACCGATATTACCACCTGATTAATAATTAATTACTTAAAAAAGTTTTAATTAATTCATTAATGTTAATTACGTCATTATTTTGTTATTTTTGATCATTTTCAATTATTTTTGACTTTATTTTATTTTTGATTTTATATTATTCATGAATTCATCTTATTTTTGCACTCCCAACACTATTGGCTTCGGTTGAAAGGTTAAATCCTGCGCCTTAAAAATTTTGCGCTTCCTTGTATTCACACTTAAAGGATGGGGCTTTATTAAGTCATCTAAAAAGTAAATTTTGTAGAGCGGTATCTAAATATCTTGATTCCAGCGCCATCTACTTTTTGGGTACGTTTTTTGCTGAAGCACTTCTTATCAAAAAATACCCGTTAACCCAGGTAGTACGATAAAGACGGATTCTTTAATATCTCGACTCCTCGTTCTCCTTTCGGCAGAACTTTTTGCAAAAGTATATTTTATGATGTAGCGTATCCGGCGTCGTTCGGGGTAAAAAAATAAAAATATAAAACAGTTAGAAAGATTTTCAGTTTACCATAAATTAAGGGAGATATGAACTATTTTTCTAATTTAATTTAAGGCCTCCTTTTGAACAAAAATTTTATTTTTGTGCGGTTAGAAGCATATATACTATTCGGACATTCCACTCGTAAGCATTCGACATATAAGCACATGTCAAAGGAAAGTCTCAGGGAATAGTGAAGACTTTTTAATTAAAATGGAAGGTCTGTGGAAATAAATAGAACTCCTTACAGAAACACATCTTCTCCTTTGCCGCATCCAGTATTAATTCTTAATGCAATTATATTGGTCATCATTTTCTTTACTAAGAATCTTGTTTCATTATTAAGATTAGGTGGATTAAGGTACCTAAGTAAGAATGAAATGCGCTTTAATTTTTTTATTTATATTCTCTGAACGTAGACGGCATGCGTAGTGGGAGGTGCTACGACTTCCTGCAAACTCTCATTCCTGTTTAGTTTACAACAGGTAATTTCGTTCAGCTGTGTTTTTGTAATGGGTCCAAGGTTATGGTTCTCTGAACGTACTCCATCTATTGGAGGTGCCACGCCCCTGTCAAACACTCACTCTCTTTCAGTTTACTATAAACGCCACACCCTCTTGTACAAACTCATTTGTAAACATTTACCATAGACCTTCTCACAAAATTTCTTCAAAGTCATGTGAGTTAGAGTTCCGAAGATGTGGGATTTCACGGCTATGTAATGTGCCGAGGCAAACTCACTAATATTTACATCGCTATAAGCGCCTAATTTATTTATGTCTTCACACTAAATTTCGAAGTCATGTGACTTATCGTTCCTAAGTTATAGGTGATTAAAATTTTACGTCTGTAAGATGTTCCACGCCTCCTTTTACAAACTTATTATATATATAGATATTTTACTGTAAACATCTATCATAGATCTGTCTTCACACCAAATTTAAAAGTCCTGGGACTTACGGTTACGAAGTTATTGCAGATTAAAAGTTTCACGCCTGTGGGAGGTGCCAGGGCCCCTTATACAAACTCATTCATATATACCTTACTATAAGCGCCTACCATGGATATGTCTTCATACCAAATTTTAAATTTATATGACGTATGATTTCGAAGTTATGGCTGATTAAAAATTTCACTCACATTCACGCCTCTTTTTTTGATGTATGTGAACACACCAAATTTCAAAGTCATGTGACTTGCGGTTTCGAAGTTATAGCTGATTAAAAATGTCACGCCTATGGGAGGTGCACGCCCCCTTATCAGACCCCATTTTTTTATACCCTAGGTTACGTCCGAGGTCACTCTCTATACACCAGTTAAAGCCCCATGAAAATCCATACAGTAGTTCCTGAGATTAGTGAGTTCAAACAGACAAACAGACAAACAATTTACAGTTTTATTATAGTATAGAAGATAGATAGATAGAAAGATAGATAAAAAAAAACAAGTTGATTTTCCTGTGTATTTTTTTAATATTTTAAAAAGACTTTCAATAAAAAGCAAACACTTTTTTTTTGATAATTTTTACATTGGTAAGTTATTTTATTCTCGCGTCACACATACCTAAAAAGTACTAGGGGGCTGTGTGAAAATTACGTTAGCATTCCTTAGTGGTGGCCAAACCCAAGGAAGGATTTGCTGCCTTGCATCGCAATGTTTTCTACACAGGGTTAAAGTTCACCCTTTTTTGTAAAAATTAGTACCAGTTTTCATTACATTCGGTTCTCCTTAGAAAATTTAGCGCTTAATATTTTAGTGGAAATTTTAACCATCTAAAGCCATTTTTTTAAACAGTGGGTCAAAACGGCCGGTTCTGGTTCAAGTTGATGGGTTAAACTTTTGGAAAAAAGTAAACCAACCTTGCTTTAAATCAGTGGTGCACAGCGTCGACAGAGCTACCAATACCAGCGCAATTTTTTTTTTTTTTAGTATATGTACACTAGCAAACGCAAACTAGATAATATGCTGCTAGCGTCGCAACAGTTCGTTAGTTGCGCACACACGACTTGTATGTGAAAGCCGAGTAGCTCCCGGAGACTCCCGTGTACATCACTGCTTTAAATATGCAATCCACAAAAAATCTTAACATTTCAGAATAAATAAAATTCTCAAAAATTTGGAAAACATAAAAATTTCTAACATCTCAATAATTTTGTACATTTCAAAATATTTTCATTTTACCATAATTTCTAGAATCTCCCAGATTTCGATAGTTTTTAAAATTTTGGAAATTATCCTAAAAATAAGAAATCTCAAGAAATTAAATCTAATATATCAAAATCTCGTGTCACGGTGTTTGTGGTCGAACTACTCCTAAACGGCTTGACCGATCTTTATGAAATTTTTTGTGCATATTTGGTAGATATGAGAATCGGATGTAAACCGCTAGGTGCAAGGGGCGTGGCCCATCCCATACAAACCGATTTTTTCATACTGCATATCTCTGAAAGTGTTCGTGGTAGAGTACTGGAACTTTGTATGGAGATATATAAAATCAATCACATGCTCATGAAAAAAAATTGGGGCTATTAGAAAAAGGGGCGTAGGAGATCCCATACAAACCAAATGTTTCATACTGCATGTCCCGGAAGATGTTCATGGTAGAGTACTCAAACATGGTGTGCAGATATATGAAAACAAGCGCATACTCATGGAGAAAAATTGCGGTTATTGGAAGAGGGGGCGTGGCACCTCCAGTATAAACCGAATTTTTCATACTGCATACCTCTGGCAGTGTTCACCATAGAGTACTGGAATTTGGCAATTAGGGTGTCCCTATTCTAAAAACATTATCTGTATTTTCTTCTTTTAGAATTTTTAGTATTTTGTTACGAAAAATCTAAAATATAAAAATATCGTGTCACGGTGTTTGTGGTCGAACTCCTCCGAAACGGCTTGACCGATTTGAATGAAATTGTTGGTGTATATTCGGTAGGTATGATAATAGATTGCAAAGTATGTTTCATACCGCTAAGTGAAGGGGCGTGGCACCTCCCATACAAACCGGATTTTTCATACTGCATATCTCTGGAAGTGTTCATGGTAGAGTACTCGAACATGATATGGAGATATATGAAATCAATCCCATACTCTTAGAGAACACTGTGGCTATTTTATAGGGGGGCATGCCGCCTTTTAAACGCACTAAACCTATTACGTATCTTTGTATCATGATTCAATAATAAAAGGTTTGCTCAAAAACCAGTTTTCTCGCTCCCTCTTGACAAAATCGGCTCCCTTAGCAAGGCACTGTGTGTGGGTTCGTGTGTGTGTGCAAAGCTTTTTTAAGGGAGCTGTCAAAACTCGAATGTCACTAATAAGCAAACCTTTAATTATTTAATCATGTCTTTGTATGCATATACACTTTTGCTAGGTTATTTAAGATGGCAATGGATATATGCCTTCTGACAACCACCAAACCATAATATTAGAAGATAAATGCGTCACTGAAAATCATGGACGGGAACTGTTGGTGAAAATTTTGGACCAAAATATTTAAATACAAAAAATTAATTTTGGGCGGGACGAAGTTCGCCGGGTCTGCTAGTAATTTCATAAAATTCAAAATTTTGGAATTTTTATTATTTTCTAAACCTGCGAAAATATTCAAACTTGCTCTGACTTTCAACTATGTAAATAGTACAAATTCGAAGATACAACAAAAAATGTAAAAATTGAAAATTAAGTAATTTGAAAATTATGAAAATTCAGTGAATTCGAAGAACTGATAGGCTTTTTCACCATATGATAAAAATTTAATTTTTCAGAAAAATAACGAAATTGATCAATCATTGCGAAATTATGCGGACGCAAATACGGTCAATAATTGGGCAATTTTGTAAGTGCTCACGACGTTGCAGGAAAATCGCACTCACGTGTGTTCACAGGGCGGCTTTCTCTTTTTTTCTACAAAAATTAATATTATTGTTTTAAAACTGGTACTCGTTCTAAAAGGGGTATTTTTACCTTAATGATAAAAAGATAATTTTTCAATTCTCTCTGCACACGCACAACGCAGCTCATGAAACAAAACGATGCAAGAAAAAAAACGATTAGTATTTTCTTTAAGTTTTCCAAAAAAAATACACTGTATGGCACTCGGCTGGGTATTTATTTATTTTTATTTATTTGTTTATTTATTTATTTAAGGGGGAACAGTGGTTGTACATGTAAGACAATAAACTTTTAATAGTACATGAACTTAATTAAGTAACATTATATTATTGAAATGAACTAAAACTAAAATTAAGTGAGCTTACGACTAAAAAGAAAAATTATTTATATGTGAATTTTTTTGTTAACAAGATTCTCAAAAATATAATATGAAGACTACCAGAGAAGATAAGTGACTCACTACATGGACTTGAAGTAATTAGGTATTATCGCCTTGTAGGTACTCCTATTCAGTACAGATTTAACGGACTCGCGGATATTGTTCCAGAGCCTCACAGCGTTGACGAAGAACAATCTCGACTAGGCTAGGTACATACATATGTGTATCTCGGGTCTATCAGGTTATGGCGTCTACTGGATTTTGCTGGATTTAACTTCTCATATAAATACATTGGAGATTTCCATTCCAATAATTTATATATAAATATGCAATTCCTAGCAGCAAGATACTCAGTAATGCTACACCCCAAAGATTCATTTTTCCACAGGGATATGTGGTCGAACTTTTTTAGACCATACACGTAACGGGTGACTTTTTGAAAATAACAATGATTTTGTGGGAGGAGATTGAGTCAAACTTGCTGTAGACAAGTTCAGAGTACGTTATGTGGGGCAAGAAGAGTTGTCTAGCTAGCTTGCGCCTAGTTTCCAATGGCGTAAATGAGGCAGAGATTCTCAACTTACGTAGAATGGAATACACACTACTGACGACACTATTGACGTAGTCGGAACAGGACAACCTAGAGTTAATGACAAAGCCTAAACTTTTGATCTTGTTTGTAAACATTAAAGCACTGTTACCAATAAACAATACTGGAATATTTTCAACATGCACTACACTATTACATATTGGCAACACAAAGGACTTACAAGCATTTAGGCATAAATAGTTATCTCTTGCCCATTGCGATATATCAGACAAATCACTATTTAGTATGAAACACAAATCCTCAATAAGACCTACACGACTGGAGAAATACACTTGAATATCATCGGCATACGCATGGACTTTAATATACTTACACACTGAGAACACATCATTGACGAACATACTGAACAAAAGCGGGCCTAGGACAGATCCAGAGAGATAGATTATACTTTACTAAATTTGATAAACGCCGAAATTTGCACTGCCATCAAGGACTCACATACTTTTGCTAGTGCTGGTAATATACTGATCGGCCTATAATCGTTAGGATTAGTAGGCGCACTCTTCTTGGCTACTGGGAGTATGACGGCTCTTTTCCACTCCGGAAAACATGATGTCGTAAAGCAATGGTTAATAATGTGGATAATGATAATAACTAATTATTAATCTTGGACCAAACCAATTTTATATAAGAGATTGAGCCATAATTAAAAATGTAATTTCTCCGTTTTTCGAAGTTAGCCTCCAAAATCGAGCTATGGGCCTTCGAAGTTCAAAATTGGGCCTTTGGTAAAAAAACTATTTTTAATTACTGTATGTAAACTACTAAAAAAAAGTAAAAACCTAGTCGTGGTACGCCTTTTGCTCTTATTTAAACGGTATATAACTTTTTTGGTGCAAACCTATTTTATAGCATCTTTTAATAAGGGGGTCAAAGGTCAGATTTTTGAAAAATTAAAAATCTTATAGATATTTAAAAAAAATGTTGAACTAATTTTTAAAAAATGTGTGGCACCTGTAATATAGGATTGCACAAAAGAAGTTATATACCGTTTAAATAAGAGCACAAGGCGGACTACGCCTATATTTTTACTAAAGTTCCTATTTCGAACTTCTCGATTTCGGAGGCTCACTTTGAAAAACGGAGAAACTACTTTTTTACTTATGACTCAATCTTTAAAAAAAAAATTTTAACTTCCTTCTTAACGTAAATGGGAAGTATCAATCAATTGCAATTTAGTAGATATTATTTTAGTCGATTGCCAAAGGTCACACAATGAGATATCAACGAATATTGGAAAAATTTAGTTTATACTAAAAAAAAACTATCATAAACTCATGAATATGGAATAGATACTTACCATCGCAGACTGCAGCGTCTTTTGTTTACAGGAATTGTTTGTCAATAATAAGATCCACAGAACAAAACAAATCACAAAATGACAATCTACAGTGTTTTTCAACCAGCTGTAAGTTTTCCCATATCTGTGGAAACTTTACGGATAAACTGTGAGGAATGTACTAGTTGATTAGTTCACAGATGGAGCATACCCAAATAATATGATACTTCAAGTTTAGCACACAGCTAAAATTTCAAACTCAAGTAAAATACCCCAAAGTCAACAAGTTTATCTTTCTTGGTCAAATCCCCAGACCGACGAAGATAATCATAAAAATCTTCTCTACGAGATAACCAGGCTTGATAAATTCTGCGGGGAGTGGTGGAAAATAAACGTACTCGGTAACTCGGTGTTCGGTAATTTTTTTCCATTTATTTTGTTTGGGTAACACTATTTTACACAAACAAAATACATTATAAAAAATTACCGGACACCGAGTTATCGAATACCTACCGAGCTCGGTGTGAAGACCCATATTGTTTCTTACGTTTTATTTGATATCGAAATTTACAAAATATTGTCATTATTGTTCACTATGTTTGAAAAAAAAACTATCTCTGGTTAAGGTTCAAACATCAGCCAGAGGAATAGATAACATTGGATGGTGTCCAAACGGTAAATTTTTTGTTGCTGTTGATGTGCGCATGTTTATATGTATAAATACTTACTACATTATTTTGTTGCTATCCCACCTATTTCTCCCCAACATAAACATACATATGAAGCGTAGCGTGAATAACATTGGAAAACTCCCTCTTCGAATTTTGGCAGTTTGTAGTTAACGTAAATGAACATAGCGACATGGGATTTTTAAGCACGTTGAGGGGAGCAAGAAAAAATTTCGATGAAAAAAATGATGAGATTAGCGTAAACGAACACAGTGACACGGGATTTCTTTTAAGTTGGAACCAACAATATACACCCACAAAATTTCAGTGGAATCGGTTAAGCGGTTTCGGAGATTAGCGTAAACGAACAGTGACACGGGATTTTTATATATTAAGATGTCTAGGTAAGAATGTTACTCATACGCCATGTATGTAGTATTAAGGATAAAAAGTAACTACTTGACAAAAATCAACACCAGGGTGAGCCGAAATTCACAAAGCGAAATATAAAACACAATTTAAAAAAAGAACATAAGTCTGGGGAACGTCCTGAAAGAGAACAAGGCGAGAACAAATGTTTTGAAAACTTAACGTTAAGAATGAGAGGGGCGTCTGCATGTTCGGTGGAAAAGTTTTTTCAGTGAGAACCACGGATGTTAGTACTAAGCCAGAGGAAAGCTGGATCATTTCAACTTCCAGATCGTTTATCATTATGGTGAACTGTCCATCTATGGAACAATTTTTCATTTTCGTTCGTTCGTAAGTCTTTCGTTAACTTTATTTGCATAACTATCTTTCAGTTCTGTTTTGATTAACTTTAATATTCAAACATTTCAAAATCATAGAACACTATGAGATAGTTCAGAGAAGATGTGTTTCTCTTTCCTTCTCTGTAAGAAAGTTCTGGGACTTTTATCTCCCAAATTGTTCTTCGAGAGAAAGTTCCTTAGAATTTTGTTCCCGTTTTTTTCTTAGCCAAAACCTTCGGGAGAAATTTGTTAGTATTGAAAGTATTGTTTGCATTTTGTTCTCTCTGGGAACGTTTCATAGGGTTTTGTTCTTATATAATTCCCAATAAGAACGTTCTCGTCAGTTTTGTTCTCATTTTGGTTTTGGTTTTGATGCGTTCTTGGGAAAAAAGTACGAGAACGACATTTAATCTCGATCATATATTTTGTTGTCGGTCCCTGTTTTAAAATATTATTATTTAATATTCTTTAAAATATACATACATACATACATATTTATACATGCATGTATGTATATGCATTTACAAAAATTATAAAAAAAATTGTTCTCACTGAAAAAATACTTATCCTCACCAAAAAGATTATACAAGAAGCTTTATGTCGCGTTATCCGGGTGTTTTTCGTTTAACTGGCATCGACGTATGTATATTACCCGGGTAATAAAGTCCCCGAGTAATACCCGGCTAATCGGGTACCCGGGTATCATCAGCCCTAGTTTCCACTCTAATACCATTATTACATCCGGTAATAGCAATTCCAACGTCCACAAGCCAAGTTATAGCGCTACTCCCCTTACCATACCCACGTAAACTTCCATTCTCTCACTCACTACTCTCGCCTGCTGGGTGGGGTAAAATGCGGACTCAGAATCATATGGAAATTACACAGCAAACAAACTTGGCCTCAACTGGTTACATGAGAACCAGACCCACTCCACCATATCTCCATAATGGCTCGCTCAAATTATTAAATCGTTCTCTAAAGCGCTATCAGCAACAAAGGTTAAGAGCACACAGAACACAAAATTATCGCTACAGTAGTCCACCGACTCATACGCATTTCTCCAATAATGGCGCAATGGTGTACTTATCTTACACTCACTCCTTAACTCCTTCTCTCTCTCTCTCTCTCTCTTTCTCTGTCTCTCATTTTATCTCACCTCCATACAACTGTCATACTCAACACTAACAACGTACTTCGACAATATATTTACAGGTCCCGCGGCGATACAGAGACGAACCCAAGCCGACACAAAGATCCAACCGTCTTGGAGTCAAGAAAGTCGTCCCGCCTTCCAACGGCGCATCAGTGGGTTGTTCAACCAATCGAACGAAAAGCTTGAGCCACTGCAAGAAGTCACGTTGCCGCAGGCCCGCCGGCATGTTGAGGACATGGATCCAAACATAAAATTTTCTAATTAGAATACTATTTAAAAATACTTTAATGTATTTTTTTAAAATGCTTACCTTAAAATGTATACTAAAAATTTAACGTCTTGCCATCAACCACTTAAATTTTAATAGTTACCTACTATCCTGTATTTAATAACTGCATGTGTGTAGATACATACATACATACACAGCTAACTAACTCATAAGTAAAAGAAAAGATGTAAAAATAATCGCTCACTACACCCTCCCGAACACGGACCTCTAACCGCTCTCTCCTTTAAATATTATTAAACCTAAGACTTTGCAAATTAAATACAGAATTTTGATAATTAAAGAAATTTATTTAAAATCCGAACAAAAACTTTTTATTTCGCCGGAAATAAATTCTCATTTTTTATTTATACGCCAAAGCGTGAATAACTGTTTAATATTGTTCCATTGTAAAATAAAAATAGAAATATGTTGTACTAGTCAGTAATTAAATACATTTATTTAAATATAGAGTATGCATAAATTAAAGGGTATATAAAAAAGGATCTTTCTTTGTGCGTACTCTTCATAAAAGAAAGAATGCATATACAAAAGGGTTTCCGTGAACTTCTGTGTTTCTAATATGCAATAAGTATTGTTTATCGTCGTTTAAAGTACAAAACCGCATGTCGTCATTCTGCAAAACCGCGTAACTGGCATTTGCTGCCAAAAATTGGATTTGCTCACACAAGCTCTTGACTCAATCCTTATCCATTCATCCTGAAATATACTAGCCAGAAATGCGATTGCTTTATAAAAAGAAAACCATTTTGAAATATGAGTGTTTTTACTCTCTAGAAAATAATTTATGCAGCCTCACATACGCTGTTTTGCATTATCTTGATACGCGGTTTTGCATTTTGTTGATACGCGGGTTTGTACTTTAAACAACGATATATATTTTATAAAGGAAGTGGTTGATTTTTAATTTATTGATGATGAAAATGATATGAAAAGAAAAACAGATCCACGCTAACCGCAACAACATATGTAAGTTATCTGCCGTTAACACATATCGGCACAATGATTAATATAAACAATATTGCTTATTGGAAAAAGCATA
>NW_023458559.1:11616639-11625948 GCF_013731165.1 Rhagoletis pomonella
ATTCCAAACAGGAGAAATTGTTTATGAAAAGATTATAGGGGAAAGAAGCAAACTTAAACCTAGATATAGGAGACAACAAGTAAAGGAAAATCTAGAAAATAAGATAATAATTAATAATAGAGATAGAATCATACATAAAGATAATATAAAATCTTAATTGCTTATAGGTTTTCAACATGATAATACTCGTTATTACAACCTTAATCGGCTTAATAACAGCTGACATTATAGACTACACTCGACAAGATTACATATTAATTGAAAATGGAAATGTCTCTATTTACGAAAACTATGGAGATATTTTTCACATCACTAATTTAACATATTTTGAAAACATTATAGAACAGGAAAAACAAAATTTTTATAACAATGTTCATTATGACGAAAATAATAAAAATAATAATGACCTAGAAATCATAAATTCAGAAACTTAGTCAGAAATTTTGGTAATTGAAACATTATTAGGACAATTAAAACAAAAACCTATCAGACAAAAAAGAGGTATTAATGAACTAGGAACACTTTGGAAATGGATAGCAGGTACCCCGGACCATAACGATTTTATAAGAATTAATGACAAATTAGACGAGCTAGTTTCAAATAATAATAAGCAGTTTACAATAAATTCTGAAATTTTTAAAATTATTACGGAATTAACTGATACAGTACAGAATATTAAAGGAGACACAATAACTAAAACATTAAGAAGGAAAAGAAATCAATATATTATACCTGAACTACAAAACATGATAAATACAATAACTTTTGGTAAAGTAGGAATTTTGAACCCTACTATTTTGCACTTTGACGAATTAAAAAATATAACATATTACCAGCACGGCACAATGACCATCACAGACCTAATGGATATTTCAAAATTTAAAATAGCCCAAAAAAATTATATAATTGTACTATATATAAAATATCCAAAAATTAAGTTAGCATGTAAATATTACGAAGTAAGAGCAATTTCACAATTAGATGGTAAGCTTATTATAAATAAAAATATAACCAATTGTAACAATAAGTTCCTTTATGTAAAAGATTGTAAAACAGAAATTTTAAATACATATTGTAAACTAAACAAGCAAAGTACATGTTTATCAGAAATTTTAAATAAAAAACAAGGAAAATGTACAAAAATAAAAGAAAGAAACTTTCCAATTGAGATTATAAAACCAGGAGCAATATTGGTTTCAGGAGAGAATATTGTAGAAAATCAAACTTTATCAGGAACATATTTAATAACATTTGAAAATAATATGGTAATAAATAATAGAACCTATGAAAATATTGAAGCAAAGATTTGGAATTATTTAAAAAATGATTATGTAAATAACTTTGAAATTTTGGAATATATAGAAACAACCAATAAACAAGTCAAATTGGAAAATATAAATATAATAGGCAAAGAAGATAAAAATGTCAAAACTCATTTATCTATTTTATATATTGTCATAATTTTATGCAAAATTTTGGTAATTTACATTTACATTAAATTCAAAAAACCGCATAAAACTGCCAATCACAATGAAAATATAGAAATTCCAGAAAATACATATAAAGTTATATTAAATCAAATAGAAAAATTAACAGAAAATAATGAATATTAGAGAGGGGGGAGTTAACGGCAGATCACACATAGCGGCACAATGATTAATATAAACAATATTGCTTATTGGAAAAAGCATAATTTGTATCTTACAGATTCATAATACAATTTTGCATACTCAGCAATTATGCGGCTGCATAATTGCGACTCATTTAACTTCTTTGTTCAGAATTGAAATTTGATATATTTTTTCCGCTCCGAATGGAAAATTCCATTCAAAGGCGTCAAATAACTTCTTTGTCCAAGACATTGGCATCTCATCATAGCGTGATGCAATGCCAACGCCTTATGGTGAAATTAATTATTAAGTAAACATAATAAATGTATAAATAAGCTAAGATCCAAAATAAAGTTTAGTCTTTTTCCAAGTTTGGAACTTACTCAATTCGTTTTTTAATTTATCCGCGAGGACGCGGATTAATATATATTTTTTTACTGTTTCCCAAACGGGGAAACATAATTTGTACGTATGTATGTATTTACATCAATACCAGCCACACTTACACAATCACATTTTGAGCATGTGTTGAAAGCACAAAAGCTCATCGATACACCTAAAAAAATCTGCAAACGTAAAACACGGTTTGTGTGTGCTGATCAGAGTGTCTATTTGATCGATTTGGTGATTTCACTCCAATTTGGCGATTTTTTTTTTATATTTGCGCGTAAAAATTTAGGAAATCGCGATTTTTGTCGATTTTTTCCCTTCAAATTAATTTTTTCCAATTATAAAAATATACAAAAGAAGAGGCTAATGAACTGCGTGATAAACTTGACTCAAGAAGCATATTAAAAGACTGTCAAAAATATTTAATCACCCTAATCGAAGAACTTTTGAAACGATTACCTAGTCAATTAAATACTTTTAAAAAAAGCTTTGATTTTGTCACCAGAAAAGTGTGCGAATCACAAAAGGGCGAGTTTCAGGTACCTGCCAATTCACTATTTGACTTTGAAGGAAAGAAAAACAGCGGAAACTGAATATTTAAATCTTTTAACTTTCCCATGGAATAACTTTTCTCAGAACCATTTCATCCGACTCTGAAGAAATTTGGATAATTGCTTACGGAGTGAAAACCGCAACAGGCAATAAAATGTGGGGAAATAAAATTAAATTCATATTATTATCCTTGCTGCACTCACATGCTTTGCTGAGCGCGTTTTTTCCGTAATAAATTCAACAAAATGCTAATCGTTTCTACTGCAAAACACTTCCAAAATCAAACAGTATGTTATCAAGGTTGAATAGCTCAATATATGACAACAACAGAAATGTAAATCATTCAGATACTATAGGTGATTTTGAAGAAATTGTGGAAATAGCTGATCTCGCCTTATTATAGGTTTTTATTTAATTTTTAGCGGCGAGCTCTTAAAAGCGGATTGTGCGATTAATCAATTAATATGAGTTATAATAAATTTAATAATTGCGCAGCAAAATGTGTTGAAAAAAATGTTTTTAAAAAGTATGCGTATTTTTTAAGAAAATTGTTTGTAGATCACTATTATATAAGTGATTTGTGTTATTTATTACTATCTCTGAAGGAATTATATTCGTTTTTGGTTTTAAAAACTATATTATACCAATATCTCATTTTTTAAATAAAAGATTTGTTAAATTGATTTCATGAATTTTATAATAAAAAAACAATTGGCGATTTTTGGCGATTTTTTTTCAGAAATTGCGTTTTTTTTAAACAAATGATGTAAATCAGCGGTGGCCAAAGCCACGCGTTCATAAGCTTTTTCGTCTCCTTCTCTCACTTCCAGCGCAAGAACGTGTTTACAAAATGATGACGAAATGATTTTGTATGGAAAAGCATTTATGCTCATATATTTGAATAAAACAAATGTACTTAGAAGATATTAACCAGTACTTCCCATATACTAATCGAAATGAAAAAGGAATAGTCCAGCGCCTTCGTCTTGGTCTGCAGGCTGTATAAAAGATACAACCGCTAAATTTAAACGTAGAATACGTGGTTTGGTTAAGAGCATATCCAAGTCAAAAACGAAAGCACACACTATGATAAAAATATCGATAACGAAGGCGATAATAATATCGATAGTAAAATCGATAAAAATATCTATATCAAGATCGATAACAAAATCGATTACAAAATCTATCAACAAATCGACTACAAAAGCGATAACAATATCGATAGCAAAATCGATAATAAAACCGATAAAAATATAGTTAACAAAAGCGATAACAATATCGATAGCAAAATCGATACAAGTATCGGTAACAAAACCGATAAAAATCCTGATGACAAAAATAAAAATATCGGCAACAAAACCGATAAATATATCGATAACTAAGTCAATAAAAAATCGAAAACAAATCGATAAAAAAATATCTATAACAAAATCAATAAAAATATCGATCGTTATATCGACAAGTTCCGAAAATATCGATAGCAATATCAGTAATAATATCGATAACAAAATCGACAAAAATATCGATAACAAAAGCGATAATAATATTGATGGCAAAATCGTTAACACAATAAATAAAAATATCGATAACAAAAACGATAAAAATAGACAAAATCGATTAAAATACCGACAAGAAAATCTATAAAAATATCGATAACAGAATCAATAAGTAAAATCGATAATGCAACTGATAAAAATATCAATAACAAAACCGATAAAAATATCGATAACAAAATCGATAATAAAATCGATAACAAAATCTATTACAAAATCGATAACAAAATCAATAAAATTATCGATAACAATATTGACAATATTATATCGATAAGTTCCGAAAATATCGATAGCAAAATCAATAACAATATCGATAAAATTATCGATTATTATATCGATAAGTCCCGAGAATCCCGAAAATCTCTAAAATCCCAGATTGAGTCTCTGTGCCTCTATCTATATCCTTTTCTCTAAAACTACCTTTATTTTAATCTTTCTTCCTCTATCTTCATCTATACTTTCAGCGGTATCCTCATCCTCATCTTTTTCTTTATATTTACCTTTGTTTTTATTTTTATGTTTATCACATTCTTCACCTACATATTCCCCTTCACCTTTGCCCTTATATAAGTAAAGTGTTAAAATTTACTTAGGTCTTAATTTTTGCCTTTATCTTTACGCAACTTTGTTTTTATTTTATTTTAACCTTTGCCTTTATCCTTTTCTATATCTATGTACGTACTCACATTTACTTTTATTCTTGGATTGGTCTTTTTCTAAGTGTTGTTTCACTTCAAAAAGTTTTCGCGTATTATGCATACATATATGTATGTACACATATAATATGTATAGACATACATAGATTACTAAAAAATAGAAACATATCCACTTAACTGCAAACAACATATCTGTGTTCATATGGAAAAGTAGCTTATGTCGAAAGGCTGGCTTTAGTATAAATCGGCATTCGCAGCATACGATTGCGAATGACTCACTGGCGGTAAGCCGTTGAACAACTTTTAGCAAATAAACGTGGAAGAAATAGTTCCGATACTAGCAAGTCAATATTCTTATTAAGTCTCATCAAAAAATTCCTTGCCGTTTAAAAAATAAAGGGATTGCCGCATTATACTAAAGCCAACCTTTCGACATAAGCTACTTTTCCATACGAACACAGATATGTACGTATGTATGTATTTACATATGTACATACGCTGCGATTAGTTTATAAATATTGCGCCATCTGTTTATCAAAAGCCGACATATGTACTTACGCACATGGTGTAATAATAACAAGGTGTTGTCAGTAACTTAACCTCACTATTCCGGTCACGCATTTTAAAGTAGTAGAAAAGGTACTATCTATTTACTACTTTAATCCGCTTGTGCTTACTATTTCAAATTAAATGTAGAAAAATGTATAATTACAGGCTTAATCGCCATAATATATGGTTGCATAATCAGCTCCACACAGCTTGGACATATATTGTAACTTATAAAAAAGTAAAGGCCGTAAGATAAGGCAATTTCCTATAAGACTGTAAATGACTTTTTAAGTAGATTAAAACACATAAATATCGATAATATAAACGAAATCGTAATTTAACCATGTTGCCGCTCTATTCTAGTGTATCAGTAGTCCATTTGGCTCGATATTATGACAATGAAGCAAAAGATATTTAATATAAAAAATCGCCTTTCGGTACGATTTTTGTGTACGTCTTTTTCCATTGATAACCACGATATCTTTTATATATTAAAATTAAACAAATCCAGCAATTTTAAATATTAATATCGTTTCGAAAACAAGTTCTTTAAAAATCGCGATAAAACGAAATACTAAAATGGAGTATTTAAGATACTATTTCCCAACGACTAGTAGTATAAAAATTAATATCCGCAGCACTGAAAATAAGCATGCCGATCTTGTCAAAATTACAATAAACACGTCGCTACCGGCAACACCTCTTTATTATTCCACCATGCTTACGCACATACATACTTTTTGTCTCCTTCCCTCCAGGGCTGACAACTTGGCTCAAACCGTGCCATTTTTTATTATCTTATTTTGGCATTGCACTTTTGTTTTAGAAATGTAGTTCTTATTTTATTGCTAAATGGAAAGGGTTAAATAGGATGGCACCTTTTTTGGCACTTTTATTATACTATTTGGCACATTTTGGCACTTTTTTATTCTCAGTATGGCACCTCATAGCTAAGGAGAGTTGGCAGCCCTGCTTCCCTCACTTCCAACGCATGCACGTGTTTGTAAAATGATGACGAAGTGCTTTTGAAAACAAAGAAAACAAAAACAAAATCATTCGCGGGGTTTTCGAGCATTTTGGTAATAAAAAAATTTGCAAATTTTTTCAACAATTTTGTGCCTTAAAATGCTCAATATTTGTTGAATTTATATAAAATCTGTACACGATAATATTTCTATTGCTCCAAAGAATCTATATCCGGAAAATGAAAGTTATATCTGCAAATCATAAGAAATCATAAAATTTACCCCAAAATAAGCCAATGTTCACCGTTCTTTTTACGACAGAAACCGAATTGGTTACTTATAAAAATGAATCTGCCCATAGGTGTGGAATTTATCTTTGAAACGCCACACTTCATTGAAATCGCTTCATTAGTTCTCGTGCAATAAGCTTTTTGGTGAAGCTATAAAAATTACAATTATAACATTCCAGCCAAGGCGAATTTATATAAGGTGGTGTTGTTTCATCAGCTGTGAGTAGCGTTTGATTGTCAAAATTTTGTATTTCGTTAGCGAGTGAGTGAAAACGTGAGAGTGTTTGTATTTTCTGTCGCCCTTTTTCATTCGGGGCAGAATAGCTGAAATTTGACAATGGCCCGCAAAACAAAAATACAAGTAATTGTTGTATTTGTTGAATCGATACCACCTTATATGTATTTGCCCTAATTTCAGCATGGCCTCCATATCGAAACGTAAGACGTATTCTACGTCAAAAACTTGAATTTACCTTCTTTCTACGACAGAAAACGAACTGGTTACTTACAAAAATGAAGCATAGCCTCGAATCGAAACGTAAGATGTATTTTACGTCAAAATAACAAGACACATAACCAATGCTCAGCTTAGTGATAATTGATGATTACCATTGGCCGTGCCTATCCACCATATTTTGACTGAATAAATACTTCTTTTATATACATAGGGCCGTGTAACAAAAACTGTAAAATAAATTACAAAATTGTAAAAATTCTGTAACACTAACGGCCAAATTCACAGTAACTATAGATTTTCAGTACAAAAATCTATAGTTAACTGCCGATCAGTGATGCCAATAGTAGGGAAACTCAGCCTTAAATTTGCGATGTAGGGGAAAAAAGACAGAATTTCAATATTAACTTAAATGTAGGGGATTTGAAAATTCTGAATTTGTCTCGTTTTTATGGTATGGTACTGTATGGCTTTTCTCCTAATTTCACGAGTGCAATCAGCTGTGCTTAGAGCTGTCAAATTATCGATAGTGGGGCCACTCGATAGTTTCTGATAGTTTAGCTACACTATCGATACTATCGCTACTATCGAAACTTTTTTTTATTAAATATTAAGCATATTTTCTTTTATTTCTATAAGTTTACAGTAATCAATACCCAAAAAAATTTACAAAGAACATAATCGGCCCTATTATGGTTGTCGATGTCGATGTCGATGTAATTTTTACATAAAAAATAGACCTCGTAAGTCCAACTCTAGCTACGCTTGGGAGAACTCCTTTCCTCAAAAATACTGTGATCAGCGTAGCTGGAGTTGGACCTACGAGGCCTATTTTTTGAAAAAATGGCATCGATGTCGACGTCGAAACCCATAATAAGGCTCAATATTGCGAAAACTCAAAACAAATGTTTATTATTTCACCAAGAAACTTAGTTGTATACTTGTGTAATTATGTTTGTATACATAGAAGAAAGAAACTTTTATTTTTTCATGGAAGATAAGCACCCTTTTTTGGGTGTAAAGTTACAAAAAATTACAAAGCCGTACAAGCATAAAAGCTCAGTTAGTCTAGACTTAACTTAATTTAACTTACCGTAAGAAATCATCAATGATTACTCAACACGTCAACTTAAGCCAAGAGCGGAAATATTTTGTTTTTGTATTTTCTTTTTCAGCTGTTTAACAGTTCGCCGCCTTGAATGCCACATCAAAAAAATTCATGCAAACAACAATGTTTGCTTTCATTTATTTTTAAGAAATACAAAAACGAGAGTCTGGCAAGCCTGATTCTCTCACCGCTCTCAATTTCCGTAAGACCGTAACTTAAGAACCTAAAATCTACAGGTTGGCCGAAATATTTAGTTAAGTTACGTTACGGAAATTAAGTCTAGACTAACTGAGCTTTAAGCCTATTTGGTCGCCAAATACAGCGCATAGGTACGCGAAAATTTTGTACATCAGTGCCGATCAAACACGAGCTCACAAAGGCAAACGATATGGGTATGAGCGACGTGACTGCGCTATACCCACTGTTGCCAACTTGGTGCTTTTCGCACTAAAATTTTATTCAAAGCGCAAAAATTTTAGAGTTTAGTGCTTGGTGCTTTTGTTTTTAGTTTGAAGACACCAAATCTGTAAAGCTTAACAAAAAGGGGGCAAAATTTGTAGCAATCATAAGTTGTGTAAGAAACTTTACAAAAATCGAAACAAGACCATGTTAGAATGACAATCATAAGCAAGAGAGCATATCGAGCCCTAACCGCCAAAATAACGTAAGCGACATTTTTTTTTTTCAAAATTTTCTTTTGGATGCAGAAATATTCCCAGAGCATCTAGATGCATTTCTGCATCAAAAAGAAAATTTTGAAAATAATGTCGCTTACGTTATTTTGGCGGTTAGGGCTCGATATGATTACCAACAATATATGTGGCAGCACTTTTAATCATGTCAAAATTACATTCGGTAATTACCCATTGCTGGGACCACGAATCACCCTTTAGACCTTTAGTTTGGCCTGAACTCGTTACTTTTTAAGACTATTCAAAAAAAGCAATAGCATCTCCTAACAGTAAAATTATTTATTTATTTATTTATTTATTTAAGTCTATGAATTTCAATCCTTACAGACTATTTACAAAAGTAACTTAGTACATACTATTAATATACATTTAAAATATATTTCATTAAAAAACTATAATATAGAGTTCAAAAGATTCAAAAAAGGAATCCTTGAAAGTGAAAAATCCAGATCAGCATTACTATTAAGGGAATTCAATTCACGTAAAGCGC
>NW_023458559.1:11625958-11658240 GCF_013731165.1 Rhagoletis pomonella
ACCATCAAATGTAACAACACAACGTCTATTGCATAAGTAAGAGTTTATCCATTCCAGAAAAGCAGAGTGAACACCAAGACAACCAAGTTTTTTAATTAAGACTCTGTGAGAGACTTTATCGAAAGCCTTCGAAAAGTCGATGTAAATGCAGTCGACCTGAAAACCAGCCGAGAAAGACTCAATGCAGTATTCACTGAAAACAGCTAGATTCGATACTGTAGATCTATCGGCGACAAACCCATGCTGATTCGGGCAAATTAAAGATTTAACCGCAGAGCTCAACTTTGCATTGATTGCGTGTTCAAATATTTTTGAGATAGTCGAGAGCTTAGAAATGGGCCTATAATTCCATACGTCATTTTTATTGCCACTCTTAAAGATGGGCGTTATGGAAGTGAGCTTCCATGCGTCAATGAAACTCCCCGACGATAAAGATTTGTTAAAAATTACTTTCAGAGGATAGACCAAAGCAGGACAATTTTTTATTAGAACTCCTGAAAGACCACCGACATCAGTTTGGGAGGAAGATTTCAATTTAACCAAAGCGTTACTAATATCCTCAGATGAAAGGCATAGAGCCCCGAGGTCCAAAGAGTAGTCTAGATTAGAGGAAAAGTCGCATGGCTGATCATGGTCTTCATCAAAAAAATTGGATTTAAAAAACTCCGCAAATAAATTTGCCGCTTCACTTGAGGTTTGCGCATAATTATTATCCAAAAATACGCCGGTGGGAACACTAGCGCAGCTCCTTTTGGATTTTATGTAATTCCAGAAAGTCTTAGGATTCGATTTAATGTTCAACTCCATGCTACAAATGTAGTTATTATAAAGAGATTTATTTAAGTAGTTGAAATTTTGTAAAGCTCGTTTATATTTAACGAAAAACGAATGGTTCTTCGTAGATTTAAACTTCTTAAAATAATTGTTTTTAAGATTTTTAAGCTTTTTTAAATCCTTAGAATACCAGGGTAATCTATGGGGTTTTTTCTTTCTAACCGGAATATTATCCAAACAGAGTTTACACAAAATGGATTTAAAAGTAGTGAAACTGCTAAATGTATCAAGATCTGCAAATAAATTACCCCAATTAATATCGAGTAGTAATTCATTAAAGCTAGAAAAATCGCATAATGCATAATTAAAAGATAATATGTCATCAGAAGGTACTGAAGCAAAACAGTAAAAATCGAGTTTTACAACTAAAGGTAAATGATGCTTATCTTTAGGAGTTACTGGATTCAAACATTCACTAACTTTGTAGCTTAGGTTATCACTTACAAATATGAGATCCAAAATTCTATTCAGAGAATTAACGAAATTATTAACTTGACATAAATTAAGACTAAGAATATTATCAATACAATATAATTCATGATTTGCAGACACGTTAGTTGGTGTAAGACTATAATTAGAAAAACTAGCAGACCAATTTATCTTGCATAAGTTGAAATCACCTAGCACACATAAATCATTGTCATTTAGGTTATTTAAAACTATCTAACTATTATCTAACGATTCTTTTGAAATAATAGAATAATCAAAATCGGGTGGGATTTGAAGAGTAGAGAGCTTTTTTTTTATACAAAACTATTTTTACACTATGCGCCAGTGGATAATACACACAAATAAGACACACTAAAAAGGAAAATCAAATTTCGTTATGTTTCAGCGGTCGGAAAGAAGAGTTCTTTATGTGTCTTTAGTTCACAAGATCATAAGAGACTGCAGTGTAGACTTAAACTACCACAGGGTTCATGAACCTTCATTTCTGGTTTTTGGCTTCGTTTGATAGGAATTGTAGAAAAAATGAAGCAAAACGAGGAAAAATTTTAACATTCAAACTGTCGGGAAAAATTAATAAATTTTGCTTGCATCCAAGCGAAACGGCAACGCTGGACATAGCTGTAAACTAAAAAATAAGAACAAGAATCGTAACGTTGCTTAAACGAAAATATTTGAATTTATAGAAAACAGAATAAATTCGACAGTCGAGCAAAAAACATAGATTTTTATTAAATTGAATCGGTATCCCTACAATAAAATTTTTCATGCATAAAAAGTCCATTAAATACGCCATAAAAATTTTGTGCTTTTTTCTAGAAAAAACGCGATTTTTCCTGGGTTTTAGTGCTTTTTCAAATTTAAAACTTGGCAACACTGGCTATATGTACATAAAAAATCTTTTCTAAATCCGTTCAGTAGCGTGATTACAATATCTCGCCATTCCTTTATACTATGTATAGAAGATAGTAATTTTAAATAGGTGGCAACCCTACTCAAAAAACTTAAAGGTTTTGTACATGTGAAGGCCATGCACTTTCTTTTGGTTTCTCATTTTTTTATCCAACGAACGGTGGAGATCTAGCTTTTGAACAGAGGCTACGTCTTTTCATTTGACAGTGACGGTGCAGAACTGACGCCTACGCGTACTAGAATTGAATATAGTAATTTTCTTGACAGGTGGTAACCCTATTAAAATTCTAAATTAAAAAGGTCACTCTCCTATCGATACAGAATATATTAGAGAAAATATCGTCAAAATCCGTGCAGTATTTTTCGAGATTACCGCATAGAAAAAATCTCGACTTTCCTTTATACTATGTATAGATGTAGATCAGTGATGCACACGGGAGTCTCCGGGAGCTACTTTGCTTTCACATACAAGTCGTGTGTGCGCAGCTAGCGAACTGTTGCGACGCTAGCAGCGAATTAGTTTACGTTCCCCAGTAGAAATTTTATGCATACGAAATTTCTGTTGGTGGCATGAGTTTGCTACTGTGTATACATGCCAGTACAAATGAACCTTCATTTCCATTTAAAACGCGTGGTTTCTCAGAGCGTATGCGTACTCTAACCATATACTTGTACTACTGATGTATGCATATGGCTGTATTAATGTTTCCAATATACAAAAATGCATTAATGGAACAATATTAAAGCATTCTTACAAGATCCCCATATGCAAATGCTACTTTTCTGATACATTTAAATATACGGGGACATACAAACAAGTAGCACTTACATATGCAAATGCATATTTTGTAAAAGCCCGTTTGTGCTGAAAATAGTATCGCACAACACGTACGTTCACTTAAATTTTTGTACAAGACTGAAAATATTACAAAAATTCCACTTCAAATTTATCAAGAAATGTACTTAAAACAACGACAACGTACAATCTCTTGAAATACGCTAGAATTTCAGTTTATTCATGGAAATTCATGACTTCGCATGAATTGTTCACACTAATTCACTCATATAGCAAGGATTCTTCGTGAATGCATACAACCGATTTCTATTGGCGATCGCTAGTGTACACATACTAAGACAAAAATGTTGCGCTGGCATTGGTAGCTCAGTCGACGCTGTGCACCACTGATGTAGATACATATATTCAAATTAGCGAGGGAGAGAAGAGGAAAGAAATACGCGAAGAAACTAAACAGAAACATCGAAGTAAGCGTGTTTTATTTGAATTTTGTGTTTCAAATATTTTTGACTGAACACTTAAGAACAATTATAGTGGGTGTACGTTAAAGTGGTCCAAAAATGTATGTGAAAAAATAAAGTCGGATTTTTAATGCCGCCACCCCCTAGGATTGTTCCATACCGAAAACAAATATACCCCTATTTTTTTATTTTGAAATAAAAAAATATTTAGTGAGTGCTCGCAGCGCTCAAAGTTTTCCATGTATTTTATATGGGGAAAAAACAACTTTTCGTAGAAATGGTGTAAAATTCTTGAAAATCAATATTTTTCGATCGAAAAAACTTTGCTTATCTTCAGGAGATTCCCAGTAATAATACCCAATTGTTTCTTTAAGCATTTTTGCATGGTAACTATATTTTATAGGTCCTCCAAAACCCCTAGAAAATGCAATGGGGGGACCAATAAAAAATCTTTAATATTAAAAAATTGTTAAATAAACAATTGGATATTAATATTGGAAGTCTCCTGAGGAGAACCACAGTTTTCCGTTCGAAAAATATTGATTTTCAAGAATTTTACACCATTTCTACGAAAAGTTGTTTTTTTTCCCATATAAAATACATGGAAAACTTTGAACGCTGTGAGCACTCCCTAAATATTTTTTGATTTCAAAATAAAAAAATAGGGGTATATTTGTTTTCGGTATGGAACAATACTAGGGGGTGGCGGCATTAAAATTCCGACTTTATTGTTTTTGGACCACTCTAGTGTACGTACATAAATACATACATATGTAGATACTAAAGTACTTGTACATATGTACGTGAACCTAGTGAAATAAAAACATCAAAGTAGGCACAGCTGATTTATAAATTCTGTCTCTCACTGAAATCCCAACAAATGTAGCTTATGTACATACATACATGCTCACATATGCCAACAAAAAAACCATCAGCTAATTAAGCTTTTTTGAATACAGCACCTAACCAAGAATGATAGAATACAAGATTGCGCCGATTGCAGCAGAATTCGTGAGAGTAATTTTAGCGTGACGTCATCGTAGAGTTGACAACTGAGAGCGGCGAGAATGAGGGCGACTAGTGATGTGCTGAATTGTCCCCAATACTCGGTACCCAATACTTAAAAAATATTTCGGTACCCTATACTTCCTTTTCGGTATCCGATACCGATTATTTACATTAAACCCTCGCCATTATATGCATTTCAGGTTTAGAAAAAACTTTCATTACTAATTTATATGATATCTGCTAAAACACTTGAACTTATCGCCACAGAAAAATATTATTTTATCAGTTTTAACCTTAGTCGATCCAAGGTTCAAGAAAAATAATTTGACGGATGAAGAAGCCTTTCAGGGGAGAGATTCTGTAGCCAGTTAGCGACAAGTTTCGGATCGATATCGCACTTGTTGACTTACAAATATTTGATATCGTCGACAAAACCGATACCGATTCGAAAATTGTCGTTAACTGGTTACAGAATCTGTCCCAGGCCTACAAAAATGATATCGTCCGATTCAGCTGGAACAAAAATGCTTCAAACAAGTAAGGGTTTCTCTGTATTATGGCATCGAACCGACATATATACATCTTTCATTTGAAACAGTAAAAAAGCTCTATTGGCTCTTACATTCGGGTTTCGTTAGGCGTTTTTTCCATATTTTTGGCCTATGTGCGCTTTTATTCGAAACCTAAATGTTTCGGTTCCGAGTATCGAGAGTATTGGGTACTTAAAAGTATTGACTCAGCACATCACTACTGCTGTCTTCTCTACTATGACGTCACCAAAACAGCTGATTCTGTCAAAATCACTGAGAGCCGAGTAGCGGTATCGTCATCGGCGCCACCTCTGTATTCTCTCCACCGTGGCACCTAACAAAAAAAATTATGTTAGTTATTAATTTTTAAATTGGTGGCAGCCCCATTAAAAAAATAAAAGCTTATCCGGAGACCATATTCTTCCACTTGTTACCGCATTTTTTAGTCCAATGAACTTGGAAAATCTTATTATTTTAAGAAAGGTGGCAACCCTACTCAAAAAATAATAGACTATTGAACATCTGGAGGCCAAGCCTTTTCACTTCACATCCTCTTTTTTGTATTCATACCATGTGCGAATGAAATAGTAATTTTTAAATATGTGGCAACCCTACTCAAAAAGTAATACATTATGAACATCTAAAAGCAGAGCCACTTTATTTGATACCTCATTTCTGGTAATTTAACGAACATTGCGGGTCTTATAATTTTTTAGACAGGTGGCAACCATATAGGAACTCAAGGTACTAAAGATAATATTCCTATCGATGCAGAATATACTTAAACCCGTTCAATGGCGTAGTCAAAGTATCTACAATTTCCTTTATACTATGTTTAGAAGATAGTAAGTTTAAATAGGTGGCAACCCTACTTAAAAAATAATAAAGTTTTTGGACATGCGAAGGCCATGCACTTTCATTTGGTAGCTCAATTTGTAATCCAATGAACGGCGAAATTGTTTTAACTTTTTAATAGGTGGCAACCCTACTCAGAAAAATGATACATAATTGCGCATGTAGAGGCTAAGTCTTTTCGTTTGACAGTGACGGTACAGAACTAATGCCTACGCTTATTATGATTGAATATACTAATTTTATTAAGAGATGGCAACCCTATTCAACAAAAAAAAATATTTGTGCCTTTGTAGAGGCCAATCCCTTTCATTTGACACCTCATCTTTTGTAATCCAACGAACGGTGCGGATTTTATAGTTTTTTAGACAGTTGGCAACCCTAATAAAATTCTAAGTAAAACAAGTAAAAAAGTCTAAGTTCGGGCGGAGCCGAACATTAAATACCCGGCGCAAGTATAAATTTTTTTAAGTTTTCTACCTGTCCGAAAGCTACCGCTACATGATAAGCCGGGGGGTGTATACATTTTAAGTAAATTAGCGTCCTTAAATTTCGAAATATTGAAATTTCAAGCTTTTCTGAAATTTACCGTTATACGAAAAGCGGCCGTAATTTTAGACCGATTTCAAAAATTTTCAACGGTTTGCTTTTATGTGGCAAGCACAATAACCATACCGAGTTTGGTACAAATTGCTAGAACGGTTAGCGAGATACATATATGTGATCACAAATGGGCGGTGCCACGCCCATTTTCCAAAATTTTATCATAAACGTATTTTTTAGTAAAGAATTGTTGCAACCATCAATTTTGAATAACTGATTTATCGAAGATTTGGTATTTCTCGAAATTACCGTTATATGGGATGTGGGCGTGGTTATTGCCCGATTTTAACCATTTTCGGCCATTTGGTATGCTGTACCAGGACCAACAACTGTGCCAAGTTTGGAAGAAATTGGTGTAGAGGTTACCAAGATATACACATGTAACCATAAGTGGGCGTGGCTACCCCCATTTGCCAACATTTTTTAATATTCTTATTTTTCGTCTAAAACTCATTGTAAATATCAATTTTGAGTGAATTATCTTCAGTAGTTACTAAAATATCGCAGTTTTCGTATTTCTGAAAATTACCGTTATATGGGAGGTAGGCGTGGTTATTGTCCGATTTTTAAATTTTTCGGCCATTTAGTATGCTGTACCATGGCCAACAACTGTGCCAAGTTTGGAAGAAATTGGTGCAGCGGTTACCAAGATATACACATGTAACCATAAGTGGGCGTGGTTACGCCCATTTTCCAAAAATGTATAATATTCATGTTTTCCGTCTGAAACTCATTGTAAATATCAATTTTGAGTGAATTATCTTCAGTAGTTACTAAAATATCGCAGTTTTCGTATTTCTAAAAATTACCGTTATATGGGAGGTAGGCGTGGTTATTGTCCGATTTCGCCCATTTTCAATACCGTCCGTCCTACGCCCAAAAGAAGTTCACGTACCAAGTTTCGTTAAGATATCTAAATTTTTACTCGAGTTATCGTGTGCACAGACGGACGGACGGACGGACGGACAGACAGTCACCGCTTAATCGATTTCTCTTCTTTTCATTCTGATCATTTATGTATACATTTGTCTATATTTATCTCGATTCGTTTTGCCTGTTACAAACAACCGTTATGTGAACAAAGTTATAATACCCTTGTGCACAAGTGCGCACGGGTATAAAAATATCCCTCCTGTCGATACAGGGTATATTGGCGAAAATCTCGTCAAAATCCGTTAAGCAGTTTTCAAGATTACCGCGTACTAGGGATGTTCCGATACAAGTAAATACGAGTATGTACTCGATACTTTTGTTTCAATACCAACTACTTTTTTTACTCGAATCGTTGTTTCGATACCTACTTGGTATCGAAAGAAAAGTACTTGTATCGAATCGATTTGAGCAGGGGCCATATCTTGTCGACAATATTTGTTCTATTGAAAATAATTGCTTCGTTTTTATGAAAAATAATTTCTTTAAGCAATGGCACCGCCAAAATCTAACTGCCCGTCTCCACAGGATAAAGTTTATATCATGATACATATGTTAGAATATAAATAGCCAGTGGAGACCGCTCATTGCTCTTCAAGAGTAATATATATCAGAGCTTTATATCTTGCCATCTATTGCCGGCAATTAGGTAGTTTGACAGCTACATTTTCATTTGCACGAAAACTTCGTGTCGGCATCATTATTGATATTTTAATATAAAAGCAAAAATTTAGCTGTTTTCTGTAAAAATATTTGTTATTATGTACTTGGGTGTAAAATAATATATTTTTTTAAATTTTAAAAGTGATTAAATCCGGCAAAAATTTGTTTCTTACAAATGCTTATATCAAGATATAAAAAGCCTACACAAATATTGCCACTGATATAACTTATATCTAGTGACCAAAATTACAGCTGGACAGCAATAAATTTTATCCTGTGGAGACGGCCAGTAAAGTGTGGGTATAATTTTACAAAGCTAGTGATACTACAATAAAGTGCAAGCAATGCATTGTAGCCGTAAAGTTTTGTGGGAACCTTTCAAAGGTTGAACTTTTTGGATGAGTAATCGTATTACTTCTAGTGCTACTAATGAAGAAATATACATATCGATACCTCAACTGAAAACATATTGAAAATTTCGAACTCTATGCCGAGATAGGTCGATCTGCCACTCAGGTGCCGCTCAAGGTATGTCACAGATAACGTCTGAAAAATAATTTCGCTTTGTTGCATGTAAAAGGATGAAAAATTATCGATATAAGTAGGTATCGATACATTCGGTTAACTCATATAAGTAGTATCGAAATAGCGATTTGAGTAAACTCATTTGAGTAGGTATCGATACTTCGATGGTATTGGAACGTCCCTATCGCGTACAAAGAATCTCGACTTTCCTTTATACCATGATAAAAATATAGTAAGGAAGAACCGCTGAGAGTCACTTTTAAAATTCTTGACGTTTCCAAACAATTTAATTTTTAAATTTACTCACAAACTCACACATACATTTTCATTTTCAATCTCAAGCAACAACAATTTCGAACAATTTCAATTTTTTATTTTCACTTTTATATGATTTTAAAATGTTGGCAAACTTCAAAAAAAATCATGGCCGACAAATTGAGAGAACGGTTCTACCCAAGGCATATTCAACAAGGTAGAAGTGACAGTTCAGTCGAGCTCTCTCATACCTGACTGTAATGTCAAAAAATGTAAACAAAGAAATTAACCCTTTGTTATGCATTTACCATATTTGATAGAACTCAACATCTTTGAAATGAAAGTTTTTGTAAATATGAAAACATTTAAAATATCATTAGAATCAGCTTCATTTTATTTATTGAATTTTCGGTTTAATGTAAATGTGGAAATGCATACTTACACAAAATTACATACTAAATGAAACACACTCATTTATAAAACCGTTTTGACAATTTTCTTGCTTTTACTATCCCAATATTTTGAGCATTTATTTTTTTATTCAAATACTTAATTCTAAAGTATATTAGACATTAAAAAAAGTTTGATTCTTCTAAATTTACACCAGAACTCAACTTAATATATAATTTAGGTATTAAATTTTTGCTATTCGAAATTTCCTTTCCATTAAATTTATTAAAAATTACTTTCAGTTTCTTTATGTCAACAAGGAATATTGGTTTAGGTTTTATCAGACCAACATTTGAAATTTGGCCTATCCATGTATGTATATGAAAGGGAGATTTTGTTTTCATATTCGGTATGATAAATCCTGCAACTGGGATCAAACGCGTCCACTTAGAAATACTCGGCTGCGATAGGCAACAAATTAAGTCACGACCACACGTGAAGAGTCTCCTAATGAAACATCGCAGCGATTTGCCCAACGTTGTCGTTTCACTTGACAATTCGAAGGTTTAAAATAACGCACAAGGTTGTTGTCCAGGCTCTTGACAAACACAACGCACCGCTCGCAATTCCTTTTCATTTTATTATGTATTTAAAATCAGTCGTACAGCTCACAATTAAAAATTTATATGAAAAAAATTTTGAATAGTATAGGGTTAAGAGTTGACATTTCAGTCGCAGTTCAAAAGAGAGAAATGTCAAAATCACTTCTACCTTGTTATGCCTTGGTTCTACCTTGCTATGTTTTTATCATGCTTTATAATATGTATAGAAGACAAACCATCGCTTCACACTCGTTTGGAGTATGTGCCATGGTTGACACAAAAATTAAACATATGTATGTTGGTAAATATGAACATACATACAAATCGTCGTTTAAAGTACAAAACCGCGTACCAACAAAATGCAAAACCGCGTATTAAGATAATGCAAAACCGCGTATGTTAGGTTGGATAAATTATTTTCTAGAGAGTAATAAATAAAATTATAGTTTAAAAAACTAAAACCTCCCTATTATAATTGCCATTCGTACTGTCATCAGGTATGTAACTTGAGTATAGCAATCGCTGCATCTTTTAGGCGCATCAATATTACATAGTTACATCCCGAGCTAATAAGAGGAAGGTAAAAAAAAATACTCATATTTCAAAATGGTTCGCGGTTTTGCAGAATGAGGATACGCGGTTTTGTACTTTAAGCGACGATATGTATGAATGTATTTATGTATGAACTTGGGTAACGTACATGGCAAGTATCTATACCACTGATAGGCACTGCCTTGCCCGCGGGCAAAGCTCTTTTAAGCTTTCTATACATTTTGTATAGGCGCGAGCAGAGTAAAAGCTCTCTCTGCCCAACGCTGATCTATACTATTATATAAAATTGATTATATGGAATGCGTTTGTAAAGATTTATTTCTCACAGTACTAAACCGATTTTAATAAATATTTTTTTTAAACGAAGCATTCTTGGAAGATAAACACCGTTTTTTGGGTGTAAAGAAGCGTTGGGCAGAGAGAGCTTTTACTCTGCTTGCGCCTATACAAAATGTATAGAAAGCTTAAGAGAGCTTTGCCCGCGGGCTAGGCAGTGCGTATCAGTGGTGTAAAGTTACAAAAAATTACAAAGCCGTACAACAGTGATCGGGCTTCTACCACATTGTGGTAGATCTGCCACTTTTTTGAGCATCTACCACATCTACCACACAAGGTCTGAAATCTACCACATATTCACGTTTTTGAGTAGTTTCATTCTTGCTCGACATAATTTTCTTAAATTTTAAAAGCAAAAATTGTCCAACACTAAACACTAACAACAGGCAGAATGGGAGGAAAAAATAAACTTTAAAATAGTAAATTTTCTCTATATTCAATTTTTCGACAGGAAATGTGGTTTAATTGTGTTAAATTTCAAAATATATGATTTATAAAAAAGAATTAATAGCGTAAATGTAAAAAATGGCGATTTTTGTGAAAGTATTAGCAAATTTCAGTGCATCTAAAGTTTCTAAAGCGTTTTCTACTTTTGCTTGAGAATTGTCAAAATCAGCAAATCCCAAGTAGTGGTTTCTGGAACGTGCCACGTTTGTTCCCTACATCGTGATGTGGTAAAAAAAAGCTGGCAGCACTCCGCAAGGTTGCAGAAATCTTTCAAAATATGTCCGAAAAATATCTTGATATGGAAGGAACTGCTTTACATTGTCAAGGAAAAAAAATTCCAAACTCAACGCAATTTTAGCAACTTCAATCTTGCACTATATTATACTAAAAATAATTTTTTTAGATTCTAATTAAAAGATTTGCAATTTAGGTGAGGAGATCTACCACATTTTTTTGAAATCTACCTAATTTTTTTTCCAGATTCTACCACACAAATTTTTTTTCAAGTCCGATCACTGCCGTACAAGCATAAGCCTATTTGGTCGCCAAATACAGCGCATACCCAGCAAACACAGTCTCTAACGTTAGAGAAATGTGGATTTCTACATTAGATAACTAGGGTAATTCTCTAATCGTTCTCGAGTCGATGACGAAGTTAGAGAATTACATCCGAATTCGAATCGAGAACGATTAGAGAAACAACGCAAATTCAAATAAATGTAAATAAGCAAAATTCCAAATGAATTACTCATAATATTTAAGTTCAAATAATTCATTATTATTTTATTGCAAATACATTTAATACAAATTTTACAAACAAAGCAAGACAAAATAGCAGTTAGAAATTCACACTCGAATCCCATTAGAGATCAACATTGGAATACGATTAGAGAATTAATATTTTCTCGAGTCAAGAACTATGTCCCATTTTTGTTGAGATCGCCATGATTCTCGAGAGTTTTTCGAGTCGTTCTCTAACGTTTGAGATAGGAGAATGCGGCTAGTCCTCCAATCATTCTCTAGTCGATAACTAACCTCAATGTTTGCTGGGTAGGTACGCGAAAAGTCTATACATCAGTGCCGATCAAACACGAGCTCACAAAGGCAAAGGAGATGCACGATTGAGAGAAATAGAGATTGCGCCAATCGCGGTACCGCTTATCCGCTCCTTGTGATTTTGACAGAATCGGCTGTGTGCGTGACGTCATCTTGGTGCAATTGTTGATTGTGAGCATACGAAAAAAACCAAATAACAATTTTAATATTTCTGCGTGGTTTTAAACAATTATTGAGACATTCCAAAGCAAAATGAAGTGTGCAGTGGCAAAGTGTAATAGTGAAAACAAAAGAAAAGCGTGCGATATAAGTTTTTTTTCGTTTCCTACGGACACAAACCTGGCGAAAAAATGGAAGCAGTTCTGCCGGCGAGGAGATGCATTAAACACCAAATCGAGCTTTGTGCTATGTGTGTGAGCTATGGGCTTCTACATGGAGCTACTGTTGGCCTTTCCTTAGTGAATTGTAGTAGGTATATTTCCATGGTGAATGTAGACAGTTGCTGGTTTAGTTTGCTGACAATGGCATACATTCAAAAGCAGTTTCTACAGTAAATAGACACAGGAACTTCACTACCTACTTATTTTTGTTAGTGCCTGACTCTTTTTAGTGCTGGTATGAGGTAATGCACCAGTGGATAAGGTCGCCAGGCGCTAAGTCAAGCGGCATCTTACCGCGCTGTTACGTACCTAATACAAAACAGTGCCCAAATTATTATACATTTAAAAGTTCAGCTTAAATTATGTTTTACTTACATAGAATATTTGTTTCCAAAGAAGCCACACTCATGCATCCTCTCGGAAATGGTGCAAAAGTCATCAAATAAAAGCTGTGGAGTCAACAGCTGTGGAGTTTATGGTGGTTGGCTACCGTCCACAAATATAAATATGCACTCTGCATGGCCTTTTACAATGGCGAGTCCAAAAATTCACTTTGCTGCACACCTTCCTTTTGGTCTACATGAAATTGCAAACACTGTTAATACATCCATTTTTTCATGTGCTAAAAATCGTACTTACCTAAAGGGCTACATGTCCAAAATAGGGACACGAATTTCGATACGATACGATACCATATCGATACTTTTGGCATTCGATACCGATATTTTCTACTCAATAGTATTAAAACGATATCTTTTTGGTATCGACTACCAGATCTCTAGTATCGTATCGATTGTCATAAATTCACATTACGAGGCTAATGTTATTAACAGCTCAACCAAGGCGAATTTATACAAGGTGGTGTTGATGGCGTTGCCGCAATAAGAAGAGAGAGGCCGAAATACGTGAGTGCGAAGAGCTCGAAAAGCTGGCCAACAGGAAGAATGCCCGAAAATTTTACCAGAGAGTTAGGCGACTTACGGAAGGTTTAAAGACCGGGGCGTACTCCTGTGAGAACAATAATGGCGACCTAGTAACTGATGTCCAGAGCGTACTTAAATTATGGAGGGAACACTTTTCCGCCCTACTAAATGGAAGCAGCACGGAAAGTTGTGGAGAAGAAGAACCTGAGCCCGCAGTCGATGATGACGGAGTCGACGTTCCACCGCCTGACTATGACGAGGTACGTATAGCAATAACGCGGCTGAAAAACAACAAAGCTGCTGGAGCTGACAGCCTGCCAGCTGAGCTATTCAAGTACGGCGGCGAGGAGTTGATAAGGCATGCATCAACTCTTGTGCAGAATATGGTCAGATGAACGCATGCTTGACGACTGGAATTTAAGTGTGCTGTGCCCAATCCACAAGAAAGGTGACCCCTCCATTCGCGCCAACTACCGCGGGATCAGCCTTCTAGGCATAGGTTACAAGGTCTTATCGAGCGTACTGTGCGAAAGACTTAAGCCCACCGTCAATGAACTGATTGGGCCTTATCAGTGTGGCTTTAGACCTGGAAAATCCACCATAGACCAGGTATTCACAATACGCCAAATCTTGGAAAAGACCCGCGAGGAAAGGATCGACACTCACCACCTATTTGTCGACTTTAAAGCCGCCTTTGACAGCACTAAAAGGAGTTGCCTATACGCCGCTATGTCTGAATTTGGCATCCCCTCAAAACTTATACGGCTGTGTAAAATGACGTTGAGCAATACCACCAGCTCCGTCAGAATTGGGAAAGACCTCTCCGAGCCGTTCGCCACAAAACGGGGTTTCAGACAGGGCGACTCCCTTTCATGTGACTTCTTTAATCTGATGTTGGAGAAGATAATAAGAGCTGCAGAACTGAACCGCTCAGGAACAATTTACTACAAGAGAGTGCAATTGCTGGCTTATGCCGATGACATCGACATCATCGGTAACAAAAACCGCGAAGTCTGTTCTGCCTTTTCCAAGTTGGATAGGGAAGCAAAGCGAACGGGTCTGGTGGTAAACGAGGACAAGACGAAGTATCTCCTGTCATCAAACAAACAGCACATTCACGCCTTGGCACCCACGTCACTGTTGACAGTTACAATTTCGAGAAAGTAGAGAATTTCGTTTACTTGGGAACCAGCATTAACACCGATAATAATGTCAGCATTGAAATCCAACGCAGAATCACTCTTGCCAACAAGTGCTACTTTGGACTGAGTAGGCAATTCAGGAGTAAAGTCCTCTCTCGACGTACGAAAACTACGCTCTATAAGTCACTCATCATGCCCGTGCTGGTATATGGCGCAGAAGCATGGACAATGACAACATCCGATGAGGCGGCTCTTGGAGTGTTTGAGAGAAAGATTTTGCGGAAGATTTACGGGCCTTTACGCGTTGGCGACGGCGAGTACCGCAGACGATGGAACGATGAGCTGTATGAGCTTTACAACGATATGGACATAGTGCAGCGAATTAAAATACAGCGGATCCGCTGGCTTGGTCATGTCGTTCGAATGGACGCCGACGCTCCAGCTCTGAAAGTATTCAACTCGGAACCCGCTGGTGGTAGCAGAGGAAGAGGGAGGCCCCCACTGCGATGGAAAGATCAGGTGGAGAAGTACTTGGCGAATTTAGATTTTCGCCGCGGTACTTCTTAATGTCAAAATGATGTGTTTGTTGTAAAATGAATTCGCCTTGTTTACAACAAACACATGATTTTGATATTAGGAAGTACCGCGGCGAAAATCTAAATTCGCCATCAACACAACCTTGTATAATTTCGCCTTGAGCTCATCCTTATATTACCGGCGAGAGTTGCATTTCTGTCAAATTTATAGAAGTTTGCTGAGAAAAATTGGAATCCATAGTCGCGCCAAAATGCCGATTGAACATAAGCGTCAAATCGAAATGTCACGCAAGACAAATCTTGGAATTTGAGTTAGCTTTTTACGCACGCATATAAGGTTGGCCTGTAACAATTCTTCCCGATATACATATATTGACTTTAAAGATCAGAAATTTGTACTATAGTTAGCGGCTCCGGTGTTTTAAGTCAACACCTCAGTCTCTACGTGTTGTAATAATAATAATAAAGTCCGGCGCTTACACAATATGTTGGTGTTTGGCCGAACTTCTCCTCCGATTTGTCGCGTAGGCCTTAATGCTGTGGCACAAAGGGGGTGCCTAGGGTTGCCATTTTCTAAGAAATTTATAGTACTTTTTCAAAAACTTCTGAAAAAATATAGTACACTCTAAATATATATAGTATTTTTTTAAAGAAAAAGTAAAAATGCTTTTTAAGTGTACAGTAAAACCCGCTTAAGTACCCCAAAACCCCCTCCCCCCCGCCCGCTTAAGTACCTAACCCGCTTAAGTAACCAACATTTGTGGACACCGTGAATTTTTTAATATAATCTGAAGAAAACCCCTCTCTTAAGTACCTCCCCGCTTATTTACCCAACCCGCCTAAGTACCTCAATTTTTCGTGCCCCATTTACAATTTTACTTATAATTTTCCTCTTTCAAGTGCCCTGTTAAGATTCCTTAAAATATTTACGTATTTTGAAATTCAGTAGCAGCGCTACACACCTTCGGTAATAACATTCTAAAAAATCACCGGTAACTTTTAGCCACTTGAAACTTGCACATTATTACACTAAAATTTAATATATACTCAAAAAACACTTCAGAAAAAAGTTTGAAATTATGACGAATTTTTTTAAGTATTCTACAAAATCTTAAGCTTAGGTTTATATAGTATTTGTTAGGGAATGAATTGTATTTTAATTGATTGAAAAATCTTAAAAATTAATGAATAAACATAAGGGGCAAACAATATTATTTTGAATTTGGTACAAAAAGATATATCCAACTTTGACTTTTTAAACAAAATTCTTGTAAAAATGACACTCCATTGCACTAAATATTTTTTTTTAGTTTTTCTTTGCTTGTTTATGTATTTAAGTAATGCAACGATTTTGGTTTTAAACTATGTATTTATGTAAGTTAACAAGAAGACGTAACTACAGTATATTTTGCTTAGCTGCACATCCTTCTTTGCACGAAAAACTTGTGCACGTAACCGAAAAAGGCACTTAAGCGAATTTTCTTTACTACTTCAATGAGGAAGGTATCCGAATCCCTATGAAACCAAATATTGGCGGAGCACTTACCATGTAGAAATTACTGCAAGCGAAATTTTTACCGAATGTTATCTAATTATCTATATAACAACATAAATTGATAGCCATTTTCGTTGTTCTGCGAGATGAGCAAAATAAATAAAAGGTTGTAAAATTAGGTAATTGTAGGGCCAGTGCAGGTAAACGTAATACTTTCTTTGATAATTGATACTAGTCGCACAATTTTTAAGGCAGGTATCGCCAATGTGCAGGTATGTTGAATGCATCTATCGAAGCAGTTTCCTTATAAATGTTAGAAATAATGCTTTTGATGCGCATTTTGGGGTAGGTATCTTAAATGTACACTTAAGCATAGAGGCGGCAAAGCAAAATATACTGTACATCAGTAATTATGTTCGCTTAAGTACCCGCATCGAGGTACTTAAGCGGGTTCTTTTAAGTACCCAACCCGCCTAAGTACCTCAAAAAGCTAAAATTTTTCGCAAGGTACTTAAGCGGGTTTTACTGTACATCTTTTTTCTTTCTTATGCATTTCGTCTATAAAACAATATATTTCTTGAAAAGTATCATATGCTTTATCGCTATCAATATTCGCTTTATTTCTCTCATCTCACTATTTCAAAATCTTAATAGAAAAAACTCTTTCTGTGAATGCCGAAATTGCAGGAATAGAGAGCATAAGCGAAATAATTTAAAGTAAATTTGGTAAATCTTTCTAAGTATTTTTAAAAATTTTGCCATTTTTGATCCCTGCACACATTGTTTTAAAGTATATTTATTTTAATATTGGTATTTCAGTATAAATGTTATTCATTTTAAAACATTTCTTTCTAACAAATAACTGAAACATATTTATATTTATAATTGAAGAAATATAGTATTTTTGCATACTATATTTTTTTCCAACATTATATAGTACGCAGACCCAAAAAATAGTACAATACTATATATTATAGTACGGTGGGCAACCCTAGGGGTGCCTACAGTGTTATGTCGACTCTGAACGGCGATTGTATTTTATGGGAAGCTGCTTTTCATTTTCAAGGTTTGCGCTCTTCTAACCACTACACCACAGCGGCCTATATGCGAGACCTATATTCAGATAATTTTTTTGGGTTTTGGAACATCGAGTCTTTTTATTCCGATAGTAATGGGTACCCGATGTTTTTAAAGCGATATTTTAAATGAGTATCATATCGTTACTTTCGGATCGATATCGTGTCCCTAGTCCAAAATTATTGCTACGGGTTCCTAATTAATAAATCTTTGTATATTTATTGATTCCTGCAAAATTGAGCCATGTAATATTAAAATTAACACATTTTTCTGCATTGTTTACATATTTTTATATGCGTTTTGGCATTTCTCTCTCGCAATTGCACCAAGATGACGTCACGCAAAAATTACGCTCAAATTTCCTCTCTTATTGGCGCAATCTTGTATTCTATCATTCTTGAACGAGATGTATATGAGCGACATGACTGCGCTGTACCACATACTGCCTACACAAGAATGATAGAATACAAGATTGCGCCAATCGAGCTGAGAGCAACTGGCCGTGACGTCAAAATATACCAGAATGAGGGAGCAAGACGAACTCGACAAGAAAAAGAAGAAGCATCGAACAAAAGGCAGTATTGCCAAGTTTTGAATTTGAAAAAGCACAAACTTTGTATTGGTGTATTTTATGGACTTTATATGAATACATAATTTTATTGTAAGGATGCCGATTCAAATTAATAAAAATCAATGCTTCTTGCACAACGTTCGATTTCTTCTGGCATGATTGAAGGTGCTGCACATATTTCGTTGTCGCTTATGATTGTCACTGTGCCATGATTTTGCTTAAATTTTTGTAAAATTGCTTAGCACACTTACGATTGCTATAAATTTTGCTTCCATTTTTTAAGATTTTCTAATTTGAAGTCTTCAAACTAAAAACAAAAGCACCAAAAACGCACCAAGCACAAAACTCAAAAATTTTCGCGTTTTGAATACCCACTAAATTTGGTGCGAAAAGCATCAAGTTGCCAACAGTGAATGTAAACAAAAGTATATTATGACGTCAGCGATTGGGTGGATGTTGTCAAATCGACGAAGAGAGGGTTAGCGGTGGCGTGACCTTTATTTTCTGGATCGTGCTGCGTACACACATAAACGTATTTGAGCTAAACAGCGATCACTTATTAACCCTGCAGCGGTGTCGGTTACAATTGTCGCTTTCGTACTAGTTACATTACTAGTTCCAAAAGCATAATATACTCCAGGTTGTAACAAATCGAGCTATTGGTTACATATTACACTTTCTAAAAGTTATTGGCCGTTTTAATATAATAGTGCTCCTTTATTACATAAAGGAAATTGTTATTTATCATTTAAATACAAATAATAAATTTTGAATACTTATCCATGTTCTGTTTCCCTCGTGTGACCACCACGCAAATATCAGACTGAAAAGTACCAAAATAAAGCAATACATATGTAATACCTACGGCTACCATCCGTCCTTTATTTTAAAGGACGGTCCTTTATTTTAACCCCCTTTCATTTATAACTTTTTTCAAAATAAAGGACACCACTTGTTCTTTATTTCTTAAACTGTCCTTTAAATGAGCTTTGGATTTTGCAGTGGTCAATTTTTAAACAGAGAATCAGCGTTAGAACTTCACAACGATCGTAGTAGATTTGCTACGATTTTTGATGAAAATTAGAAATTTACTACACTACTCTGCTTTACCCACGATCTACTTCGGTTTTAGTTACCAAATAATAATGAGCACTTATTATAGCATTTGAACTAAAAAAATTGCCTTAGGGTAATTTTTCAAGTAGCTTTTAAAATTTATGTGGCCTTCAAGTACATTTTTCGCTCAAAAAATACTACACTTTTTTTAATAGAAGATATTTAAGAGTGATTGGCTTCGAATTACACTGTACGTATGTGATTTTTAATTTGTGAAATTTTCTAAAAAATTTATTTATAAGGACATGAAATAGTATTCAAATGTTCATTTTTTTGAGATATCGGTTTTTGATTTCTATTGGTGCTCCATTTGTTATTGGCTATTGTTATGCATAATTTTATTTGTTTAACTAAAAAGGCAAATTGTGACGAACCAATATACATTAAAAAATATCTATAACGGAATTTTATTTTCTGCTATGCTTTTTCACTTCATTTACTCCGATTTAGACTTGCCGTAGTTCTAACCCTGCAGAGAAAATATTATGAAAACGTTCGCTAGTTTGTTTCGCACCCCACTTAAAGGTTTTTATTTAATCGGTAATCTTTGTACAATCTATAAATCACGAATAATTTCTAATACTGATGGGGGAAATTTATATAATCGAAAAAAATATTAACTAATAATTAGACATTTTCTTAGAAAAATTAATATACTTTGTGTAAAATTTATTGTTCACAAAAGCACAGGGAAAGTTGTGCCCTGGATCGTGTTGCACGCTGAGTTTCCAGTTCCACTGAAAGAGAACAATAAACCGCCGCTGGCTTCGTCTTGTAGTATGAATTTTGATGACGAAGTCCTTTATAAGAATTTGGTTTCATTTTTCGGAATCGGTTAAAATCCGGTTACAGCTCCTTTGGAAAAGGGGAACTTGTACAATTAAACTAATTAAACTGGTAAATTTGATCTAAATTACGATATGCTTGAGGTACTTGTATCATACCTACAAGTTGTATGTACGTTTTTCCAAATCATTTTGAAAAAATGTCCTTTATTTTAGGTTGGTTAATATGGTCACCGTAGTAATACCCCTTTTGACATAACTACTACTTTTTAAATTATTTTGGTTTCTTTTCAAATATGTTTATTTGTAACTCAAGCTTTGCAATGCATGATAACTTACGGTGTTTATGCCAAGATTTGAACAATATGATTGCTTTGACATATCTGAATCGCTTTTTTGTATCTAAATAAATTTATATCTTTAACCGGGAACGAAAAAATTACACAATATCTATGACTGCTTAGTACAATTCTAATCGGCTTCGTATATTCTCGCGACCGCGTAAGACAATACGAGCATGGATCGGAAACTCGGCCTTGCCGACCACGCCCAACAGCTCGTCCACGCCCAACAGCTCGTCCACAGCGCGGAGCGGAAACTAGGGCTTTCCGCCTGCCACACATACAAAGTAATGTCTTCGGGAACATTGATCGGAGACTCGGCCTTTCCGACCACGCCCAACAGCCAGTCCACAGCGTGGAGCGGAAACTAGCGCTTTCCGCCTGCCACACATACAAAGTAATTGAGTACCTGGTGTAGTAACAATCGGTTAACACTCAACATAAGTAAGTGTTTTCATATTACGTTTTCGAAACGCTTAAACACCATTGAAACTTCGTATCACTTATCTAATACGACTCTGGCGAAGGTAAGTGAGTTTAAAAACTTGGGAGTAATTTTTGACTCGAAATTTGCTTTTACAAGTCATGTTAATCTATGTATTTCGAAATCTTATGGCATGCTTGCTTTTGTTAGGCGTCATAGCGGAGATTTCACTGATCCTTATACGCTAAAGCTCTTATTCTCAGCGTTTGTGCGTTCCAAGCTTGAGTACGCTTGTTTCATTTGGTCGCCATATCACAAGGGCCACATAGCAAGAATTGAACGGATTCAAAAAGTATTTTTAAATTTTGCTTTGCGCCACTTATGCTTCTCGTATCCTATACCTACGTACGAAGCACGATGCTTATTAATAGATCTAAAGTCATTGCAGAGCAGGAGAACAATTTTGTCGCTGTCGTTCGTTTTTGACTTGTTACGAGGCTCTGTTGATTGCCCTGTGCTTCTTCAAAGAATTCAGATAAACATTCCGCGTAGAGCTCTTCGTAATTCCGAGTTTTTCCATGTTGGTTTGTGTAGAGCTCTTTATGCTAAAAATGCTCCAATTACTAGAGCTTTGATTGAGTTCAACAGAATTGCCAAACTCATCGAGATAGATATTTCAAGTTCGAAAAATCACTTCATGAGCTCTTTAATAAATTTTTATAAGTAAGGTATTTTTACATTTTATTAACTTAATTGCTGTAGCCTACACGCAGAAAAAAAACTTATCTTAATTGAAGAAAAACAGCAATCAAAATGAAGAAAAATAGGAACGAAACAGCACTAAAGAAGTTTTATACTCTTTTCATGTCCAACATTTCTTCAAAATGATAGATTACATCCACGGTCCCATATTTTCGTGTACGTTTTCACACATTCCAAAGAAAAATTACGCATTCGGGAGAATTTTTTACTCATTCGGAAGAATTTTCGACCTTAAAGGAAGGAAAGTTTTTCTTTGATCCAGAGATGGATTTTTGGTTCAGTGTATAAGATCTTGTATACTGTTTGGCTAAATAAATAAATCTAAATCTAAATCTAAATCTAATGTCTTCGGGAACATGGATCGGAAACTCGGCCTTTCCGACCACGCCCAACAGCTTGTCCACAGCACGGAGCGGAAACTAGGTCTTTCCGCCCGCCGCACACAAAAGTAGACTGGAGACTATGCCTCGCCAGCTACCCAACCTGCTAGTTTATATTATTATTATTATTGTTACAAATGAATACGTATACTTAGTCTACTCTGTAATATATCACATATACTTAAATATCTAAATCTTTTCATCTTATTAGTCTGTAAGAATACACTTTTCTGTAGACTAAATAAATAAATAAATAAATGGGGCAATTCACGTTAAATGTCCCAGCGCCCTGAGCGGTGCAAAACAAGCTACTTTTCGACTAGCTGCGAAGCAGACAGAAAATAGGAAAAATAATTCGAAAACTATACTATATACTATACTATACTATAACTATTTCCATAGATTTTTGTACGGGCTATGCGATGGCATTATGCGTTTTCCAAAATTTTCCCATTTTCATGGTGAAAATTCTGAACGAAAATATATTTGTAATTTTTCTGAATTATGGTCATTTTGAATATTGTTTTTAGTTATCTCAATCGAAAGATCAAGTCTTTTTACAAGCTTTTATTTAACTTCACTTGTATGTATGTATGTATGTCCTGGAACTTTGCAATCAATATTTAACAAACTTCCCGATGAGCTACAGACTTGAAACTTCAAACATAGCTCAGAACTCGAGGCAATGCAATATAAAAAATAATATAAAGCCCGTTAGGTGGCGCAGGAGTCGAGATATTTGTAAAACCCGCATTTATAGTCTTATTTTGTTCATATTTAGAACATATATGGGCATTCCCATGGTGGCGCACGTGACAGTCGTACGATTTCAATGTGATACAAAAAAGGAATACCATTTGTTTTCTTTAACTTTTTTGGGCCATTGTATAGCACCTAATTAGCTCTATATTTAACCGAAAAATGAAATCAATCGAACTGCTTGGTCCTGAAATATAAGCATTTAAAAAGAGTGTCGTTACGTGACAAAAAATGCAAGTTGATTTTTTCTTTTCTTACAAAATCGCAAAACTCTGCGAATTGTGGATGGCTATTTTCATGAAACTTATTTTAATATGATTTGGAGAAATTCTATCATCAGCTTTTATATCCCGAGCAACCCTTCTCTTAGCATTTGAAGGAAACTGACAACCATGAGGAAATTTTTTAATTTCATAGATAGCTCCCAATCTACCAGTTTGATTGAAAAACATTGTAACCATAATAGCAGGAAATAACAATTTACTGAACTAATTGTAACAGGTCAAAATTAGTTGAAATTAGTATTATTTTGATAGACTAGGAAACATTTCGCAGCATACGATTGCGAATGACTCAGCGGCGCTGAGCCGCTGAAAAACGTTTGGCAAATAAACGTCCAAGAAATAGTTCCGATACTAGCAAGTTAATATTCTTGTTAAGTCTCATCCAAAAATTCCTTGGAGTTTAAAGAATAAAGGGAATGCCGCATTATACTAAAGCCAGCCTTTCGACATAAGCTACTTTTCCAAACGAACACAGATATGAACATCGAGCATGCGGAAACTTTGGCCCGTAGATGTAGTCAGTATTTTCCCATCCTTAGACACGGATTTGGGAAATAAAGGCCCGTAGTTATAGTCAAAATGAAGTCGACACTAAAGTTAATTGCAGCTTTTTTGACAGGTATCCCATTGAAAACTATGTCAAAAAGCTGCAATTAACTTTAGAGTCTACTTAATTTTGACTATAACTACGGGCCTTTGTTTCCCAAATCCGTGTCTAAGAATAGGAAAATACTGACTACATGTTAATAAGTTTGTTAAGGAGCCGAGTTTCTCTTCCAAAGATGTACTGTGAAAAAATGTTTTCGGTGGATACAGTTTTCGATTTTTTATGGATACTTTAAAGGCTAAGGCAGTGGCAACACTGAAGCCGAGTAGCTCTCGGAGACTCCCATGTGCACCACTGTGCAAAATACATACATATGTACATTAGACTGCATCACCAAAAAATATTGCGATTTTTCCGCCGGCTTTACAAAATATATTATATTTTAAGACGTCCACTAAAATATTTCTGAAAAATATTAAGATTTAATAATTGTAAGATTTTAATAATAGATTTAAGATAGATAATAATTTCTTAAAAAAAGTACCCTCAGATAACAAAACAGATTAGGCTTAAAAATCTGCATAAAAATATATTGAACGGAATCGTAATAATGAGATTTTTGATGCTGTTTTTTTTACTTTTTTTCAAAGATTGATTTACGAAAAACTTAAATAACTGGGCCAAAACTATTCTGATTTAGACTTGTGGGGTATCACTGTTTTTATTCATGTGCAAAAAAAAATCATTCGTGTCCCAATTTTTTTTTTTTTCAAATACCAACACATCTTAATTCAACTTTGAATGATGTTCGTTCATCCTACCTTTCTCTTTTATCCTCTGAATGGGTTATTACCAAAGAAATAATAATAAATAAAGGGTGAGAAAATACTTTTCCAATGATACCTCACAAGTCTAAATCGGAAGAGCTTAGGTTCAAATATTCAAGTTTTTCTTATACCAATCTTTGAAAAAAATTAAAAAACAGCATCAAAAATCTCATTACTACGATCCCGTTCAAATTTTTTTTTAAATATTTTTATGTAAATTTCTTAAGCTTAAACCTTTTTGTAATTTGAGGGGACTTTTTCAAAAAACATCTTTAACTATTTTTATTTATAAAAACTCCAAATCGGTGCAGCTCCCTTAAATGTTAATATTTTTCCGAAATATTTTGGTGGACGTCTTAAAATATAATAGATTTTATAATTCCAATGGGAAAACTGTACCGATATTTGTTTGTACATGTACAACGTACATTAGACTGCATCACAAAAAAAAGTGCTGTTTTTCCGCCGGGATTACAAAATTTATTATATTTTAAGACATCCACCAAAACATTTCGGAAAAATATTAAGATTCAAGCGAACTGGACCGATTTGAAAATTCCTCCGAAAATGGAGTTTTTTATGAATAAAAATAGTTCCTTAAAGATGTTTTTTTTTGAAAAAATCCCCTCAAATTACAAAACGGATTAAGCTTAAAAAATTTTCATATGTACTTATGTATGTATTTACTTGGACAATTTCCAACAAAAAAAATCTACATGGCAAGTATTATTTATATATTCTTTTAAGATTGGTAAATTTATCCTCTGAACCCGTTTACCGACGTAAAAATTTGTGCAGAATACGAAACTGCTTTCAGGCTCTCCAAAGATAAATTTATTATTTACTTTTGCATTTTTGTAAAATATTTTCCCGAATGTCACTTTTAAAAAAAATTTTAAAAGTTTAATCCTAAGTTAAGAACTGTTAGAAAAAAGTAAACTAACTATACTGAGTATTAAAGTTTTTTCCACCTTCTCCATGACATTTTCCGTGGTTTCATATCATGGTATTTCTTGGGAAGCAGCGTTTTTGTTTAATCTTTCTTCGGCAACAATTTCCCATATATGCCATTTGAACACTAAGCTTTTTAAATAAAAAATCCTTTTTCACCTAAAAGTGACATTCTGGAAATATCTCACATTTTTCGGTTCTTTTTTCTAAGAGTCTTATTTCACGAAAACATATAAACAAGAGAATGAAAAAAATACATTTAGGAAAAGTCGGAGGGACAATATTATAATAGAAAGCCAGGATTATGTTGATACAATTTTTCAGGCGAAAATAGAATAAAACAATAAAGGTTACGGTGGTCATTTAACGGGTGATTTTTTTGAGGTTAGGATTTTCATGCATTAGTATTTGACAGATCACGTGGGATTTCAGACATGGTGTCAAAGAGAAAGATGCTCAGTATGCTTTGACATTTCATCATGAATAGACTTACTAACGAGCAACGCTTGCAAATCATTGAATTTTAGTTATTACCAAAATCAGTGTTCGGTTCGAAATGTGTTTCGCGCTTTACGTCCGATTTATGGTCTACATAATCGACCAAGTGAGCAAACAATTAATGCGATTGTGACCAAGTTTCGCACTCAGTTTACTTTATTGGACATTAAACCAACCACACGAATGCGTACAGTGCGTACAGAAGAGAATATTGCGTCTGTTTCTGAGAGTGTTGCTGAAGACCGTGAAATGTCGATTCGTCGCCGTTCGCAGCAATTGGGTTTGTGTTATTCGACCACATGGAAGATTTTACGCAAAGATCTTGGTGTAAAACCGTATAAAATACAGCTCGTGCAAGAACTGAAGCCGAACGATCTGCCACAACGTCGAATTTTCAGTGAATGGGCCCTAGAAAAGTTGGCAGAAAATCCGCTTTTTTATCGACAAATTTTGTTCAGCGATGAGGCTCATTTCTGGTTGAATGGCTTCGTAAATAAGCAAAATTGCCGCATTTGGAGTGAAGAGCAACCAGAAGCCGTTCAAGAACTGCCCATGCATCCCGAAAAATGCACTGTTTGGTGTGGTTTGTACGCTGGTGGAATCATTGGACCGTATTTTTTCAAAGATGCTGTTGGACGCAACGTTACGGTGAATGGCGATCGCTATCGTTCGATGCTAACAAACTTTTTGTTGCCAAAAATGGAAGAACTGAACTTGGTTGACATGTGGTTTCAACAAGATGGCGCTACATGCCACACAGCTCGCGATTCTATGGCCATTTTGAGGGAAAACTTCGGAGAACAATTCATCTCAAGAAATGGACCGGTAAGTTGGCCACCAAGATCATGCGATTTGACGCCTTTAGACTATTTTTTGTGGGGCTACGTCAAGTCTAAAGTCTACAGAAATAAGCCAGCAACTATTCCAGCTTTGGAAGACAACATTTCCGAAGAAATTCGGGCTATTCCGGCCGAAATGCTCGAAAAAGTTGCCCAAAATTGGACTTTCCGAATGGACCACCTAAGACGCAGCCGCGGTCAACATTTAAATGAAATTATCTTCAAAAAGTAAATGTCATGGACCAATCTAACGTTTCAAATAAAGAACCGATGAGATTTTGCAAATTTTATGCGTTTTTTTTAAAAAAAAAGGTATCAAGCTCTTAAAAAATCACCCGTTATAAACAGTTACGCCTTTTTTTCATTGTTTCTTTGCTTAAATTTTTTTTTCGTGTTGATTATCGAATAACCAGCGGGGAAAAATATTTGTATATGAAGTAAGTAAAATATATCAAAGAAATACCGTTCGCAAACGAAAACCGAACGGTTTACACTAAAAAAACAGCTTTGTTAGTGGCTTATTATTTGGTTCGTATAATGCTGTTTTTGATATTTCGTTTTTACCACCAAAAAAAATTAAAAAGGGGGGGAAAAAAATAGCACTTCGTTTGGAAATTACCCCCTTACATATCAATCGCTTTTCCCCTGCCGAATGAACTGTAAGTGCAACTATGTGCTTCTGATTCTGTTCTCAAGCTTAATTCTATACATTTAATAAAATTGTAAAATCCCGATGGCTGTACATTATAGATATTAAAGAAAAATTAATATGGGAGGTCTTTATTAGAGCAACAGAAGCCAAATCAACAGTTTTTAGAAATTTTGTCTGTCTGTCTGTCTGTTGGTATGTTTGCACGCGAGTTATGTATATGTACCTACCCTGTAGTCAAATGTACTAGTTGTAAACTACCTGACAACTAGTATGAAACGCATGCCCAACTAGTCAGCCAGCTATCTTTTTTCCAAGCAATCAACTGGTATTTTTAACCATGTCCTACGAGATGGCAATTGTCAGACTTTGGTCAGAAATATACCAGTCTCATACTAGTTCAAAATATACAGAAAAATCCTAGTCCAATTATGGACCAAAACCACTACTTTGGAAGTCAAAAAATAAAATGAATTCATGAATATACAATAAAAACAACTTTTTTATTTAGCTTAGATTTGCCAATAATTAATGTTAAATTGTTTGAGAATTAATTAAAAGGGAAAATAAATAGATACATAAATATTTCAAACTTTCGAACCAAAATTTAAATGCATTATACATTAAACGTTATTAAAAGTAAAAGCTTTCAGGTACAATAAATACTATATTTTTATCTTTTTTAATAATATTGAATATGGAAAAGAAAACATTTTGGTTAAAAGTAAAACTAACACTTTAGTTCATTTTTGAGTGAACTAAAATAAAGATAAAAGTTTTCATTGAAATAATTTAAATTCATTGACTTTGCACATTTCAGTCCTTTCTTTTTAAAATTTTTTAAAAGTAATAATTAATGTTTAAAATTTGAGATTCGGATAAGAATAAAATAAATAAATAATTCAAGCAGTTATTAGATGTTCTTAATTTTTGTCTATACTTTGGCTTGTTGATTGATAATTGAAATTAATCAAATAATTATTTAATAGTGTAATTAAAAAAGTCAAAGATAATTGAAAATACTCAAAAATAACAAAATAATGATGTAATTAAAATTAACGAATTATTAAACATTTTTGTTTAAGTAATTAATTATTAATCATTAAAAAGGTGCTAATATCGGTATTTAATCATTAAGCGGTTATCCAAAAAACATGCTTTAATTAGTAATCATTATGAATATTAATCATTATTTAACAGGTATAGTATAATGGCGAGTACGGACTCGCTTTAACGGTTTACAATATACCCAAATAAAAGTTATAATATTTAGTGTAGTCTATTGTATTAAACTGTCGAAGTCAAATAAAACAGGGCATGAATAAATCGTTTTTACCTCGTACAAGTCTGGTAGTTTTCGAACTAGTTCAGTTTCAGTCAGGAAATTCTAGTTGTAAACTAGTATTTTTCCTGACTAGTTTGGGGTTTCACTGCAGGGAATGTATACAAATATGCATACATTTGTATTTAACTATATAAAAAAAAGCTATGTTAATGTTATTAGAATGCTAATGTTGGGGACAATGTTAATGTTAAAGTATACGCGTATGTATTGGTGGACCAAACAGCGTGCGTTCATATATGTAGCTACCCTGTAGGGAAACCCCGAACTGGTGAACCAAATGTCTAGTTCCGTACTAGATCTTTATCGCCAAAAACGAATCAGTCCGATAGTAACTAGATCGCCACCAGTTCAAAAGCACAACTAGAAATCTATATCTAAAATGACGTATTTGGAACTGGTTCGAAACTATAGAAAAAGGGATGCAGAACGATCTAGATCTCATATGGCGAATTTTGGACTAGTTCGGAACTACCGAAAAAGGGATGCAGCGGGGGGCTTGTTTACTTAGACTTTTGCTTTACGGGGTTTTCGTTCAAATACGCTTTCAGTCTGCACTTCGCAGATGCTTTTTCATAGTTTGGTAATACAAAACTAAAATTTGTGTCAACATGTTAACATTCTGGAATCTAACCAATAACAGCCAGCACCCCTGCAAATTCAGCTACAGCCAAAGGTATGTAAACGTAAATTTCTTACAATCATTCAAATAAATTTGATTTCAGATTGAAACGCATTTCTTTGCAAATAATTAAAAATCGCTACCATGGTTAAACCAAAAAGACTTAAAAAACATCGTGTTACTTTTTTCGTCTGTCGATTTTATAACTGGTTCGGAGCTATAGAAAACGGCGTGAAAAGCGATGAGATCTAGATCTGTCGAATTTAGGACTGGTTCTGAACTATAGAAAAGGTAATGCAGTGGGGGACAAGTTCCAATTCCTATGTTATCGCCGTGTTAAATTCGCCAGTTGTTTGCATGCAAAAGAGATTTATCGCGAACTAGTAGTGGGTCTAAACGTACTAGAAGCGCACCAATTCAGAACTAGAGATTTTCCCCACAGGGTATAAGTGGCAGCGATGCCTTCGCGAAGGTTCACTGCAGTCGTTCTCCTTCATAAAATATTCGCGGAAAGTTGGTGTGGCTAGAGACAGTGTTGCCGTTTTAGCCCCTTAGTGGCTAGATTTAGCATATTTGTTTTGGCCACATAAATTTAAAATTGCCCCTAGCCCTTTTTTAGCCCTTTGCAGAATTTATTCATACTTGGCATGAAAAAATTGTATATGCTTAATTTGATCTAATTTTTTTTTCATTTATGTAAGAGATGAATTTTTAAACTAAGAAAGACTGATATATATTCATAAATGTATTGTATATTTCTTACGTTTTTATACATACATACTGTAAAAGTGTTAGGGCTGTAAAAAACACTATCACATATCAATGAATTTTTGTCTAAATAATTTATGTGACTATCATTTTTGATTTTAGATGAATGGTACTTAATCTTTTTAAGAAAAACTTTAAGTTTTAAAACATGTTTTACTAAGATGGCCTCCCGAAAAACAAAAAACAAGTGTCAAGTCCAATAAGTTGTTTCTTAAAAAGTCCCCAAAATTTGCTTCTTTTGTATGTACGTACATATTTTACTTGTTATACATACTTTATATTTATTTTATACAAAGCGAAACCGTTAAAAACAGTTATTTTATAATTTATTTCATACAATTTAATTAATTAATAAAAGTCATCTGTAATATAACACTGTTCAACAGAAGTTTTGCAGAGTAAAACTGGTATATTTCTGAAAGAAGTAATCATGTTGATAATTTTTAGAATGAAAAGTTGCCAAGTTCATTTTTAGAAAATTTACAGGGGACAAAAAAAACTTTCAAAACAATTCCTTCAAGAATTTTGCAGAAGGTTCCGTTGCAAATTAAAAGATTTCGAGCCTTTTGTGAGCCTATCGATTTTTCTGTGCCTCTTTCGGACTTAGTAAATTTGCCTTTAATTGAATATAAACGGGAAGAAATAAAACAAGCACGTTACCTTGCTTCCTATATCCAAATATGAGATTTCACAAAAAGTGGACTTAGCAACTTTTCACTTAAAGCTACCGATATTTTAATAGGTCTTTCTTTGTAGGACTTTCTTTTCGTTGGCAACTAAGCTTAAAAAAATGTTTAGATATTCACAATAATAGTTAGATTAAAAAACAAAATTCCGGGAATAAAATTGTCACTGAATCGGGTTTCGATACAAGTACATTCTTCGGAAACCTACTCAGTACTCGGTTCAAAAGTATCGATACCAAAATTACTTGGTATCGGACGAAAAGTATCGAGTATGTACTTGAATTTACTAGTATCGGTATCGTTTTATCCCTAAGTGCGACTTCAAAAACTATTTGAAAATTTTATGATTGTCGTGAGTGGTGAAATTAGCTAAATTTTCTAAGTAAAAAATATTTTAGCGGAAATTTCTTGCACTATATGTGGAATATTATGTTCACGATATTGCAGTTTTGAATTAAAATAAAACATAATGTTTAACAAAATGGTAGAAAAATTATGAATTTTCGGCACTTAATTACTTCGGTCTTTCCTCGACCTCAGTTGTAACGAAATAAATATTGTACCAGCATGCTGGTAAGTTATATGCTTCGAGCCTGATGGTACAATCACTTGATAGAGCCAGCATGCTGGTGTCGTATACTTCCCCTTTTATACAAAAAGGTTTTGGTTGGATAAAATATTAGGTTTTTTCCAGAGTTCATTGTTTTTCTATACCATTACTTATTGAAAATGTTTACGTATATACTTATATATGCATATGTAAGTAAACAATTTTAGCTACCATTTTTAGCCACAACGACTTTTTTTAGCTCTTTTTTAGCCCATTTTTTAAAGGAATTTGGCTACCACCAAAAATGATTCGCGGCAACACTGGTTAGAGATACTATTCTGTGCGAAGGCAATTTGGTTAATTGCATAAAATTTGCACCGTTCATTCGATTTTCAAAAATGAGGTGTCAAATGAAAGGGCTTGGCCTCTAGATGTGCAGGAAGGATACATTTTTTTGATAGGGTTGCCACCTGCGTTTAAAAATATGATATTTATGAGTAGTCAAATGAAAGGGCTTGGCCTCTAGATGTGCAGGAAGGATATATTTTTTGGACAGGGCTGCCACCTGCGTTTAAAATTATGATATTTACACCGTTCTCCCGATTTTCAAAAATGAGTTGTCAAATGAAAGGGCTTGGCCTCTAGACGTGCAGAAAGGATATATTTTTTGGATAGGGCTGCCACCTGCGTTTAAAATTATGATATTTACACCATTCTCCCGATTTTCAAAAATGAGGTGTCAAATGGAAGGGCTTGGCCTCTAGATGTGCAGAAAGGATATATTTTTTTAAGGGTTGCCACCTGCGTTTAAGATTATGATATTTACAGC
>NW_023458559.1:11658250-11697518 GCF_013731165.1 Rhagoletis pomonella
AAGTTATAAATAAATAAAGAAAAAATAAATGGTCAGTACTTGTAGTGTCCCTAATATGTGTACATATTACCTCATAGGATTGTCTCAACCAGAATAAGTTTGTTTAATGGTTTGCTCTCCCATCTGATGTCCCAGGTAAACTGCAGCAATGCCTCGTCCGAAAAAAAATATTTTATACCGCTGGCTACGTTTTCAAACAAACCTTTTATTTGTATGATATAAGTGGCCTTTTGAAAAATTTATGAACAGCAATTAGAACGTGAAATATGTATTCCATAATATAATTCATTACAATGGCTTATGCATACTCTGGATCTTTTAATTTTGTTTCTATTAAATCCACAGCGCAATAAGACTGCAGTGGTAGAGAACTGGCGATGTCGATAAAATTTTTAAATATTGGATTCGTAAATCAGTTTTTCTTGCTCATGGCGTTATTAAAAGCTCTTTTCTTCATTTTAAATGAAATATTTTATAAAACTTATCTTTATTTTTCCACAGCACTTTCGAGTTTTGAGAATCTTTTCGTTTTGCGTGTTCCTTTTTTCTGTTGATGTGCGCTTTTGAACTTCTTCAGTACCAAGTGCTTTATAATACGGTTTTATTTATTGCGTTTATATATAAAAAAAAAATGTCATACCACAATAAAAACTTTTATTTTTACTTACTTTTGCTATGAGAGGGTCGAATAATGATAAAATTATCGTTTAAACTAATTAAGTTCAAATTATATAAAAGCACTTCAGTACTCGACATTATTTGGTAGGTACAACTACTTTTGTTCAGCACAAAATACAGCCCTAATGAATCTTGCGGTTACTATGGCAACCAACAACCGTTACTTCTATCAGCATTGCCACTCACCTGATCGATAAGGTCGGTGTTATGCAGAAATTTTGTTTGGAAAACTGCGTGCAATTGTTGTTGCAGCAAACTCGGAGAGAGCGAGTTTGGCGACTCTCACAGCAAACTAATTTTTTTTGCTCAAACTGCGGCAAATTCGGTGTTGTCATATACAAAAATTTTAGACAATTGTTGCTATACACAAAAATTGCCGTGATACCGAAAGCCAGAGAACTGAATTTATGCTGTAGGAGCTTCAAAGACACACAAGGGCACAGTTAATTGCCTATACGATATCATAAAAAATATATTAATTGTACGCGTTATGTACATCTGAAATTCTCATTTCGTGTTGGCAATAGCCATGAAAACCATAATGAACGTGCAACCCTGTGCCACACTCGACATAACCACCTCCGAGCATATTATATAGAAAAACGTTATATGAACAGATTAAAGGAATTGTAATTTTTAATTTTTTTTATTTGTTTGAGCAAAATCGGACTAGTGGTTCTCGAGTTATGTCAAAAAAAGACCACCAAAGGTGACAATTTCCCCTATATGAAAGTTATATATATATCTCGATTCCTAGACGTGACCCAGCGAAAGGCCGGGACACGTATAACTTCTTTTTTACCGATTTAACTTTCCCCGGTAGTTTGAACCCTTCCCGATCACTGACCCCTACCATTTGTCTGACAGTGTTATTGGCCCGTAGTCATAGTCAAAATAAAGTCGACTTTAAAGTTAGTTGCAGCTTTTTTGACAGATATCCCATTGAAAATTATGTCAAAAAGCTGCAATTAACTTTAAAGTCGACTTTATTTTGACTATGACTACGGGCCATTGTTTATAAACAAACAAAAAATTTTTTTTTTCAAATTGATTTTTTTCAAATTGCCACATCTTTTTTTTCTCTCAAACTTTTTTGCCTATTCGGGAATAGTATAAACTATTTTCAGTACGAGTAGCAATATGCTAAAATTCGTCATTTTCGAGTTATGATATTTTTCTGAAAATGCACTATATGATGCTAGCAGATTTTCGTGCCAGTTGAGGGCACAAAAATTGTTGCCCATTATGACAAAATTTCCTTGCTGGAAATTTTTTGAGGTTGCCCGATTAGAGTCAAAAGTTTTTCCCAATTGGGCTCTAATTTTGACCCAATTGGGGCTCAATTAGTGATTTGCCCATCTACCGAAGATTTCCCCAACCAGTGCTCACAATTTGCTCAAAGTGAACATGCATACGCAATTAAAACGTTTTTATTGATAAAATCACACATACACACATCAAAATTCCCTACGAAAAAAATATTTTTAAATTCTTTTCTTGAAAAATTTTCCACATACAAATTTTTTGATAAAAAAAATTAGTTTTTGAAAATATGCCATCTCAAAAAAAAAATTGGAAAAAATCACAATGGTAGCCAGTGTTGCCAGAAATTTTTGGACGAACCGGCTAAATTGGCAAAAAATACAGGCTAAAAACGGCTAAAATGTTTCAACTACATTTCACATGTATTATTTAAATAAATCACGAGTAAAAAGACTATTTCTTGGAGAGAAGTTACAAATTCAAGAATTTGCAATTAGGAAAAACATATGATAGTGGCACATGGTTGGATTTTTTGTCGACGATAGTTTGAATAAACAAGTTCGTGAAATTTGAAAATTTACAAACTGGAGCGATTTTAAAATGAAAAATGTAAGTTAATACTTGTTTACTTAATTAATTTAGTTAACTCCAATGATTTGAAAGGTACTCGGCAGAAAAAACTGTATTCTTAATCGGAATGCAATCTCAACCAGAGTCGATATAGTAAACCCGACAAAGAAATTGAATCGTATGTTGAAGAAATTCGGACTGACAATATATATACACGTAGATCCTGTTTTTTGCCCCTCTGAAAGAATTTTAAAAATTCTATACAATTTTCTTTTGTTTGAAATGCAACTGTGGACACTAGCTGGCAGAAAAACTTGCAAATTTGCGTTCGTACAGAAAATTGCAAGTTTCTCTACATGAGAGAGAATTTGGGAGCATTTTTTCTTACTATCTGATATTTTGAGTGATAATTCCCGCTAGATTTTCACGAACAAACCTATTGTCTTCCCTACAAGGCCCTTTCAGACTGGCCGATTCTCAATACACTCAAATAGAAACCAATACACATAAAAACGCTGTAAAAATTTCCCTTCAATTTTAAGGCAGTAAAAGAACGACCTTAAGTTAACATCAACCGAGGCCATATGTTGACAAGGGATGCAAAATCACAGTTACACAAAAGAACTGGTCAGATTTTTCAGAAATCCCTTCAATTCTGATGTAAAATATGATGCTAAAAATCTGCAGTCTCCCATTTGGATGACCGGCCATATGACCGGCAGATGTCTCGTAGGATTACCAGAGAGTTTTGCTTTACATAGAAATTTCTGCTCTTTTATTTTCATTTTGACTCACTTCAGTGTTGGTTCCTTTAATTCAAGTTGGCATTCGGTTTATGGAATTTAAATAAGTTCTCAGCAAAAAAGTTTGTTTAAAAAAATACATATGTGTACATAGTGCTTGAAAATATCAATTTTTCCCTTACCTTAAACCTTTGAGAGTGGGCAAAAATGATGTTTTGTAATTTAGGCAGAATTGAATATGCGTTATCTGGGAAGACAATATCTACATGTATTATTTATTCTGTTTGTTGGCATTATATCCAAACACAAACGCATCTTAAGTGTCTTAACAGTGAAACAATTTCTTATTTTCTAAGTTTGCGAATAAAACTTCACACTTAAAATTAAGACATTTATAACAAACATTTTATGAAGAAAATCCCTTCATCGTTTAAAATAAAAATAAGCGAAATCGGCCCAATTTCATACAACCCTGTCTGACATGAAAATTTTCTCCACGATAAGGCTAGTAGCCATTTTTAACAGATTTTGGGTCGCTTAGTCAAAAATGGAAACATATATACATATTTGAACAATATTTAAACAAACAAGGCAAATAGCAAAATAGGCTAAAAACGGCTCATTTTTTCTGCAAAACGGCTAACAAATCGCCTGCAAAATCGAAATTTCTCCGGCTGTTTGCTATCGCAACCGGCTAAATCTAGCCGGAAAACGGCTACAATGGCAACACTGATGGTAGCTCTGAGTATTGCGCAATATTTAAGTATAATGTTATAGGGTGCACTCTACAATAATTTGAGTTATGAGGCTTTTTTTACACCGAAGTTCAGTAAAATGAATATGTACATTACCAATTTACAAATTTTTTAAACTTTTTTAGAATTTTTTTGAATATGCAGTTTTATAGCCCATTAAATTTTAGTATAATAAAGTGGAAGTTATAAGCGATTGCAAAACTGCCGTTAATTTTTTTTTTTTTAATTTTCTTTGAAAACGGTTTTAGGCATTTTCATCGATAAGGAAAAAGTGCAAGAAGCCGTGAGCATAAACAATATTAAAAATCAACGCAATTTTGCAGTAGCTTAACACTTGCACTTTATTATACTCAAATTTAATGGGCTACAAAATTGCGTACTCAAAAAAATTCTAAACAAAATTTTATTTTTTTTTTAATTTGTAATGTACTCATTTTACTCAACTTCGGTGTAAAAAAAATCATAACTCAAATTATTGTAGAGTGCACCCCATAACATTATACTTGAATATTGCGCAGTACTCAGAGCTACCATTGTGATTTTTTCCAATTTTTTTTTAGATGGCATATTTTCAAAAAAAAATTTGTATGTAGAAAATTTTTCAAGAAAAAAATTAAAAAATATTTTTTTTAGTAGGGAATTTTCGATGTGTGTATGTGTGATTTTATCGATAAAAACGTTTTAATTGCGTATGCATGTTCACTTTGAGCAAATTGTGAGCACTGGTTGGGGAAATCTTCGGTAGATTGGGCAAATCGCTAATTGGGCCCCAATTGGGTCAAAATTAGAGCCCAATTGGGAAAAACTTTTGGCTCTGATCGGGTAACCTCAAAAAATTTCCAGCAAGGAAATTTTGTCATAATGGGCAACAATTTTTGTGACCTCAACTGGCACGAAAATCTGCTAGCATCATATAAGTGCATTTTCAGAAAAAAAAAATCATAACTCGAAAATGACGAATTTTAGCATATTGCTACTCGTACTGAAAATACCCTAATAGACAAAAAAGTTTGAGAGTAAAAAAAGATGTGGCAATTTGAAAAAAATCAATTTGAAAAAAAAAATTTACTTTGTTTATAAACAATAATTAATTATTAATAAACAATTACTGATGTTTAGTTCACTAGATCGATTGAGTAGATCAATATCTGCAATTTAAAAAAAATCGTTAAAATCCTTGCTTTTTTCCGGCAGTTATAAACGATTTCATCAAAAGTTGCTTTTAAGAGAGGAAAAGAGAAGCGTTCGTACTCAAAAAAAAAAAAATCATTGTTCGAAAAATTTGCATTTCTGAGCAAAAAGAAAAAATACGTGTCTCCTTAATTTGTTCAAGGAACAATCCCTGTGAGTTTTATCGCAAACTTAAATTCACTTTCCCCCGGCCTGGGTGATTTGAGATGGAATGAGCCGTAGACATATGTCACATATGATATGTGCATTCTACAACTATGTGTGCATGTGAAAAAAATTTTGTCGATGGTGTTATTATTTTCATCCATACATGTTAGGTAGAAAGCATTGTCGCTGTTGTTCATACACGGAATTTTTCTACCCAACATGTGCGAAAGCAGTTTGTTTAAATATATTTCTACATACTTGCAATAATTTGAGAGCTATGCTCATCTGCAGGTAGAACCGCAAGAGAGATACTAACGACTATAATTTCATGACAATGTATTCCATTATTGTCAGTGGTAAGCACATTATAACGAATATTTACAGAATTTATATAGACCAGGGCTTTAATCGTAACAGTCGTGAATGAGCAACTCGCCACAAAAAAATGCATATTTCGAATTATAACAGTTGTGAAGTACTGATCGTCTCGTATCCGAGCTACAAGACGGGCAGTACGTACACGACTGTTAAAATCCGCAAAATGGATTTTTACGTGACGAGTTGCTCGTTCACGACTGTTACGATTCGAGCCCAGATAGAAGCGTACTTATTACTTGCGTATATTAGGTTTAAAAAATTATCGCTGCCTAAAATTATTTTTTCTACGTAAAATACGCGAAGGCCGTTTCATTTCAAAATACTAAATGCTAATTCTAATAATTTTCCCTTTCATTTGACACCTCATTCTTGAAAATCGGGAGAACGGTGTAAATATCATAATTATAAATGCAGGTGGCAGCCCTATTAAAATCAATATATCCTTAGTATACATCTAGAGGCCAAGCCCTTTCATTTGACACCTCATCTTTGAAATCGGGAGAACGGTGTAAATATCACATTTTTAAACACAGGTGGCAACCCTATCAAAAAAATGTATCCTTTCTGCACATCTTCAGCAAGCTACAAGTAAAGTGAGTTGCGAATAAGCAAGCTATAAGTTTAATTGTGTTAAAAAGTTTTGTTAAGCGTTGTTATTGCTTTAACAAGTATTGTTATTGTTTTTACTGTATTAGCGAATATTGTAAATTGTTTGTTGTACAATAAAGTTAATTGTACTGCAATTTGGTCATCGTTAGCATTTATTTAACAATCCAGCGATACGAACCGAGAGATTTGGGAAATCCGGACGAGGTTTCAAGGATAATCGTAACAGTTGGTGTCAGAAGTGGGATTGTTAAATAAATCCCGAAGGAGAAACTACTAAAAATGGCGAAAATTTAGGACTTAAAAATTGAGGAGCTGAAACAGGAGTTGGAAAAGCATAATTTGGAAGAAAAGTGGAATTGTTATTCCGGTTGCGAGAGGCTATGGAAGCTGAAGGCATCGACGTGGACAAATACGACTTCCAGGGTAAACCCGACGATGTATCCGTAAAGGACGAACAGAAGGATGAGGCTGCATGTTCGTCGAAGGATGTGCATCAGACATCCGGGAAGGTTGAAGAACAGCAAAAGGCTCATTCTTCATCAACAGCTATGGACATGAACACGTTATTGGCTGCCATGTCACAGATGATGCAAGCACAGGATACACGCTTGTCACAGATCTCATCACAGCTGTCGTCACAGATGCAAGCGCTGGAGACACGTATATCTTCAGAGGTATCAGCGCAGGTGTCATCCCGGTTAGAAAATCAGCTACAGGCACAGGAGGCACGCATATCATCACAGCTGGAAGCACAGGATGAACAAATTACACAAATACAGGACAAACTTGAAGAAAGACAGGAGAAATTCGAAGCAAAGGTAGAAGAATTGGAAGGTCGTCTTCGTGATTTACAGTTGAATCGTCCAGCTACTTTGACGAACGCTCCTAAGGAAAAATCCCCATCCTTTGACGGCACGATTCCTTTCCAGGTCTTTAAGCTCCAGTTCGAAAAAACGGCTGCAGCAAATCACTGGAGCATGGAGGATAAATCCGCTGCACTGTTTGTTGCATTAAAAGGACCTGCAGCGGAAATCTTGCAGACTATTCCTGATTGTGAAAGGAACAGTTACGATGCGTTAATGGGTGCAGTGGAAAGACGTTATGGCAGCGAGCACAGGAGACAGATTTACCAGATGGAGCTGGAGAATCGCTGCCAGAAATCCAACGAGACTCTACAGGAATTCGCCTCCGATATTGAAAGGTTGGCTCATTTGGCAATTGGAGATGCATCTGGTGAGCACCTCGAAAGAGTAAAAATCCAGAGGTTCATCAACGGAATGCGGGACTTGTATACCAAGCGAGAGACGTACGCGAATCCAAAGCCAACATTTGCTGAAACTGTCTCGTATGCTCAGACGCGTGAAACGGCGGCGCTCCTAAGTAAACCAGCCTACAAAGCCCATCGAGTGGAAGTGGAAACACCGGATGAGACAAATGAAATGCTGAAGAAGCTAATCCAACTGCTGGGCGAGAAAAAGCATGGATCTGGTAAATGTTTTAAATGTGGAAGGCAGGACGCAAACGCAGGGCTGAGGGAGACGAATCCAACTCCAATCAGTCGTTAAACTAAAACGAGCCAGCAGAAAGGGCCGCGTGCTGGCTCCAGAAGTTGAAGGGCCCATAATCTCCGTCTCACAAATTGGCCGGAAAGCATGTAACCTCACTGTTGGTGGATGTGTGAATGGGCAGGAGAGAGTACTTACAGTGGATACTGGAGCAACACATTCCATTATTCGACCGGATTTGGCCACTTTTTATGTGAAGCCACTACCTGGAGCAAAGCTGCAGACTGCAACTGGTGAATGCACCCAAGTGTTAGGAGAAGTACCATGCGAGGTAATAATCGACGGTTTGGCTTCGTACACTAATTTTATAGTGCCAGACATTGTGAATGAAGTCATCATCGGCGTGGATTTCTTACTTGGCCAAGGCATGAAGATTGACCTCCAGAGAATGATCCTGACAGATCGTCACAGGAAAGTGCCACTTAGGGTTGGTTACGACAGCCATTGCTGCAGCAGGCGTGGTTAGCTGGGCAGAGGTTGACAGTGATGGAGACGAAATGGTTTCGTCAGGAGAAGGAAGTAGTTCACCGATACAGGAAAAGCGTGACGGTTCCGCCAGCTCAGTGAAGAAGAGGTCGCAACAAGGAAGTGGTCATGGCAAGCCAGGCAGTGTTTCCGGCAGGAAAGCCGCTATACCACGTTGCAATGGTGATACGCCGGTGGCCGGAAATGAAAGCGGCTTTGGGAGCAGTAGGTGCGCTGTGAAGTGTCCCGAAAAGGTGGTCGGCAAAGGCGAGCAGTTAAGCCGGAAGCCAAGGATGAGGTTATACATGTCCGGTCAATGAGGTTGACGCCAGCGAAGGAGCGAGATGCGGAAACACTGGGCAAGTTTCAGCGTGAGGAACCGGATTTAGCAAGATGTGCTAAAGGCAGTGCAGCACGAAGGCAGGAGCCTGGGTGTCAGAGGATGCGGCATAAATCTGGCAAAAAGGGTGCCCACAAGAGGAGACATGGTCTGGTCACCACCAGTGGCCGGCAGGAGCACGACCATGTGAGATGGTGCACCACCGGAGATAAGCTGGAAGCAATGTCCAGTAACGCATCGAGCCGAGAGGAGCTACAGGAAGACGATTTGGTGTTGTTGCACATGCCGCAGCCGAAGAAAGGCTTCACCTCTGAACAACATCGTAACTGGAAAGGTCGGTATAGGATTGACAAACAGATGAAGGACGCAGTGCATCGAATCCAGACAGCTGGTAGACCGAGAACCAAGATGAAAGATTAGCAACGTTTGGAGGTGGAGGGCAGTGTGGCGAATACTGCGGCAACGCGAAGCGAACAACGAGAAATAGGCAGAATGTTCGAGGAATGACGTAGAATGTTCCACAAAGAGAAACGTCAAGTTGGATGAACACTGCGAACAGCGAGAACGTTCTAGAGTTGCCATAAGTGTGAGCGCAGGTATATAAGGGCGCCGCCACAGCGAAGTGAGGGAGTTACAAGTCAGCAAGCTACAAGTAAAGTGAGCAGAGAAGTGAGTTGCGAATAAGCAAGCTATAAGTTTAATTGTGTTAACAAGTTTAGTTAAGCGTTGTTATTGCTTTAACAAGTATTGTTAAGTGTTTTTACTGTATTAGCGAATATTGTAAATTGTTTGTTGTACAATAAAGTTAATTGTACCACAATTTGGCCATCGGTAGCATTTATTTAACAATCCAGCGATACGAACCGAGAGATTTGGGAAATCCGGACGAGGTTTCAAGGATAATCGTAACAATTGTATCTCTAGCCACACCAACATTCCGCGAATATTTGCCGCAGCATTTACATACACTTATGAAGGAGAACGATTGCAGTAAACCTTCGCTAAGGCATCGCTGCCACTTATAGCTACATATATGAACGCACGCTGTTTGGTCCACCAATTCATACGCGGACGAACAACAGCGGAAATTTTTTCTACCTAACATTCGCGAACGCGAACTATCTGGACTGGCTTTATGCTTCTCGTTCGCGAAAGAGAATCAATACAGAATATTTGATACGTTGACCTTCGCATATAAAATCATAAATGTATATTGGCGAACGTTCATATATGAATATTTCCGAACCCTGAGCATAGGTTTGTTTGTTTGAACTACGGAAATGACAGTTTCGCTATTTTCTGCAGCCAACTTCTCTTCCTAACGCCCTGTCAAAATGCCGCGATTTTTCGGTAGGCTTCATACAAATTGTATAGGCATGAGAACTTTTTGACAGCCAGACAATGCGGACGCTTTTGTCTAGGGATGACTGTTACAGGCGAAAATGTTTTTTGAAAGGTTGCCACCTGTTTGAATATTTTAATTTAATGTAATTATTAAATATTAGAAAATACCCGGCGTGCTTCGCCGCGCCTTAAAAGCATTTTTGTTTTGTTACTCCCTCTCACAACATTTGAAAATATTATTTGATATTAGTTAATACTACAGTACATATTTGTATAGTAAGACAATTTTTTCAAATTAGATAAATAAACGGCATTTGAATATTGAATTACCACACGTTTGAGGAAAGGGTGCGATAGTAGACTCCAGTTATAAGATTATAAAATAAATTTCCAAGAGAAAGCCGGTACTTTACATATTTTCTAATTACCTTCGGAAAGATATTAACTAACACCCACACTCAAAAAAGTAAACAATGCTTCATCGAATATTTTTTTTCAAATGTCAATAAATGTTTTTTAGATAACATTTAAATGAAACTTATAGTTAAAAAATATAGTTAAATCTATTAAGTTTAGGATCACAAACTAAAATTTTTTCATAGCGACTAAAAATTTGAAAAAATAAATAATTTAGTTATGTAACAGAAAACATAAGAATAATTTCACTTCTAAGATCAATGTCTTAAATTTTCTTCTTCAACCAATATTACTTTAAAAACTATCAGTTTTCGTAAGGTGCCCACGTAGGCTGGTGATCAGGACAAATCCATGTGTTGCAAGTCTTGCCCCACTTTTTTGTGGATGGACTTAGAGCTCTAGTACAATAAGTGAACCGACCAACTAAAATTAGGTACTACATCGTCCTGTACTTCTTGAGATGCTCTTAAGAGCTTCCCTATTCCAAATTTTAGTTGTTAGAGAAGTGATTCAATGGATATACAGCGATTCAAAGCGGGTTTCAACAAATCGAGGGACTATTCTTGGAAAAAGTTACCAGTGACATTTTTTTTCAATATTGACATTGATTTGGTTGATTGTGAGAGCGTCGATTGCGCCATGCTCATTAAATCGAAAAATATTTTAAGTGGCCATTGGCGGCAGTTTCTTAGAGCACTGATGCACCGCATATGCAAAGTAACCAAATTATAAATTCAGTAAACCAATACTCACGCGGACTACTATGGTAGGCCCGCGATTTTCGCGCCGATACACAAAAAGTGCATACGCGTGGAAGTCAAGCGCGGTACTCACTCGTCGACAAATTTAATGCAGAAGGCTTTCCTGGAACCGCACTGTCTTAACCGCAGAACTCCACAGGCGAACACCGATGGCCTACCAATTGTCATTTTGACGAGCAATGTGATTGCAAGTTTTTGCAAGCATTTGCCGGTGTTTAAAAACATTTAAATCTTAAAAAAACTTGCTGAATAATTTCCTAAAACATAATCATAAATAATCCAGTAGGGAACAGATTTTTATTTTGATTTAATATCAAAATTTCATCGATGTTACCACCAGCACGCTTTCTTTCAAATGAAAATATGGCTGTCAAACTATCGAATTGCCTGCAATAGATGTCAAGCAATAAGCGCTGACATATATTGCAGCACATGAGAAATAGGCGGTCTCCATTGGAAATATATTTTGTGACATGGTTATCACGACATCAGTGTTTTCCTGTGGAGACAGGGCCTAACATACAAACTTGTCAAGGTATCATCAAAAATGTTACCATGGTCTACTATAGTAGGCCGCGCGTGTTCTCTCCCAGCAAAAAATCGGTAATCGCTTTTAGTGGTAACGTGTTCTAGAAGGCATAGCGTTATAATGCCTTCAAATTTTTCCGCTTCTTTTAGGCGTTGCCGGTAATGCAAAGTAGAATGTCCAACAATATTTTATTTATTTCGCTTCTATGTTTGATTTCGGGGAATGCAAAGTAGAATGTCCTATAATATTTCTTTTTTAATTCGTTTCTTTGCTTCATTTCCGGAAATGCAAAGTAGAATATCCTACAATATTTTTTTTATTTCGCTTCTTTGCTTCATTTTGGAGAATGCAAAGTAGAATGCTGCATCGTAGTCAGCTGAAAAATAGAATGAATACCCAAAAATTCTGTTTCTACCGTTACTTTCTGTGGAAATTTGTCGCGCATAAAAATCATGTTTTGCTTTGTTCAATTTGCAGCGAAGTTGAAGTCAGTCAATGAAGTGAAGTACAAGAGTGAGGAAGTACAATTTTAAGCTTAGTTAAATATGCATGTATGTACATACCGATTTTTAAGAAAATCTAAACACCTAAATAAATACATATGTATGTATAAAAGCTGATTTACAAAAATTTTAATTAATTTTAATCTTTTAAGACATTTTCTGATTTCAATTTAATATAAATAAGTATGTACTTATCTAGGCATTCTACATTAGTTTCTCTGTAAGGCATTCTTTGTTCGCTTCTCTGGATTCTGTTTACCCATGCGTTCTCCCTTCGTTTGAAGGTAATGCTGCGGGTAAGGGCTTACCTACAATGGCATGCCCATGTTAAAATAAGGCCTTCTTGAAGCGAAAGGGTAAGCGATTCCCATCGCCTAGCTCGTTTCCACTTTCGTTTCTGTGGTAATCGTGTTTTTTGCTGGGCTACTGCTAAATATATTTTATAAATGGGGCCATAAGAGTTTTGGCAGAGCGTTACAACACAAAAATACATTTAAGTCGCAGCGAAGCACGCCGGGTAATTGCTAGTATAACATAAAATAATCAATTTTTCAAACACGAAAAATATTTGACAAATTTAAGGCTGGATTTTTTCATGGAGAGATCAGTTCAATAGTTATATCTAATTATTAAAAATTATATTGCATATTTTGAAAATTACAATAGCCATTCGTTTTTGCCAAGATTTAGGGCAATTTTCCAAAATAAACTATAACTATAAAGTGACATATTTTCACGAAAAACTTTAAAAAATATATTATTTTATTCCCGTATAATGAATTTATTAGCCACAAAATTGTCACCGCTTGGAAAGTGGCTCAAAACTAAGAGTGGTAATTTTTCGATTGTATCGATAGTGTTAAAAACTATCGATAGTAGACCGAAACCCAAAACCATCAATACTATCGACAGTGCCATCGATAGTTTGACAGCTCTAGCTGTGCTACGTTAAAGGCTAAGTATCCAGTACTAGGCCATTCAATCCCGGGATCCCGAACACTTTTCCATGTCCCGAAATCCCGGGATTACAGCTCCGGGATCCTGATATTTTTACTGATTCATTTACAGAATGAAAGGGATGTTGAAAACGAAAAAAAAGAATTAATTTGACATGAAACACGAGAAATACAGAACACCAAAATTTTGATTCAAAATGAACTTGAGCCATTTGCGCTTGGATGTAAATTTTAGGACCTGTCAAAAAAACTGTACTTGTTCAAATATTTTGTGCAAGAACCGTGTATTAACGAAAAATCTGGTAGCAATTGAAAACATAACAAGCTTTTACAGAGTGACAGAGTTGTTCTTCATTTTACTTTGTTGGCCTTTTTTGGAAAAGGGTTTCTTCAAATATGAGTAAATGTTTTTGTCAAGTAATATAGATATTTTACAATAAAAACATTTAAACACCAAATTACGTACTCTTTTAATAAGAAGCGTTATGCTCCCCTAAGACTAAATGTGGTGACAAGGTATCTGTGTGGTTTAAAAAATGCGAACCTACTGTAGAATGCAAAAAGTTGTGATGAAGTCGAAATCCCGAAAAATCTCGGGATCCCGGGATTAGAATTTTTGAATCTCGAAATCCCGGGGTTGTTAAATTGCTTCGGGATTAAATGCCTTATATAGTACGGTGAAATGAGAGAAAAATGATCTCAACAATGAGAAACTGATTTTGGAATTGTAAGCAGTGTTGCCAGGTCTTCGGCATGAGAAAACGTCCCTCTTGGTCTGAAAAAACGTAATTTCCTACCCAAAAACGTCTTTTTCAAATGCATGCACACAGAATTGTTCTTATTAAACTTTTATTGCACATAAAGGTACGTAAGGTATGTATATTAAAATGTCGTTTCGACAGAGCACATGTAAAAATTCATTGTAAACTGGTTTGAGATCGTTAATATAAAAATCATTTTATGCATAGGTTTTGTTTATACATTTTTAAGATAATTTTTAAATTTAAGTACATGCATACATATGTAAAATATATATGCATATATACATACATATGTACATAAATTCATATATACTGCTTAGAAATAATTTTATGAATACATTTCAAAAAACTCAAGTAAACGCTTATTAGGCCTTAACTTTAAGCCTAAGCACGAATATTTATTTAATTTCATGAGATCCTGTGTAATTAAAATGTTTCATTATCAAACGATTTCTTTGATTTGAAACTATTTGGTAAACACATTATTTGTGGTACAAATCTTGAAAGAACCAGAAACGCCAAAGTCTGTTCGGCTCATTCTATGCTTAAAATTATTTTCCAAAAGTTTTCTATGGTTAATAGTTGGTGGTACTGATCAATGGATCAGGATTGAATGGATAAGGATTGAGTCAAGAGCTTGTGTGAGCAGATCCAATTTTTGGCAGCCAATGTCAGTTACGCGGTTTTGCAGAATGACGATACGCGGTTTTTTACTTTAAACGACGATATGAACGTAAGGTATATTAAAATGTCATTTCGAGAGACCACATTTAAAATTCATTAGTGGTATTCACCAAAGTGAGCAAGTGGCCTGGCACTCTAGCAAAACAGCAGAGGAGCTCAAGCAACAACTGTTGACAACAATTTGGTGAATACCACAATTGTAAACTGGTTTGAGATCGTTAATATAAAAATCATTTTATACATACACTTGGGATCAGCTGATTAAGTCATCAACATTTTGATCGGTTTGGCTGTTTTTCTTTTGTTTATTTAATGTTTATTATTTTTTCATAAAAACCTAGCTCATTGTATAACTAACACAATATAAATCCATATTTCAAACTTTGTGCAAAAATTATAAAAGTTCTGCAAAGTTTCAGCTAGATTTTCAAGTTTTTATTCAGATTTTTTAGAATTTTTTTGAGTATACAGTTTGATAGCCCATTAAATTCCAGGGTAATAATGTGCAAGTATTGGGTTCCTTAAGAATCGCGTTGATTTTTAATATTTTTCTTTTCTTGTACACATGTTAGGTGGTCGGTTGTCGAAAATGCTAAATTGCGTTCTGCTAAAAAGGAACATAGTGCTTTTGCGAGCGTCCGTGTTGCAATAGATCAGCTCTTCCTGATTTGGCTTTTAATATGCAATTGCAATGTTGTAATAAGCCTTGTAACCTCAAGTGTTTACACAACCAGCCTTTGAACGCGGGATCCTTAGTCCAAGAATAAAAAAAAATAAAAAATGCGCGTACGCTTGGTTTGCATCATATTTAAGTCATATGTGTCCAAAGAATAAATATCTTTTGGAGCACCTGCTGCAAAACCCAAAGCTTGTAAAGATTTATTAAGAAAATAAATCAAAATCAGTTCTACTTACAAGATTTAGTAACAAATTTGCCGAAAGTGTGAGCGTAAGTACTTACTCTACAAGCAAATAGTACGCTATACATTGAATATATTGTGCATAGAGAAAAATTACTGGGCAGTTAAAAAAACGTCATTTTTTACACAAAAAACGTCCAAATGACGTTAAAAACGTCAACCTGGCAACGCTGCTTGTAAGGTTGTCGAACTCTTCAATGTATAAGCAAGTTAAATCTTCATATGTGCTTGAACATACTCATTTGACCCAAGCTTGCTTAATGCCATTTTTACCGCGTATTCATCTACATTTTTCCACAGCGAGGTACAACTTACGCGACTATATTGTTATAAATTACACAAAATCACAGTCTGAGTAAAGCAGCGAAGATTATAAATTGCTGCTTATGTTTGAAATAAAAGATGAATTTGCAAAATATTGTTTCGTTCATTTCGATGTATTAAAAACCTATATACGGAAACTTGTAGGGGTGTCTTGAGATTCGGTAGGGTATTTTCTAAAATTTATTGGCATCACTGCTGCCGATTCTGGGTTAACTACGCACTCTAAATTTGGCCCTAAGCAAATTATAGTAAGGGACGGCGCACTTGTAATTACTGAATATTCTGAACAAGTGTATTTTCTTTTCATAGCACAATTGTACTGTTTTAATTCGGAATTGTATACTAGGAGCAGCTGACTTCAAGATGCACTGCACAGATTGTCAAAATGACGGGTTTATTGTACATTTCTTGGTGTTCTGTATGTCATTGTGTGTATAATTTGTTAGGTCCCTGAGGTAATCACTACAACATTCACCGATTGGTTTGGGACATATGCAATAATTTAGTTCTATAGTGCCAATTTATGCCGCAAAAAAAAAAATGTTGTGCTCTGTAATCTTTGGCAAAAACATGCAGGTAGCTCTTCAGCTGGAGTAAGCACTACACTATCAATATTTCGGGAACCAAAACACGCATATATTTCTACCTTACGGCATAATTTAGCGCTTATTTAGTGCCAATTTATGCCGCAAATTTTGGTAAAAACATGTAGTAATCATCTCTTCAGCTGAAGTAAGCAGTACACTATCAATATCTCTGGAACCAAAACGCGCATATACTTCTACCTTACGGCAAATTTTAAGGGCTGACTATAATATGAATAAGCACGCGTATGCAAACGTACAAATACACATAAGGAAAGAGCGATACTGGTCGCACATTCCGTACGGAATCAGCTGTTTGTGCTAGTATGTATGTTTGTACATATCTAACACCTGCAGTGTGCCGCTTTGATAATTTTTTACCGAAGTTGGTAATTTTGTTTCTTTATTTATTATCCTACATGTAACATAGGTCAAAACAAGTTCTGGTTCCACATTAAGAAGTGGGCCGTAAGCGTTTCCTTTTACAGAAATACCAGGTAATCCTGAAAGTTTCGTAAGGCGAACAGTTCTTCGGCGTTCCTAGGTTACTATAATTGTGTGATCTACAACAAACTGCTTGATAGTGGCTATTGTTATATCTACCGAGTCCTTTTCTACAAGGTTGTGGATGGTCCTACCTTTCCTTGACAGTTAGTTAGCTTTGCAATTGCTATCAATATTCCAGCGCAACCCGGCAACCAAATGAGTAGAATTCTATGTAAATATGTATTTACGTTCAAAAGGCTACGGCGTTCAGTAGGGGACTTCCCTTTGTCTATGTCTGAGTCGAAAGCTTTCAGGATTGCTTTCAAGCATTGAATTTTTGAGATATTTTCGGCCACTTGTTGACATATGTATGTGTCTATATTGGTCATAACTGGACAAATGTGGAAATTTTAGTTTAGTTTAAATAAGTTTGGTAAATTTTTGTTGGATTGGGTAACTTCTTCTGGTGATTTTGCGTAAAACATAAAAAAAATTGGTAACACTGAACACATGTCAGCAAAATATAGGTACCTAAAAGTCTACACTACGTTGCTTATGCATGTGACAGACTTTTCGTTCATTTTCTTACAATCAGTTACGGCAGCTTATTCATATTATAGTCAGCCCTTTAGTGCTTATTTAGTGACAATTTATGCCCTTCAAATTTTTTTTGCTCTGTAAATTGTGGTAAAAACATGTAGCAGCCATCTCTTCAGCTGAAGTAAGCACTACTCTATCAATATCTCTGGAACCAAAAAGCGCATGGCTAGCAGGGTGTCTAGATTTTTAAAATAAAAAATTTATTTCAAAAAATATTAATTGCGCAGGCCTATTGCAAAATCTATTAATATCTACAAATATGTTTAAACGCTACATATAGTAAAATTGTTTGTTATAAGTTATTTATGTTATTTGTTATTACCCTGAAGGTATTATATTCTTTTTCAGTTTTAAAAACTATTCTATAACAAGATGTCATTGTTAAAATAAAAAAATGTGTTAAGTAGATTTCATAAAATTTTGGGCAATTTTTTTAAATAAATTGCGCTTTTTATTTTAAAAATCTAGACACTGCTAGCGCTAGCCATGTGCTTTTTGGTTCTAGAGATATTGATAGTGTAGTGCTTACTTCAACTGAAGAGATGGCTACTACATGTTTTTACCAAAATTTATAGAGCAAAAAAAAATTTTTACCAGCACAAATTGGCACTAAATAAGCACTAAATTATGGCATATGTGCCAAACCAATCAGTGAATGCTGTAGTGATTACTGCAGGCACCTTCAGCATGAGTGGTTATTAAAATTTTTTTTAGTATACCTACACTGAGAAAAAGGATTAGTTTCGACAACTAAAGATATTTAGTTCCCGAATTTTGACAATATTTGGGAACTGTTACCAAGGATTGGGAACTATTACCATCGATTGGTAATTATAACTAAATATATTAAAGCTTCTAATATTCATCTAGGTTGTAACAAATCGTTAATTTAGTTGAAGGGTTTGGTTAATACTAATAAATATTTCTTTGAAGCATATTTCTACAAATTCCATTCAATCTAACGTATGGTTCATAAAAGGATGTTATTAAGCTCTGCTAATGCAGATAAGCTTTCTTTCAACACGTGGTTTAGTCATAGTTACCAAATCTTAGTTGAGGCAACCACGATTTGGTTTGAGAGTGGAACATATTCATGCTTGTGAGCCACCTCTAAAGAATGCTGAGCGCTCTCTGAGCACATACGAAGAGCGCCAGCTGAGCAATGCACACAGTCCCACTTATTGAATCGTTTGAATGCGCTAGTATGCCGACCATTGCATTGTGCGTGGAAATCATTGCTCCGCTACCGCTGTTCGTATATGGGTGAAACACGCATGTGGTCCCAGAGCGCTCAGTAAGCTATGGCATGTCGATCGCTGCGCCATGTGTGCTATGACATGCCCATACTTGTTTGTCACAGTTTCAGTTTTGCTATCATCGCGGGTTGTTTCGGTGCGCGCATAGTTTAAAGTTTAATTAAAAATATAAAGTTTGATGCCAACCGGGGTTTTTCAGTGGATATATAATTCATGTGAATTATAATTTGAAAGTGTCTATTTAGCTAAGGAAAAAGCAAAGCAGTATACTTCCAGCAGATATTGACCTGGGTTTTCGCACGACTGTTCCTGTTTCATCGTTGTTTTTTAGGAAATTCTTACCACCATATACATATGTATTATTTACTTTAGTAACTAACTTATGTAAATATGTACGTATTTTTATGCTTAATATATGCAAATAAAAGAAGAAAGTAAACACAACAAACATCGAGTAAATTTTTATTTGTGTCAAACTGAAACTTTTTTCCCAATAATAAACGGTTAGCTGATTCAAGTCTACGGCAAGTTCACAAAATTAATTGAAAACTTGTATCAACCAAAGCATTGTTTATATTTGCTCAACAATGATTTTATTCAACTAACAATATTGTCCAATCAAGGTAGTCGTTTTGTAATTATAATAATTATTAACAAATATACATTTGTCCCAACTAGAAGTCTTAAGTAAATTGCAGACTTTCGTGAACTATATATTTATTTCGCCATATCCAACTATGCCACTTGTACACTATAACCAAATCTTGGTTATTATAACTAAACCTTTTTCTGGGTGTATTTTAAGTTTTCATTTAAACACAATTTCGCGATGGAATCTTGTTCTTTATACAAAACTGAAGATAATGCATTTTCTAAGATAGTTGAACCACCATTTTCGTCCAAAAACACGTTTTTGTCGAAAAATGTAACTACTCGTAGGATTTGCTCATATATAGCATTGACACATTAAGTTAAACTTTTGGCAAATAAAATTAATCTTTTGGCAAATAAATTTAATCTTTTGGCAAATAAATTTTATCTTTTGACAAATAAAATTAATCTTTTGGCAAATAAATTTAATCTTTTGGCAAATAAATTTAACCTTTTGGCAAATAAAATTAATCTTTTTGCAAATAAATTTAATCTTTTGGCAAATAAAATTAAACTCAACTATAGTACTAAACAGTGTTTGAAAAAGTAAAAAATACACCAAAATCTGCCGTTGCTGTGCTAGGAAAGCTTTTTTTTTACTTTTGACGCTTAGCTTTACTGCGCCAATATCAAGAGTTAACCTCCAGGATAGCTGAAAAGTGTTTTTTGGTTTTTCTGTTCTGTTGATTTGACAGCTCACTTTTAAACAGTTCTGTGACAACATGGTCTCAAATATTCGTCAAACTATCTGACGCATTTTATTTCAACCAAACCACGCATTATGGCCAAATGGGATAAAAACATCTAAAATGCTACAAATCTTGAACTCCATTAATATATTTTCAAACGTAGGTACAAAAAAAAATTTATTTATGTGGATACGTACATATGTACATTAGGGTGCTCATCGAAAATGTTTTTTTTGGAAATTTCATGACCGTACCCCCTAATTTTATACGTTTTTATGGGAAATATTATTGCCTATTTCTGTAGATATTTTAAAGGTCATTTAGAGGTCGCGACCTGTCGATTTACGTTTAAAAATACGGTTTTGTAGATTTATGAGTTTTTGAATGGCTATTTTTGACTCGATTTCAAAGATCAAATGCCATCTGACAAGAGGATATATAGGCCTTTAAAATGGTATTTAATAATCTATTTTCGGACTTGGCTTGTTGGGATTTTTTATGGGGTAAAATAAAAAAACCCATATTTCTCTTAATTTTTTAAATTTTGACCATTGATGATTTCCACAATTTCAAAATATATAGTACTGTCGAAAATCAAATCTATTTTCAAATAAACTGATCCCTCATTAATTGCAACCGCATTAAAATTGTGGAATTTAGAAGACTTTTCTTAAAAACAACTTTGAATTTATATTGTTTACTAGCGGAGCACCGGACGTCGTTCGGGGTAAACAAATCAAAATATAAAACGGTAATACAAATATTCAGTTCAGCATAATTTAAAGGAGACGAACTATTTTCTTTGTTTACATTACGGCATCCTTAGGAGCCATACTTTTGGCTTTATCGTGCTATAACTAATATATATTGATCATCACTTGTACTACAAATTTTGTTCCATTATTAATATTAGATAAATTAAGGTAACGATCAAATTTCTAAATTAAAATTATTCTACTACGGTACATTCCGTTTAGCTGCCTATTCGATTAGCTGTTTTATTTAGCTGCACTTTTCTAGTATAATGCTTAATTCGGAAGGAGTTTTATTAATTATGAACGAAACTTTTTCGTTTAACAGCATCGCGAGATTAAAAAACGATTTAATCTTTCCATTTTAAAATAATCTAAAGACGGTAAGGTTTTAAAAAAAACACAGTTTTAAATATCCGAGTTATCTAATAGATAAATATATATATGTATATCCCCCTTTTACAAACTCATTTATATATACTTTACTCTGAACACCTCCCATAGATACCTACGTATGAATACCAAATTTCAAGTTCATGTGACTTATGGTTCCCAATTTATGGCTGATTAAAAATTCAACGCCTACGGGATGTGCCACGCCCCCTTTTATAAACTCATTCATATATACCTTACTATAAGCTCCTACCATAGATATGTCTGCATACCAAATTTAAATTTCATGTGACTTAAGGTTTTGAAGTTATAGCTGATAAAAATTGTCACGCCTATTGGAATTGCCACGCCATCTTTTACAAACTTATTTATATTTATCTTTTTATAAGCACCTACCATAGCTACACCTGCATAAAAAATTTCAAGTTCGTGCGGCTTATGGTTCCGAGGTTATACCTGATAAAAACTTCCACGCCTATGGGATGTGCCACGCCCCCTTTTACAAACTCGTTTATATATACCCTCCCATAAGCACCTACCATTGATATGTCTGCATATTAAATTTCAAGTTCGAGGGACTTATGGTTCCGAAGTTATAGATGATAAAGGATTTCGCGCCTATAGGATGCGCCATGCCCCCTTTTACAAACTCATTTATATAGACCTTATTATAAGCACTTACCAACTATGTATATAACTGCATACCAAATTTAAAGTTGATGCGACATATGGTTCCGAAGTTATAGCTGATAAACCTTTCAACGAATATAGGATATGCCACGCCCCCTTTCACAAACTCGTTTATATATACCCTCCTATAAACACCTACCATTGATATGTCTGCATACCAAATTTCAAGTTCGCGGGACCTATGGTTCCGAAGTTATAGCTGATAAAAAATTCCACGCCTATGGGATGTGTCACGCCCCGTTTTACAAAGTCATTTATATATACCCTCTTATAATCACCTACCATTGATATGTCTGCATACCAAATTTCAAGTTCGTGTGACTTGTGGCTCCGAAGTTATAACTGATAAAGGATACCACGCCTATAGGATGTGCCACGCCCCTTTTACAAAGTCATTTATATATACCCTCGTATAAGCACCTATTACTGATGTCTTCATACCAAATTTCAAGTTCGTGCGACTTATGGTTCCGAAGTTATAGCTGACAAAATATTCCACGCCTATTGGATGTGCCACGCCTCCTTTTACAAACTCGTTTATATATACCCTCGAAAAATCACCTACCATTGATATGTCTGCATACCAAATTTCAAGTTCGTGTGACTTGTGGCTCCGAAGTTATAACTGATAAAGGATACCACGCCTATAGGATGTGCCACGCCCCTTTTACAAAGTCATTTATATATACCCTCGTATAAGCACCTATTACTGATGTCTTCATACCAAATTTCAAGTTCGTGCGACTTATGGTTCCGAAGTTATAGCTGACAAAATATTCCACGCCTATTGGATGTGCCACGCCTCCTTTTACAAACTCGTTTATATATACCCTCGAAAAATCACCTACCATTGATATGTCTGCATACCAAATTTCAAGTTCGTGAGACTTATGGTTCCGAAGTTATAGCTGATAAAAAAAACCACGGCTATAGGATGTGCCATGCCCCCTTTTACAAACTCGTTTATACATATCCTCATATAAGCACATACTGTTGATATGTCTTCATACCAAATTTCAAGTTCATGTGACTTGTGGTTGTGAAGTTATAGCTGATAAAAAAACGCCTATGGGATGTGCCACGCCCCCTTTTACAAACTCGTTTATATATACCCTCCTATAAGCACTTACCATTGTTATGTCTGCATACCAAATTTCAAGTTCGTGGGCCTTGTGGTTCCGAATTTATAGCTGATAAAATATTCCAGGCCTATGGGATGTGCCACGCCCCTTTTACAAACAATATGTACCCTCCTATAACCACCTGCCATTGATATGTCTGCATACCAAATTTCAAGTTCGTGGAACTTATGGTTCAGAAGTTATAGCTGATAAAAATTCCACCAACCAACCGTTGATATGTCTGCATACCAAATTTCAGGTTAATGTGACTTATGGTCTGGAAGTTATAGCTGATTAAAAATTTCACGCCCGACAAATCCTAATCCCTCTAAATATAGCAAGCTTTGTGTTTTTTGAAACTACCGTTACGTTGGTGGAATCCGTGGTTTTTGTTCGATTTCAAAAATTTTCAATTTGGCGCTTAAGAAGCTTAATCGCAATGTGTATACCACATTTGGTTGCGATCGGTCAAGTAGATTTTGAGATACGCATATAAGTGGGCGGTGCCACCCCCATTTTCCTAAAAATTCCAGAAAAACCACTTCTTTGCTAAAGAACGATTGTATATGTATATCAATTTTAAATAAATATTGATGAATTCCTTAGCCACACTGCTCAAAAAAATCTGAAAGTCCGGTACGTAAACAATATAAATTCAAGGCCGTATTTAAGAAAAGTCTCCTAAATTCGACAATTTTAATGCGGTTGCAATTAATTAGACAGTACCACATATTTTGAAATTGTGGAAATTATCAATGGTAAAAATTTTAAAAATTAAGAGAAATATGGTTTTTTTTTTATTTTGCCGCATAAAAAATCCCAACAAGCCAATTCCGAAAATAGATTATTAAATACCATTTTAAAGGCCTATATATCCTCTTCTCAGATGACATTCGATCTTTGAAATCGAGTCAAAAATAGTCATTCAAAAACTCATAAATCTACAAAGCCGTATTTTGTAACCTAAATCGACTGGTCGTGACCTCTAAATGACCTTTAAAATATCTATAAAAATAGGCAAAAATATTTCTCATAAAAACGAATAAAATTAGGGGGTACGGTCTTGAAATTTCCCAAAAAAAACATTTTCGATGAGCACCCTAATGTACATATGTATGTGCGTATGCACATAAATAATTTTTTTTGTACCTGCGTTTGAAAATATATTATGGGAGTTCGAGATTTTAGATGTTTTTTATCCCGTTTGGCCATAATGTGTGGTTCTGTTGAAATAGTTTGACGAATATTTGAGACCATGTTGTGACAGAACTTTTTCAATGTGAGCAGTCAAATCAACAGAACAGAAAAACCAAAAAAACACTTTTCAGCTATCCTGGAGGTTAACTCTTGATATTGGCGCTTTAAAGCTAAGCGTCTAAAGTTAAAAAAAAAATGCTTTCCTAGCACAGTAACAGAAGGTTTTTGGTGTTTTTTTTTACTTTTTCAAACACTGTTTAGTACTATAGTTGAATTTAATTTTATTTGCCAAAAGATTAAATTTATTTGCCAAAAGATTAATTTTATTTGCCAAAAGTTTAGCTTAATGTGTCAATGCTAAACCAAAACCATACCATTGACTGTGGCAAAATGTAGACGGCGCACAGTAATATTAAAAACCTATTTTGTGCCCATTATTTAAAAAATTAATATATTCACATAAATTTAAGTCTGCAGGGGTTTTTGGGGTCGCTGAATTTGAATCTGAAGTCAAAAAAAAAAGGGTCAATCCAATGTGGCCCCTAAAATCTTAAACACATTATTTTTTTTTTAATAATAAGAATCGCTTACGTTTATATTATTTAAGAGCAATTGGGGTCGCTAAATTCGAATCTGAAATCAAAATAACTAAAAACAATATGGCGCCTGAAGTTAATAGAAATGTGTTGAGTTTGAAAAATATTTAACAAATTCACATAAAATTGAGTTATATTTGGTTTTTTAAGTTTGTATTTAAATCTTAAATACAAATGCCTTTTAATTATAATATAATCACGTTGGCGTGTATCTCACATGAAATTGGTTGAAAAAAATTTATTTAAAACATCATCTTCAGAAAAACTTTCAAAATTGTATGGTACAAAATCACGTCTTAAACCACTGGCCTGCAAAAGAAAACCCATTTTACAAAATTTAGCATTACATTTTTACTTTTCTGATCATACAAACAGGTGCAAAAGGTAAAACATATCTCGATAGCTAAAACATCATTTTAGCCAACCCAAGAGAATAAAACCACAAAATCGATATTTTATTTTTGGATTTATGTGCACGAATTGCGGACCAAGTACCACCGTGCGGAGTCGCTTTCCAATTTTGTTTGTGAAACAACAACACCACAGATTTGCGGTTAGAACATATCTCAAAATGTAGACGTCTACATTTGGAGACACAATTTGGAACGAACTGTGAACACCCCATATTTCGTTACTTTAAGCACATCACACCATCAGAAAACAAACAAGTATGTTTGCTTACAATGAAATCGAACAAATAATTAAATATAATTAAAATAATCAAAAATAATTAAAAGTAATCGCCAAAATAATTTATTTTGATTATTATTGATAATTTTTTTTTAATGAATAATAATCATGCTGGTTTTTTAATTATTTCTAATTATAATTGATTACTAATTCCTCGGTTATTTATTTTTTTATTTTTTTTTATTTAGCTATATAACTTTTGTACAAAGTAAGACCCAGTCTTTTAGTAGTGCACCTTCTTTTACAATATTCCTTCTGAACAAGCAACTTACAAACTAATTGAACTTAAACCTATTATTAGATACAGATATTATTAAACAAAAGAATTAGAATACATTATAAACAAGAGTAAGTACTTAACTTAGTTGAATGTCAAAGAGAAGCTGAGAAGTTAAACATAGAGACTGCAATTTTAAAACACCTTGCTTGCTTTATATTTTTAATGTCAGACGGTAGGGAGTTCCATAATTTTATGGTGCTAACAAAGAACATGCGTTCCGAAACTAAGTAAGAGTGTTTTGGAACAACGAGATTAAGAGTTCGGGGACATTGGCCCAATTTAATATTTTTATAAAGGTAAGATGGTTGACGGCAATATAATAATTTATGTAGATATAAGAGCGCACGTAATTTAAAGTACGCATTTAAATCTCTGCCTAGAATCTGTTGTACATAATGGGAGATATGGTCATACTTCCTTTTTTCAAATACGAATCTTGCCGCGTTATTTAGAGCAATTTGTAATTTATAAGTTGAGGCTTTATCAAGATTACAATATATTAGTTCCGCATACGAGATATGCGGAACAATGAGTGCCCTAACAATTTTCAATTTCGTTTGCTGCGGTAATTGGTAAGCATTATAGTATAGATTTCTAAGGATATTGTAAATTTTACTAACTACGAAGTTAATGTGGTCCACACATGACAATCTTGAGTTAATTTCGAATCCCAAGTTTGTTACAATACCATCATACTTAATACTTATTCCATCGAGTATTATCGGAGATGTACCGCTAAGGTCAAACCCAGATGGGGAAAGCGCGATTGCTTTCGTTTTTGACGGATTTAATTTTAAATTGTTTGCAACTGCCCAGTTAGAAATCCGAGACAGATCTTCGTTAAGCCTGGAAATCAAGTCTTCAACAAGACCAATGGGCCTTGACAGATACAGCTGGGTATCATCAGCGTAAAGGTGGATTGATGCGTTTTTACAACACTTCACTATATCGTTAATGAAGACACAGAACAATATGGGGCCCAAAATGGAACCCTGCGGCACACCTAAATAATGTATTTGGCTTTAGACTTGAGTAATTGTCACCACACTGAACTTGCTGTAGTCGACCCGTTAAGTAAGTTATTATTTGTTGTATAGAAAAAGCTCCAAACCTAAATTGACTACCTAGTTTACCTAATAATAAATTGTGGTCGATGGTGTCAAAAGCTTTTGTGAAATCAAGGAGTATGTTGTCAAGTTATTTTTGTCAAAAGCTGGTCGTATGTCTTCAAAAATGTTCAGCATTGCTGTGGAGCAGCTGTGCTGACTTCTGAATCCCGATTGAACATCACTCAGTAGACAGTTTTTGTTTAAGTGGGTGGTGATTTGTCGTGCTAAAAATTTTTCGAAAACTTTCGAGAGTGCGGGTAATATGCTTATCGGTCTGAAGTGATCCGGGGAATTCGCACATTTAATTTTTGGAACTGGTATTATAATTGCTATTTTCCAGAGGGTAGGAAAAGTGGAGGATGTAAGGCAAAAGTTAATAATGCGCGTAAGTGATCGGATCGCGAAAGGAAGAATCATTTTAAAGAACTTCAGACTGATACCATCAACACCTGTAGCATTTGATTTGACAGCATAAACACACTCGGCTAAATCTTCATCCGTCGCACATTGGAATTGAAACACATTATCATCCACATATGAAGGTATAGATGGCACACAAGCAGATGAAACTGGGTGGCTTGACGAGAGAAAATTGGCATTTAAAATTTCTGGATCTAAGTTACATGTGACATTGTCCTCACTAGAAACACCAAAAGTTTTGAGGTTTTTCCACAAAACTATTGAGGGGAGGTTTTCATTGAGCTTATGTTGTAAGTATGCTCTTTTAGCATAACGTGTGTTTGCCGTAACCTTATTCCTGGCTACTCGGTATATTTCCCACAGGTCAGAGCATCTATGGTTTTTCCAACGCTTGTATGCTTTACTTCGCTCTTTAATTACTGACAAAATCTCACTGGTGAACGGCTTTTTGCTATTTTGAACCCTTACCTTCCTTAAAGGAACAAACTTATCAAATAACAGGCCAACTAGAGAATTAAAATGTTGTAACTTTTCGTCAGCTGTCGTAAATCTCCAACATGTATTCCAGTCAAGCAGAGCTGCCTGCTTGAATAACTCACTTTGATTTACTCGCTTAAAGTCCCTAAAAAGCAGTTCTCTTGCTAATTTTTGGCTATGAAAGTGGAGGTTGTACGACAGGAACAACATTTCATGGTCGGAGACGCCATCCAGTGGTAGTTGATCAATGTGGTTGACATACTTAGAATCACTAACGCCAAACACATCTAAAAGACTAGGTTTGCAGTGCGGAGCGAAGCGGGTTGCATATTTGTTTATAATAGTAATGCCTAGCGATAGGAAGTTGTTTATCAAACTTTTAGAGGAGTGGTCATTACATAGAAGGTCCACGTTTATATCACCACATACAACAATATGTTCATAGGAGATCGCAAAATCTGATAATTTATCAAAAATAACTGAAACGTCATTTCTCTTGCTTGGGTTATATAAGCACGCAACAAGACACTTTGAACTGTTATTAAAGAACTCAACAAACAGATATTCTAATTCTTGAGAAGACTCCGATCTGCAGATTTCCTTCCATTTCATGTATTTCTTAAAGTAAAAATCAATGCCACCTCCTCGCATCTTAATCATTCTATCGCATCTTACTAACGAGTAGTCGCATAGGGCATAACATTTATCATCAATGTAATCTTTGAACCACGTTTCTGTAATATAGATAAAGTCAATATTTAAGCTATTAAAAACAAAATTTAAATAATCAACTTTTCCGCCATTTAAGCTTCGAGCATTTAAACTACAAATATTAAACCCAGTGTTGCGATCTGACAAAAGTTTAAGAATCCCTCTTACATGATCTTTGCTAGCCAGCTCACATATTTCACTATACATTTTTAATAAGTGTTAAGGTGCGTATGCAAGGCGTGTTTACATTAACAGTCAGAAAAAATAACAATGAGACAGATATGACATAAAGAGAATAGATGTAAGTTGATAAGTAGAAAAGCAAAAATACTAAATAAGGGAGAAATGTTGACAGGGTGACAATGCTAGTTACATACATTATCATAATAATTTTACATCTATTTACTTATAGCTGCAATACTCTCTATACTTTTTAAGTCTGATACTTTAACAGCGTCAGTTTGTGGATGACCTCTAACATATACATGCCCCCGAAATGAGAACGCTGATGTTAATCGTTTTTGCTTTTTAAGCTGCGTAGCAAAACGCATCAATTCCACGATTGAGAGAATACAAAGGTCTAAAATCCTCTCTGATCGGCGCAATCTTGTATTCTATCATTCTTGCATCAATTCACGATTTCTCTTTGTAAGGCACTCATGAATAAAGATTTTCCCTTCAACGCCAATTCCTATGTCGCGAGGAGCAATGGATCTTCTCTTTTCCTTACAATAAACCGCCACTGCTTTCAGCAACTGAGAACGATCATAAGGTGAATTCAACTTTACAATAACGGGAGCATCATTTTTGTTATTTTTTGCTGGCAACCGAAAGGCAGAGCGGACTGGTGTTAATTTCACTGCAAGCAGCTGACATAGTTGAGAGAAGCTGCTTGTTATGTTCTCGCCTTTCACGATAGGTAGGCCGCTGATGATGACATCGGAAGATATGAGGTTATTCTCATGCTCACTCATTTGTTCGCTTAGTAAGTGTACATCGCTGCGAAGCTTTTCTACCTTAGCACATTCAAGTTCGGTTTGAAGTAAACGCTCGTTGATATGTTTTACCGCTGACTTTAGGTTTGCAATTTTTGCTGATAGCTCTCCAACTCATTCCAATATTCTCTCTTCGGATTCCCTTACCCTTTGTGTTAGCTGCTCAACTAGATACTCCTTATGAGATTCAAGGTGAGGTGATTTTTGACATGTTAACAAGAAAAGTTCAAGCAAATAAAAATGCACAAAGACTTAGAATTTGCAGCTTTATATATAGATGAACCAAAGTTGAACGAATTCGACACACCAGGATAGCTGATTCCCTCACGGATATGATTGCGACAAATTGAGCAATTGAAATCGAAATTGGATTACAGAAAATAAAGATCAGACTGCTGCTACACAAAAACGCGTCTACTCAGCTGACATACTTATATGTATGGCTATAAACACTAATTGAATTAATCATTACGATTACCCAACCGATGTAATCGTTTTGATTAGTAATCGTAATCCAAAGTTAACAGGTGTGGTTCTAAATTCCTACTTATGTATGTGCATAAGGCGGCCATGCGCTTGTTGAAGTATTGAAGTTCGGCAAGGAAGTGGTAAGGACCGCCGGGAGACTAGTAGGTCTCTGGTAAGGCATTATTACATGCTTCTATTTTCTACTGGGTATGTTCATACACATACTTATATACAGTGAGAACATATTCCCAAATACATAAAGGTCACTTGAATTTTTATTTGTAACTAATTGCTGAGAGACTTGTTAATTACATTTGAATTTTCTTTAATAAAACTGATAAACAAGAGCAGTAGAGAAATATGTTGTTTATAAATTAAAACTTGCCAGTCTGATTGTTGTTGATTTTCTTTAGTCGACAAAACTTCAATTCAGCTAAGCATCCAACCCGTTTTTTACGTCGCGACCGCCATCACTGTCACCTACCATTAGACAAAACCATTATTCCAACACAACGCTGCTGTGACTTTTAACATAATGAATTATAAATGAGGTCAATTGTTACGGTAACAATGAACGAATTGTAGTCCTCGTGCCACTACTGCATCAACGGCAAAAAGTGCGATGCACGTCATCAGTTTTAAAACAATTTTGTTGGTTTTTGTTTATCCTCTTCTGTCTGTCAACCTGTTCACTGACATTGCTGAATGCCAGGAATAACTTCCGCAAGGCATTTCACTCCTTAGGCAAAACGAAAAGTAACTACCACGAAATCATTGCCTGACATTTTGCTTCGACTTGTGACGTCTTGAAAGTAGTATCCCGCAAAGAGTTGTACCGACCCACTCACTCAACCTTACCGCCCCACTCCTCCTCTCCTTCGAATACCGCACTAGGATAATAGAAAGAGTGAGTAACCAATGTGGGCTGACACTCTTAATCTTGAACTAAGCAATATTAAGATTTAAATGTCTGTTTCGATACATTTTGGCATTAGTTACTGTTATGCTGACACAGCTCATGGGAATCACACCGTTGAAGAAGGAAGCCTTTTCAAATAAATTCTGACGTCACAACAAGTAATCTTTCATACACACTTAGGTATGCATAAGTACTTACGTGTATAATGGATATATGTATGTGTAAATATGCAAGTGTTCAACTGCATAATAATTCGCCTACATGCATTGAAAACGTTCTTACCACCTAATTTGAAAACTATATACATACATATGTACCAGTGGAGGGGATTGGGGGGATAGATCCGCCCCCTTCGCCAACAATCCACTACTTTTTTAATTTTGATTTAATAACACAATACCATTTTATCCTTCTGATTTGTAATTTTTTTATTTCAGACTTATGACAAAATAACTTTTTTATAAACATTTGAGATAATCGGTTATTTGATTATGCATGTAAACATTGAGCCTGTACACACTAGCCTATTCAAGACCGTCTGAAAAGCCCAGCGTGCGAAAATACACTAGGCTTTTCAGACGATGAACCCGCTTTCGAGCTAAGTATGTAAACATTGGTCTACCAGAAATACAAGAGAGTTTAAAGTAATAGTAAATAGAAAGTAATAAAGAAATTGTCTCCGTCTGATATTACTTTTCTAAAACTCTACTCCCTTCTCCGTCCCGTCCATAAAAAGTCGGTATCAGACGGTCTGAAAGTACTACTGTGGGCACCTGGTAGGGTTGCAAGATTTTTTATGCGCGAAATCAGTACATTAGACTTTTTCATGCTGAAAAAATCAGTACTTTTCAGTACACTTTTATTCAAAGCAAAATTATGAATGTAATACTATGTCTCCATTGAGAGATTTATCCATTAAGATTTAATAAATCCAGTTGCTAAATCACAACCGTCTCCATTACCATTACGAGATATGTTTGACGTTCACATTTTTAAATATTTGTAGAACTCTCTTATTCACAGGAGGGAACCGAAAATCCAATCGTGGGCCTTTGGCATATCATGAATACGAACTGTGTTCTAGAGGATGTTCGGTGCAATGTTATCGAAGCAGAACCATTACCGAAATTTATAAATTTTTTGTCGCAGCGCGTAAATGTTTTATAGAAAGCGGAGAAGACTCTGCATGATATTACTATAAAACATTTCTTCTAAATTTTTAGTTTTTAAAACAATATTTTCTTAATTTATTACAACCAAAGTTATGTAAATATGTATTACTAATTTTCCTCCCAAACTAACAAAAATATAAAAATCCCTAAATATACGAAAATTCATGTTTTTATGATAGGCTAGATTTCAATGTCCTCAAATGTATATTGAAAACACAAATGTCATTTGACTTATGGCATGTGAATTTGTGGTTGCCACATCCAACAAATTGTACTTATTGATCAATATTATTGAAGATTTGACGAAGATTTAACTTAAATCTACTGCCTTTCGAGATTTAATTTTATATGATAAATCTCAAAAGATTTAACGTCAAATCTCGTCAGAGGGCTAAATCTTCATTAAATCTCACAATGGAGACATAGTATAAGTAATAGATAATACCAGGGACCCAAAATAACCGTTATCCCATTTTTCAAAAATAAAAAGTCAAGGACGAACTATTGTAGACAAGATTTTTCAAAGTTCTTGAGGTCCTCAGGACATTCTCTATAAATATCCTTCGTGCCCTTTATTTTCCCAACTGTTTGAAAAAAGTCCAATATAAACGGTTAAGAGTTTACTTTTATTTTTTCAGGCAAATAATAAGTTTGCGTAGGCAACTGGCTGAGTCAGTGGGATTGTCGGTTCGAATCCTACTGAAGGAAGTCCGATGAGGAAATTTCCGAAATAGCTATCACTTCTACCATTTTTTCAAAAAAATAAAAAATTATTGTTGCTTGTCCACAATAGTTTTTCATATAAAAACGGCCTCGAGCTCAATAAAAATTTTAGATGCCCTTAATTCAGAGCTTTATAAAACCCTTGTAAGAGCACAGTCTACAAGCACAGCCTTATGAAACCTGTCCTTCTCACTTAGACAAAAAATATATAACGGTAAGAATGCCCCATATATATATAAAAGAATACACACGGGCGATGCCTCTAGCCATCTCACCTTTAAATTATCGCAGATTTTTTTTTTCACCTCCCCTTCCCGAAATCCTGGCTGCGCCACTGATATGTACATATAGTACATTTATTAGTGCTACAAGCATAATTACCTCGCAGGAAATGTATCTATCTATAACCTAATTATAAGTTGATTAGGAAGGAGCTAAAAGTCACTATTATCTGTTCGATTGATCTGCTTTCGTCTTCCCCTCGCTGTCTCCCATCCACAGACAAATTATTAAATTTCTGCGAATTGCCACGACGCCATCAATATTAACCCTAGGTTGACGAAATATTTAGGTTTTCGCATAAGTTAACATTTAATAAAGCCATACTCGTACATTTTGTATGGAGAATAATAATATTTCGTTTAAATTCTGCATGTAAACATGTTCTCGACGATACGTGTAACTTTCATGAAAATTAACTAAAAAATTCATGTTATATTAACAGCTGGGATGAAAAAAACTATGTCCGCTAAAATGGGTTAAAAGCAAATTTGAGTTGACATATTTACACACATACATGCAGACATACATATGGGCATATACAGTGGACTAGCACTAGCTTGGACATAGCATATCTTGTACTTTGATGAGGTTGAATCTTTCTATGGTACTGAAGATTTGCTTACGGGTGAAAAAGTTAAAATTCATCCGTGGATATATGTAAATATATTTTTATAAACGCTTTGAAATATAGAAACTTTTAGTATTAAAAAATAAATAAAATATTTTTTTTGTATTTATACAAATGGTGTTCAAGGCACATTGACCCACCTGTACAAAAATTGTGGCGCGTCATGGACAAAAATTTAACAATTTCGGACCGAAAAATGTGAAAACGAGCTGAGTTGACACGTTACATTTATTAACTTCCGATAAAACGACATTTGTTTGTGATTTAATAAGTTTTGATTTTATTAAAAAAATAATAATTATTTTCCTGCAGAAAACGTACACTTTTATTTAATGTTTATTAAAATGACACCTTAAAATACTAGTTAACGATTGAAATATTGATATAGAACAGATAAATAGTGTTTTTCCAAAAATTACCAAAAATTACCAAAATTCGAGATAACTTATTTTACTGGATATAGAGAAATAGTTGCCACTTTTCATTTGGCTGGCCGAGATTTCTTCATTTTAAGATTTTAGAATTTTTGTGTCGGATTGAAATGTTGCGTTTGAGGGTGATGAATTTGCGAGAGATGTGCTGCGGTTGTATTTACATATGAATGAATTTACTTGGCCTTGAGAAATATGCGCATGCGTTCATGAATGAAATAGTTATTGCTGTATTTAAATATGCGCGTAATTATGTATGTATGTATGTATGCTGATTTGTACATTTATACATATGTATGTACTTGTGTACATATGTATCAGAGACCGGCATCGAGTATGATCGCGCCGTCTCGATCATCATCCCCTAAATTTGGTACATGTAAACACGATCGTCGCCAGCTATGCGGGCATGTACGAGACGCAACATTCTATTTTCGTGTTTGTGTAGTTGGCATGATTGCTGATTTGTATTTTTGTGTATGCGTCGTGGCGGAGGCTCGTTACTCCATGCAAAGAATAACACGACAACTAGCAGCTGTTCAACTGATGCATGCAAGGACAACTCGAGTGGCTCGCGCCACAAAACATTTCGAGCCTAGGCTGTGGTGACGGCGAGTATGTGTGATACATATAACATTTCTATACTCGTTCATGCTAACGCCACTTTAGTGGAAGAAGCGAGCATATGTATGGCAATCGTCTTGCACAAACTATGTATCGCGTACGGGGAAACCAACTCGCGGGAATTACCCAATTTGCGGGGAATTTCGGTTTAGCGGGAATGGACAGTTTTTTTTCGCGGAGTTTAGTGTGTTGTTTATGAAAAAAAAAGTTAAAGTAACCGAATTAGACGAATATATGTTCATTTTTAACCATAGCGACATTTTTTCCTATCGTTGGAAAGCTGCTGCTTTCGTCACTCGCGCTCTATCGCGCGCTGTGATTAAAAAACAAAACAAATAAGTTGAAAGACGTAACATACATAGTATGTAGTTTTAATTCATATTTAATATATGTATATTGAACAAAAATATTTCATGAGATCCAACATTTATGCTAAATATAAAAAAAGACCTTAAATTCAACGAGTTAAAATCAAAAGCTATGGAAAAACATTTCATTAAACTTAATATAGTTTCAAAAAATCTTATGATCTAGGGGTACAAACTTAAAACTAAAGTTCCAAATTTCACCTTTCTAAAATTATTAAAATAAATACATACGCATTCAAATTATAAAACAAAGAACACATTTAATGAGATTAAATATTTACAGCAAAGGCATTTTGGCATTGATTTTTTACGATATTCAAAATGTTGTTCATGCAATATTTTTTTCGTTGTTTTTTTACACACATTTAGAAGTCAATCTGCAACAAAATCCATGCAAATAAAAAATTTTAAACTTTGAAAAAAAAATTAGGGAAAATTCGGCTAATTTTTCCTGAAAATGTAAAATTTTTTAATCATAATACCTAAATTAATTCCAGTACGCAGTTTTACGGCCCATTCAAATTTGTTGTGATAAAAAGCAAGTTTGAAGTTGCTAAAAATTCCCGTTGGTATTTGAGATTTTTCGCTCAACGCACTTTTTCCATATAACGAATTTTTTGTATATAAGAAAATGCGCAACACCGTCAGCGAAAAAATTATCAATAATCAAAGGAATTTTTTAGCAACTTCAAACTTTGTTTTTATTATACATACTAAAATTAGTGAGCCGTAAAACTGCGCACTGGAACTTATTTTAGAAACTATGATTAAATAGTTTAAAAATTTTATAAAAATTTGCTGAATTTTCCTTAATTTTGTCCAAAGCTTCAAATTTTGATTTACTAGGTTTTTTGTGGAATGAGCTCTATATTCATAACAAGCTAACATAAAAATTTTTAGCATAAAAATCAATGCGAATATGGTAAAAAATAAATGCCAAATTATTTTTGCAAGTGACTTTACATAAAGTTTAGATTTCTAAGAATTAAAGTTTTTAAAATAGGAATTTAAAAATAGCAAGCTATCAACCGAGCCTGGCGCTAGCCGGTTCCTTTTCTCTGATATGATATTGCCAGCCAGAGAAAAAGTTCTCTCAGCAGCTGCACTGCTAGCTGGCATTGAATGGATTTGCAACGCTAGTTTCGACAAATGAGGGAACTTTTTACCATTTTCTTTCCACCACTCAATTACGTTGAAGTTTTCAGTCATTTCAATTGTTTCCTTACTATATCTTTCCACTTCATCTTCAGGTATTTCTATTGTTTGTGAAACAGGTCGCCTGAACAAGTGAGAAAAAAAGAACTGGGCATCGTTGTTAGGAGGCAAAGAGTTGTCAGGAAAGGAACCTGTGCAACTTAAAATACTTTCATCCGAGTTATTTAGATTAACTAATGGTTGTAATGCCAAGGGAGGTGAAGGAGTGGTCAAGCTTGAAAGTTCATTTTCACTAAATTGTGCAGAATTGGGTTGAGAAATAACAGTTCTTTCGTTAATGCGAGAAATGCAAAAGTCCTTTATAACACTTAAGTCATTTTATTGCATATTTATAGCTGGTGGATATAAGAAGCATGCAGCTTTATGCCACAAACTTAAATTGGCTACCCATATTTCATCAATATTTTGTTTAACCCTTTCTTTCAAAACTGAAATTGGAGCTACATCCTCACTGCTCGGTTCACAAAGACTTTTAATTTTCAACACAGATGGTAAAACAAAGCACAGTGAGGGAGAACTAGAAAGTTGTAATTTCTTAAACACGATTTCAAAATCCTTACATAGTTCAACGAGTACTTTAATTATCGATATATTTATATGTAATAATCTTTGGCTTTGTTCATTTCCATCGAGAACTCTGTTCATTTCTAGCCAATTATCGCATATAGATTTGAGCATTATATAGTGCGAATTCCATCGAGTAGGGCATTGGCTTTTTAAAGAAGTAGGTAAAATATGCTGCATGTTAGCTTTTTTAAAATATTTCACAATTTTTTTGCAAGAATCTAAGATGTGTGTCAACTGAGCTGTTTCAGCGAACGATTTATCTAATACGTTGGAAAGTAAATGGCTGCTGCAGTTAAGACGTACATTATGTTCTAAAGCCTTAACAATATTTTTACCCCTGTCTGTTACAAATTTAATTAAATTAATGCCTTCAATGCCAAATTCATTAAATAGAGTGTTAAGCTTTCTAACTTCCCAGCACAATGTCAAATAATTTGAAATCTTTTGCATAGTGAAATGTGACGCCTAAAAAATTTCGTTTCACGTAATTGTCCGTCCACATATCAATTGTAGCTGAGGCCCCACCGCTGCTTACAACGTCCCTTATTTCTTCACCCAGTTCTTGTTTTTTTTCCTTTGCATACTTTTTCGCGTTACGAGAAATCGTTGTTGCATCTGGCAGTAAGTTCTCCACGTCAACATGTTCGCCATAGGTTGCGCCGATCTTAATTAAAAACTTCGCCAATTTGGCAAAGCCGGTACCATTTACTGCCGAAAAGGGCTGGCTATCTTCAATGACCCAAAACGTGCATTTCTCAATGGCCTCATTTTTGTCCAATGCTGTGACAGGTTTCAAAACTTGCGATTCCTTCATGTTTTTGCAGCACTTGTGGCGATTCAAATTAGACGTTTGGCTACTGGTATACTTCAGCACTTTACAGCAAGTGCGGCAGTAAACAAAACCTGTCACTACAGTATCATCCGGCTTTAGGATTTCAGCAACCACATTCCAAACAAAGCTTTTGCCCTTTCGACGGCCGGACAAATGGTAATTACCACTTGCAATTTGTTCAGAAACGAATTCTATTGTATCTGCCATCTCACGATAACTACAATTATAAATCACGTACTTAATGGCCGCTGATCAATTATTGCACTCAAAGAATAACACAACTTGAAAAATTAGCAAATCCACCCAATGATCGCTGTTCAACTAATGCATGCAAAGAATAACACGACAACGACGACGATCAACTGATGCATGCAAGGACAATTCGAGTGGCTCGCGCCACAAAACGTTTCATGCCTTGGCTGTGGTGACGGCGAGTATGTGTGTGTACATATAACATTTCTATACTCGTTCACGCTAACGCCACTTTGGTGGTTGAAGCGAGCACAATGTGTTGCCGCAATCGTCGTGCGCAATGAGCTAACGGCGCATTACTTGTTATTGAACATAAACAAACGATCATACAAAGCCCGAGTAAATGATCGAGTATACACAAAATCTAGGTATCCGTTGCAGCTCTCTGATATGTATGTATACATGGGCGTAGTATATAGGAAGCAATAAGCACATACATATTTTAGTATGCGTGTAATTATGTGCATATGTATGTATGCTGCCGTAAGTTGTACATATGTATGTACAAACATATGCATGTACACAATATGTACATATCAAATATATTAAGCATAATTTCCACTTCTATGCATGCATTTATTTTATAGTTTTATAATATTATATATGTATATTATATTATATTTTATTAGAATAAAATAGTCGTATAAAAAGGTCCATTTTACATGACTTAAGATGATTGTGGAAAAAAGTCAAAATATTACGAAAAGAAAATCTTATCAACTTAGCTGAAATATGAAAAAAAAAAAAACTTAAGAGTCAAAATATTAGCTGAAATAGAAATATGCATACACGTTTGCATAAATCAATTTGCAATCAGCAAATCGATTTCACGCAAATATATTTTCGGCAAACAAGCAAATGTACAAAAGCCCGCTCCTTTCCCCGTTTCCCGCTTCTTTCTGTACACTTGTCGTTCTGACTTCCATTTTTATACCCGAGCGCACTTGTGCACAAGGGTATATTAATTTTGTTCACATAACGGTTGTTTGTAACAGCCAAAACGAATCGAGATAGATATAGACAAATGTATACATAAATGATCAGGATGAAAAAAGAAATCGATTAAGCCATGTCTGTCTGTCCGTCCGTCCGTGTACACGATAACTCGAGCAAAAATTGAGATATCTCAACGAAATTTGGTATGTAGGTTTCCCTTAATCCAAGGTAGGTTGGTATTGAAAATGGGC
>NW_023458559.1:11697528-11753104 GCF_013731165.1 Rhagoletis pomonella
GTAGCCGCGCCCACTTATGGTTACATGTGTATATCTTGGTAACCGCTGCACCAATTTCTTCCAAACTTAGCACAGTTGTTGGCCTTGGTACAGCATAAAAAATCGCCGAAACTTTTTAAAATCGGACAATAACCACGCCCACATCCCATATAACGGTAATTTAGAGAAATGCAAAATCTTCGATAATCAGTAAATACTGAAGCTAATTTATTCAATATTGATGCTTGCAACAATTCTTTACCAAGAAATACGTTTATGGTAAAATTTTGGAAAATGGGCATGGCACCGCCCACTTATGATCCCATATAAGTATATCGGTAACCGTTTTACCAATTTGTACCAAACTCGGTGTGGTTATTGTGCTTGCCACATATAAGCAAAACGTTGAATTTTATTGAAATCGGACTAAAATAACGGCCGCTTCTCATATAACGGTAAATTTCAGAAATGCTTGAAACTTCAATATTTCGAAATTGAAGGACGCCAATTTACTCAAAATTGATACACCCCGGCTTACCATCTAGCGGAAGGTTTCGGAAAGGTGAAAAAACATACATTTAATACTTGCGACGGGTATTTAATGTTCGGCTCCGCCCGAACTTAGACTTTCTTACTTGTTATTTTAGAGTTTGTTTTGATCCGACACAAGCACGCGCCTGCCTCCGCAAGCACCCCGTCTGCCCAGTACTTATTAGATTTCTGTTTCTCTTTTGTTATTCGTTTTTATTTTTCATTTTGCTTTAAACTATGGTACACGCCTGCCTCCGCAAGCTTCCCCTCTGCCTAGTGCTTATTATATTTCTGTTCCTCTTTCGTTTTTCGTTCTTATTTTTTCATTTCGCTTTGAACTATGGTATATTTGCTCGAAGTGTGGTGGCACAGAAAATTTTTTGGTATGGCGGCAGCCGACATTCCGTTGATGAGTGGTGCATTTCGTCGACGAGTGGTATATTTGCTCGACCGCACCCCAAAATTTTTGCGAAACAAAAACGGTCACAGGAAATGCCGATACGATGGAACATTTGCAAAGCTTGAATTTGTCTCTAAAAAGAGAGAATAAAAATGTGTTTGGTTTGTCGCAAATTATTTAAAGTTTTGAAGCTAAACTACGTCTTTTTTTTATGATCTCAAAAAAAGAATATTTCATAATTTTTCAAGGCTAGAAAAAATATTGCACATTATTTAAAAGCAGATTTTGAAAAAGGATTTGCAGATTTGAAATTATTTAAATGTACGTTAGCATACTTCATAAACCCTTTTTTATGTAACACAATATTTGGGAAGAATTTACAATGCCCGAAATACTCCTTTTTAAGAAAAGCGAATACGAGTTGGAGTTTTTGGAATTAAAGGAAGATAAGGCTTTGCTATTGCTTGAATTCCGGCAATAAGTACCAGATTAAAAATATCGGCTGTTGAAAACAGCTGCGTCCCGTATATTTTCAATTTTTGGTACAACGTATAATCAACGATTATTCAAATAACCGATTATAATTGGTTATTTTCATTCGGTTAACGATTTAATTGTATAGAAACTTTCCTTTCGATTAATCGAGCGATTAACCGATTAATTTTGAAAATAATCGAAAAGAAATCATTAAAAACTGACTACTCACACAACAATGTATTAATCAAAATTCCGTAACAAAATTGGCATTCTTACTCAATAATATTAGGAACAATAAGTGTTGACTCTACTCGGTACATATATATGTATAATTTTACTAGTTGGGAGATTTTTAACATTCTCGTATTCTGCAAATTTTTTAAACGATATTTTTGCAAAAAACCGCAACACAAGTTCAACATAAATAACAACTAAAAAATCACAACGCAGGTATCCACATATTTTCATTTTATTTCCCAAATGCGGTGTTGCGCATTTTCTTCCAATGCTTTTTTATATGGAAGAAAATAAGCATCACCTTGAAAAAAAATTGCCAAAAATCAACAAAAATGTAATGGGCTACAAAACCGCATACTGAAAATCTTTCTAAGAAATCTAATTAAAAAGCTCAAAATTTTTGCTGAATATTCTTTTTTTATTGCACAAAGTTTAATATATTTATATTTATACGGGTGTTGCTAAAGAATAAGCTGTACTTAAAACAAGCCTAAAATTAAATAACAAAAAAATCTTATGGTGCGCTTATAATTTTGACACGGGGTTTATAACGGATGGTATACTACTTTCATCTTTTTATTTATTATTTCCCTTAGTTTATAGTTTTCTTGATTGTTTGCGCACTGAATTCATGGCGGAAGCTTCCACAATTTGGCAAGAAATGTATCTTTAAATAAAACAGTAAATTTTTATAACTTATGTAAATGGCTTTTATTAATTTTCGATTTTAATCGAAACGACCGATTAATCGGTTAATTTCTTACGATTAAATGCAATTATTGATCGAATGCTTTCGATTAATCAATTAACCGATTAATTGATTATTAAATTTTTTTGCCATCACTACGTATATCTGTGACTCTGTAATCTACAATGAAATTCGTAAAGTCAAAGTACCGTTCCCAATTAGTTGCATTCGCGTACCTGATAATTATTGAAAGTTATAAAAACTATCACCCTTTTGTGTTCGCGTAGGGGAAATTGAGAGAGCAAAACGGCATTTAATTTTGAGAGAAAGCTGCTAATTTCTGCTGGAAAAATTTTTGCCAACTGCAATATGCCAACAAGAAAACAGCTGGTTGGAATTTACGCAAATCCCAAAATTGAATTTGATGGTTTGGAAGTTAAAATAGTAAAATGCGACTAATTAAACTTGTAAGAAGTAAGTAATTATTCGTTTATTCAGTGAACTGTGTCAGGATAAGACCTCGGGATTTGTTTCCTTACGTTTTCAATTTTATACTTTTGAATGTAAACAAAATTTCTATCAGCTGTTCGTCTAAATTGCAAGTTTTTACAAATTTTCTGTTCGCATACTATTTTGGATAGTTATCTCTTGCGAGAGAACATATGGCATTTCCCGGATTTTTGCTGTTGGACATATTTTACTGGAGATGTAAACGAACGTACATATTTACTAACCAACATTTAACAGGACTGTTACGAACGGCTTTAACTGACGTAAAACCAGGTTTTGAAAATTTGGCCAAAGGGATATTTTGAATTTTCTTTGATATCTTTCTTACGTACATTAGAATAATAATAAAATTTATCTTTTTCATTTCTAATAATAATTTTATTTAAAAATACAATTTTTGTTTTTGTTGTTTTTTGTGGCTCTTTTTGGCATTTAGAATTTACATGAGGCTCTTATCGGCATCGGCCTTGCCCACCCCGGTTTTATTAGTAAAGAAAAGAAAAAGTAATATGGTGACCGTTTTTTCGCCAATGACCTCTTTTTTGCGACTTTCCGAAAATTCTTAACGGTAACACTGCCCAGAATAACAGCGGACGACGATAAAGCGGTCGGCAGTAAAGGCTCTGTTATGCATACTTGGCATTGCATGCACTGCTATACCATTTTTACGTAGAAATCAAAAACCAACAGACTTCTACGCATGTAATGCTGTGCGTTGGGAAACCGCTTACACGCGAAGTTCATTTAACAGATTCCTTATGTGACAACTCTCAAGCAATGCCAAGTATGCATAACGGAGCCTTAAGTGAACAGCTGCACAGTTGCAGCAGTGAAGTCCGTCACAGTAAACACAAATGCGGCGCACAGCGGCTTCCGTGGGTTGTCATTTTGATTTGAAAATTATTATTAAAATTAAATATTTTTTCGGTACGTGCGTGCATTGGAAAACTTGTGAAAATAATAAAAATTACTATAATCAACATTGTGCCGTCCCCGCTGGGCGGTAAAAATAGAAATAAATTTAAATCAACCGAAAAACGACGGCGTCATGAGCCATTCCATATGCCTTTGTGGGTTTTAATTTTGACAGCGGTTAACCGTCCACCGTTTACCGTCGTCCGCTGCAATTCTAGGTAGAGCTTTACCTAGCTACCTCAAACTTGCATTTTATCATACTAAAATTTAAAAAACCGCGTACTCAAAAAAAGTTTCAAATTTTTATGAACATTTGTTAAAATTCCGGAAAAAGTAAAAATAATCGACTAAGAATCAGCCAAAAACGGCCGATTCCGATGCCGATTTTTTTGGCCGATACTAGCCGATGCCGATTAATCGGTCGGACTCTACCTATCACCAATCCAAATAACAGGAACCGTATCCTCGCCCAAAGCTACCGCTACCAGTCACAGAAGTACAGCCAAAATCTGAAAATAAAACCTAGTAAGAACTGGTTTGTATTTAGTACAAAAGAACATTACTTATTAAGTAATAAGGGGCGTGAACCGTTTTTGAGCCGCGAGACCGTTTTTTTCTACTAATTGACTGAACCTTAAACCGTACCGAAATTTTAAAATAATTTTTGATTTTTAGTAAGAGTTTTTCTCAGTAATTTTTTGAATTTGTTTGCGATTTTTGAAGAGGAAGCAAAATTTTAAATTTTTTAATTGAACGCATAAAAATAAATTACACTATATAGCAAAATCAACTGGTGCTGGAGCAAACGATTGTTTTTTTAAGAGATTGAGTCATAAGTAAAAAGGTAATTTCTGTGTTTTTCGAAGTTAGCTTCCGAAATCGAGATATGGGCCTTTGAAGGTCGTAGTGGGATCTTTGGTAAAAAATTATTTTTAATTGTTGTATATGAATAACTATAAAAGTAAAAATATATATGCAGTTTGCCTTTTGCTCTTATTTAAACGATATATAACTTTTTTGTGCAAGCTTATATAACAGGTGCTATAACTAGGGGTGCAACATCGCTCATAAAAACATCAATGTTTTTTCGATGTTTTCAATAATTTATTGGTTAGTTTAATTTTTAGTGTAATAATAACCAGAGCACATATACATATATATATATGTCTAACATCAATATGTTTAACATCAATTCAATTTATTTGTCAAAGGCCACAAACAATTATTTATAACGGGTGATTTTTTTGAGGTTAGGATTTTCATGCATTAGTATTTGACAGATCACGTGGGATTTCAGACATGGTGTCAAAGAGAAAGATGCTCAGTATGCTTTGACATTTCATCATGAATAGACTTACTAACGAGCAACGCTTGCAAATCATTGAATTTTATTACCAAAATCAGTGTTCGGTTCGAAATGTGTTTCGCGCGTCCGATTTATGGTCTACATAATCGACCAAGTGAGCAAACAATTAATGCGATTGTGACCAAGTTTCGCACTCAGTTTACTTTATTGGACATTAAACCAACCACACGAATGCGTACAGTGCGTACAGAAGAGAATATTGCGTCTGTTTCTGAGAGTGTTGCTGAAGACCGTGAAATGTCGATTCGTCGCCGTTCGCAGCAATTGGGTTTGCGAAACACATTTCGAACCGAACACTGATTTTGGTAATAAAATTCAATGATTTGCAAGCGTTGCTCGTTAGTAAGTCTATTCATGATGAAATGTCAAAGCATACTGAGCATCTTTCTCTTTGACACCATGTCTGAAATCCCACGTGATCTGTCAAATACTAATGCATGAAAATCCTAACCTCAAAAAAATCACCCGTTACTAGAGTGCCAGTTACTGTCAAAATTCGACAGCTTTTCTAGTTTTAGAAGCCTTGGAGAGGTTTTCTAACTTAACACGTAGCAAAACTTGTACAGTACAATTTAACTAACTGGAAAATCTTCTGAGAAAACGTAACTAAATTTTTTTTTATCTGAGAAGGTCTTTGGAGGACTTCGGCACTACTTGGAATTGACCCGATACATTCAAGTTTGTCGATAAATTTCAATGATTTGATACATATCGATAGTTCGATGAATTTCAAGAACACTACAATTTGATAACTCAACAAAATTCATTAGCTCGACCAATTTTGATAACTGTGAAATTCGATGGCTCGATAAATTTCGATAACTCAAAAATGTAAAAACTTTGGATACCTTTATAAATTTTTACTTTTGACATCTCCACATTTTTCGAAAACTATCTAAACATTTTGATAACTCGTTACACTCTGTTAAGATGATTAAATCCTATAAGCAGTGATAAATCGATAAGCTCATATAACCTTGAAATTTCGATAAAATTATATATTGTGAAAATTCCATAAACTTCGCTTCGTTGAACCAACCAATTTCAGTAGATCAATAATTATCAATAACTCTGTAAGTTGAAAGAACTCCATGCATTACGACACCTCGATAAATTTCGTTAAGTCTATAAATAATGATAATTAAATAAATATCGATAACTTGATATATTTCTTTAACTTGACAAATTTCGTTAATCCCACACGTTTTTATAGCTCGATAACTATCCGTAAATTTGGACAACTAAGTTTCTGTTTCTATAAATTTCGACAACTCAGTAAACATTGATCATTTTGAATAATTCGATACGTTGCGATAACTTAATAAGCATGGATAAATTCCGATAATTATAAACTTCGATGATTCGATAAATTTCAATAACCTTTATGGCTGATTTTATTTCGATTCCTATCGGAAGATTTCAACTCTGTTAACCTAATTCTTATGTATTTCTCATTTGGTCCATTTCGCAATTTTCGTCTTTATCTTCACTTTTGCATTTTTTGTCACAAATATGGAAATTTTTAAACGACGATTTTCAACCAATTTCGAAACTATAAAAACTCTCCTCATCTACAGAAAACCAACGGTGTTTTTGGTTTTGACATCGGTAACTTTACCTTGGTCTTCATCTTTGTTTTTATCTTTCACATCTTTGCTATATCCTTTTCTTTTTCTATTCACGTAGATGAGATGAGGTGCGATGACGTGATAAGATGTGACGGGATTTTATGTGATGTGATGGGATGTCATGTCATGTGTTGTCATATCTTGTGATGTCATGTCATATGATGTCATACCATATGATGTCATATCATGTGATGCCACGTCATGTAATGCCATGTCATGTCATACGATGTCATATCATGTGATGTCAAGTCATGCGATGTCATGCTATATAATGTGATGTCATATCATATAATGTCATGTCACGTGATATCGTGTGATGTGATATCAAATTATGTGATGTAATATCATGTGATGTCTCTTCATATCATGTGATAAAATGTGATGTGATATCATGTAATGTGATCACATTCCATGTTCCGATTAGTGTATCGATAACCCTGTTGATAACTGTGTCGAAAAAAATACCGATAACAATATCCATAAACATATGGAAAAATACAACGATTGTAAAATCGATTAATTCATCGATAAATATAACAATCATCAGTATCGATTATTGTACATATCGTTAACAATATAAACGACTAAATCGATAACAAAATCAATTATTTAATCGATTATTATACCGATAACAATATCCATTATTGTATCGATAACAATATCGATTATTATATTGGTTATTATATCGATTACAATAGCGGTTATTTAATCAATAGCAGTATCGATAACAATATCGATTATTTTATCGATAGCAATATATATATATATATAGCATTGTTCTTACCCTTTCAGTTACCCTAATTCTTATGTATCTGTCATTGTCTCCATTTTCGTCTTTATCTTCACTTTTGCCATCTTTTTTTTTGACTTCATCGTTATTATTTATTTCTTTATCTTCATATTTACCTGTATTTCAAAGCTTAAACAACAGGCGAAACATGTCAAATTGAACATGTTGCAGCAATATCTATACACAATTCGAAAATGTTTAAACGACGGTTATGAGCGTAATTTCCAACAAATTTTGAAACCATAAAAACTCATCTACGGAAAAATGCCTTTCCAGCGGTGTTCTTGGTTTTGAAATCGGTTCGGTAGAATCGCCGAACGAACGGAGACAAAATTTATGTTAGACTATTAATATATAGATATATTTTATCTACTGGCGTATTGTTGCCCCAGCCTCTGAAGACAACCGTTAACTTGCGACTGACTGCCGTCCCTAAATTGGCGCGCCAAGCGCCAAACAACTGTCAAAAATCCTCATGCCCGTACAATTTGTATGGAGCATCCCACAAGAACGCGGCGCTAGCGCCGAGCAAATGAAATTTTCATTTTTGACAGGGCGTTAAGTATAGAAGTTGTATGTAGAAGACGGAAAGAAAGAGAAAGGACAAAAAAGTGAAAGAGGAAACGAGAATAAAAATGGGAGGAAATGACAAAAACGTCAAAAATTACGCCGCGTTGATTTGAGGATAGCGCGCGCTGACACTCGTTGACAATGGAAAATGCGACGCTTAGCCCTCCAATTTAGGGACGGAGTGAGTTTGCCACGATAGGCAAGCAGGGCATAGCGATGTTGTGTAGGCACGAAAACGTTGTACACATGTTTGTGGTTTCCAAATATCACGTCCCATGCTATTATCCGTCTCAGATTTGTCAGAGGATTGACTGGTCGTAACCGAAACTTTCCAGGATAGATATGAATTGCTAAAGATAATGGTCAAAATGCATATCCACTTAATGGACCTTTGCCCGTGAAAAACGCTGCAACTTTGAACGTTGCGTCTTGTATTCTGCCAGCTTCTGCAGCAGTGTTGCCACAAACTCAAGGTATGTATAATTTTTGCAGTGTAGAATCAATTAATGACGCAAATGGCATACAGATTTCGGTAGCTTAATCCAACTACGGCGATTGGTGTTCTGTGGTTTAGAGAAATGTAAATGGTAAATAAAGTAAATAAAATGTAAGTAAATGTAAATAAAGAAATGGTGCAAACCTCCAAGCAATGTACATACATTGGAAGATGTATAACTGGGTGTTTACATGAGGTGATTTCACAGGCGATTAGTTGAATTACAAGTTGCGTGCTGACCAACTTCATTTAACGCGATTAGTTGAAAGGCCGTTGGTTGCTTTCAACTAAGCCAATAAGTTTCATTTTACCACAAATGGCGACGTTTATGAACGATACGTCGATGTTTGGAAACATCGATGTTGGAATTGCATCCCTAGCTATAACGGGTCAAAGGTTAGATCTTCGAAAAGTTAAAAACCTTATATTTCAAACAGCTTTGAAATGATTTTTAGAAAATTGGTATCGTTGTAAGGTGATTAAACACCCTTTCTTCTGATATGCATAGTTGTATACTTCGTACATAAAATTGTGAGAAAAAGCAATTAAAAGAAAAAATACCAATTTTTTTAAATATTTAAATATTACTAATTAATAATACAATTGAATACTTTATTTAAATAAAACAGAAAATTTGCTTTAAGTTTATGTATACAGTGAACCAAATAAACACTGGGACGCAACATTATAGCAAGATTGGTTATTTTTCTTTAGTTTATTCAATATTTCTTTTTACGAAAGTATAGCTGATTACTTAACAAACACGATATAAATCTGAACTTCAAACTTTGTGCAAAAAATTCTCTGCAAAGTTTGAACTAAATTTCATACATCTTAATCAGCATCTTTAGACAAAATTCGGGAATGCAGTTTTGTAACCTATTAAATTTTAGTATAATAAAGTGCAAATTTCAAGTTTCTAGGACTTGCCCTTTGATTTTTAGCAATTTTTTTACTGAAGGTGTTCGCATTTTTTCCATACAAAGTACGTTCGACATTTTTTTTAGGAAATGTAGATACTAGGGCTTTCCTTTTCTGCTCGCACATTCTCGGGCATTTCGATACAGGGGGAATCGAGTTCTCCACAGAATCTCGGGTACGGCCATTCTCACGAGTAATTTCGAGTAGTTAACGAGACGTATGTAAGAGCATATGGAAAGTATTAAAATTAAAATCAGAAGAAAATGTATACATATAAGAAGAATTTTGTTTAACTTTTTGTTAACTTTTCGAAGATTCCACCTTTGACCCCTTATGCCACCTCTAGTATAAGTTTGCATACAATACTTTTTTAAACTTTTAAATAAAAGCAAAAGACGGACTACGTCTGTAGTTTTACTTTTTTAGTTATTTACATACAATAACTAAAAGTAATTTTCTACCAAAGGTCCGATTTCGAACTTCGCAGGCCCATATCTCGATTTCGGAGGCCAACTCCGAAAAACGGAGAAATTACTTGTTTAATCAACGGTTGAACATCAACCAGCCTCCGACATAAAACCGTACGGCACGACGGCTGGCACGACCTATCTTATGGGATTCTCGCGTTAACGAAAACTCACCACCGCATGACGGTGACGTTGCCGTTGCTTCTCTCTCTCTCTCTAGCAACAGCAATTTCTTATGTTGATACGGACGGCAGGTACGGAAGGACGCTCCGTCGGTGGCTTAAAATGAATTGGTTTAGTCCAATACCCAGCTGTACAGTGTTATTCGTCAAATTGATTACCCTGCAGTGAAACCCCAAAATAGTCAGCAAAAATACTAGTTCACAACTAGAATTTCCTGACTGAAACTGAACTAGTTCGAAAATGACCAAACTTGTACCAAGTACAAAACGATTTATTCGTACACTGTTTTATTTGACCTCGACAGCTTAATACAATAGGATACACAAAATATTACAACTTTTATTTGGGTATATTGTAAACCGTTAAATCGAGTACGTACTCGCAGTTATACCATACCAGTTAAATAATGATTAATATTCATAATGATTATTAATTAAATTAAATTATTTTTGGGATAACCGTTTAATGATTAAATACAGATATTAGCACCTTTTTTATGATTAATAATTAATTACCTAAACAAAAATTTTAATTAATTCGTTAATTTTAATTACATCATAATTTTGTTATTTTTGATCATTTGCAATTATTTTTGACACGATTAATATAATTATTTGATTAATTTCAATTATCAATCAACAAACTAAAGTATAGACAAAAATTAAGAATATTTAGTAACTGGCTGAATTATTTATCCAAATCTTATCCAAACCTCAAATTTTACACATTATTTATTACTTTTAAAATATTTATGTATTTATTTTTCGTTTTAATTAATACTCAAGAAATTTAACACTAATTATTAGCAAACCTAGGGCTGCTAAAAAAATGTGTTATGTATTAAAGTGTACTTAATCAAAAGTTTTTTATTGTATAGTCATGAATTCCTTTTTTTGGCTTCCAAAGTAGTGGTTTTGGTCCATAATTAGACTAGTAATTTCTGTCTATTTTGAACTAGTATGAGACTGGTATATTTCTGACCGAAATCTAACAATTGCCATCTCGTAGGCCATCCCCATGTTAAAAATACCAGTTGATTGCATGGAAAAAAGATAGTTGGCTGACTAGTTGGGCATGCGGTTCAAACTAGTTGTGAGGTAGTTTAAAACTAGTACATTTGACTACAGCGTAAAGTAGAGTTGGGCACTTTAGTTTTTTGAGTGAACCGTTCAGTTGTAGTTCGTTCACCTTAGTGAACTAGTTCGTTAGTTCATTAAGTTCAATTGACGAATAAATTTACATATCGACACCTGAGTGGAGGATCGACCTATCTCGGCAATATATTTTCAGTTGAGAGAGAGCGTTTTTAAACCAAATTTTGAGATAGGGCATTCTTGAAAAGTTTTCTGAGATAGTGCGATTTTCAACCAAATTCTGAACTAGGGCGTCCTTGAAAAGTTCTCGAGATAGGGCGTTTTCGAACTGGCTGATGAGCTAGGTCGATCTTCGGCTCATATAACATACAAAACTAAAACTTTGAATATTGAAATTTATATACATTAAAAACGTATATAGTTTTTTTTCTGTATAAATAGTAAAAGTTATTTTTAAGCAAAAAACACAACCGACTTCAATTCTCATACAAAAATTTAGGAGTACCGTTCATTTCTTCATGATCCAATTATCGAATCTAAACCAAATTAGTATGGGACCACCTAGGACCCACTACCTTTCTGATAGAAAAAGAATATCAAAATCGGTCGACGCGGTCCAGTTATGCGGTAACATACATAAAAAAATATTCCAACGAATTGATAACCTTCTCCTTTTTGAAGTCGGTTAAAAATACAAATAAAGGAATTCCTACATAAAACAAAAACTTTAACAAATTCACGGAATAAAAACATATCGTCGTTTAAAGTACTAAACCGTGTATCAACAAAATGCAAAACCGCGTATCAAGATAATGCAAAACTGCGTATGTGAATTATGTAAATTATCTACTAGAGAGTAAAAACACTCATATTTCAAAATGGTTCTCTTTTTTATAAAGCAATCGCATACCTGGCCAGTACATTTCAGGACGAATGGATAAGGATTGAGCCAGGAGCTTGTGTGAGCAAATCTAATTTTTGGCAGCTAATGCCAGTTATGCGGTTTTGCAGAATGACGATACGCGGTTTTATACTTTAAGGGATGATATGATGTACATATGTACCTTATGTAAGCACTTACATATTGCCACATACATATGTAATACTTCTATATTGGGAGTAAGCTAACTTTTCAATGTGTAAGCATTCCGATATCAAAGCGAGGCAGTCTAGTACCGTTTTTGTCAATGTATTGAGTACTTGAGTGCCGTTTTTGTATATGTGTTGTGTACATGTTTATTCCCTGCAAAAAGTGGTACTAATCCAGGATAACTCCGGGAGCAATCGCAAAGGAGCATGCGACTAATTCCACTTTTGATCTCTTTATATGGAATGAACTGATCGCTTTTGTTCGAGCATGTCCTATGAAGAGACTAATTGTACACCTTTAAACCCAAACGGGTATAAAAAGGGACTAGTCATTTTTAAAATATAAAAATAAAAATTTGAGCCAGCTGAGATTCGAACCGGGGTGCTCTGTTTTGTTAGGCGAATGCTCTCTCTGTGTGCCAACGCCGCACATGAAATTTTATTGACTAAGTAGTGCGTACATATAATTAAATCGTTAATAGTACCCGTTAGAGATGAGTTGGGGACTAATTGATCTCCAATTATACCCATAAGGGATGAGTCGAGACTAATTGACCTCCATTAGTACCCCTATGAGACTAGTTGGGACTAATTAATGGCCAATTGTACCCGATTGAGAGTAATCTCGGAATACTCTCTTTAGGGATTAGTCGCACAATTTTTTGCACGGTTTATAAACGTATGTGTTCCTTTTCTTTCGTACGTGTTTATTGATATATCTGTACTGTAGTGTTTTCGGACGGTACTAGCTCTTAATGCTGATTCACATACAACTTTCTTCGCTTTGCTTCATAGTTCTTTGCTTTGACATATAAGATCGATGTAGGCATATGCATGAGTATGCTCACATAAAAAACGTTTGAAGCAAAGCAAAGCAAAACGAAGCAAAATCTTGGGCAACTCTCAACTTTTGCCCGCTTTGGCAATCAGCTGTCTACATGTATCTTTTCTCGTGCGCTTGCATATGGATTTAACGACAAAAATAGGGTAAATAGGAATTTTTATTGCTATTATTAATGCATATTATTATATTGCTATCTATTTTACAGATAAAAAATATGGAGGAAAAGGAGAACGCAAAAGCTGTCAAAGCGTTTATTGTAGCATGCCTTCTGCGTTTAACGCTTTGTTGTCAAAGTTTGAACTGTCAAGCAAAGCGAGGAAAGTTGTATGTGAATGGCCCTTTACTGCCAATATAGGAGTAGTACATATATGCCTATTGCTGAGCTAAAACATTAATTAGAAAGCTTGTTTGATTTTACGCAGCGGATTGTTTTTGGCAGAGTTTAGACTGCAAAGGGATAAATGAAAAGGCACAAAGTGTCTAGACGTTCTAACAGGAACAGCAAAATTAAGTTGGCTAACAAGGTAAGACGAGTCAATCTCGCCGATTATCAACTTATAGAGAAACACTACCCCGAGTAATATTCTACGATTTTCAAGAGCTGGTAAACTAATAAGAAGGAGCCTATTTTATAAGGTGGAAAACGGAGATCTGATTTCCATTTGAGGCCACGTAATGCAAGATTAAAAATTGCTTTTGTACTGACTCAATTCGCTTAATATAATTTTGGTATCGAAGACACCAGACACACGAACAATACTCCAGTACTGGACGGACCAACGATGTGTAAAGAAGCTTCGTGACGTACGGATCTTCAAACTCTTTAGGCCACCTTTTAACAAATCCAAATACACCCATGGCTTTGTTTACGATCGACATGACACAAATATTTCGCGTATTATGCATTCATATGTACATACATACATATGTATATACATAGATTACTAAAATTGAAACAGATCCGCATTAACTCCAATCAACATATGTATGTACATATCGTCACCTGAAATGCAAAATAACGTAACAACATCGTCACTGAAATGGAAAAAGTCGTGACAAATTTTTTTTTGTTTTCATAAAACGATGTGGGGAGTTGTAATTCGATGAAATCCATCATAGCAATCAAAAAGTGAATTTGTTGTTTCTACGACAGAAACCAAACTGATCACTCACTGGTTTGGAATTTTATATTTAAAATGCCGTGTTTTTCTTTGAAATCGTTTCATTAGTTCTCCTGCAATAGGCGTTTTTTCGAAGCTCTAAAAATTACAACTACAACATTTGAGCATGGCATCCATACCGATACCTAAGGCGTTCCTGCGACAGTCGGGTCTACGTAACCGGAACGACCCAGATTTATATTTGGCCAAGGACTGTGGGGAACTTGTATGCTGCTGGGGAACAACAACAACAACAACGTATTCCAAAACGTCAAAATACAAAACATCAGTATATTTTATTTCTAAACCGCACCAGAAGAAAAAGTATAAGTTGCTCAACCTAGTTGAAAACTAGCCTCCAACCTTAGTTGCGTAAAAAAATAATGGAAATAAATAACGCCACAAAAAAATTTCCCGTTAGGTAGTGCGGGGTGGATTTTTTATTGACCAATAATAAAAGCTGGTCTTTAAAAAAAATTGTTTTTAAATTACTTGTTTTAATAAATATCACTCTCGAGTAATAAAAAGGCGCAAATATTTACCAAAACGGCTATAGGTTCGGCATTGATAATAAAGGGATTGATGAAACGTCGCAAAGTTGTTGGAAATGTCGCATTTATCGCAAAATTTGCCACCTTGCGACACTGCTGATTACTTTTGTATGGCAACTTTCCTGCGACAAAATTGCGACATTGCCATAGTATTTGGGTTGGCAATCATTGCCAAGTCAAAGTCGCGAAACACATGTTTTTTATTGTCTTCAAATACTTCAAGCAAAAGTATATCAGTTAAGGCAGCTTCGAAATAAATTGTGAAAATTTTGCTTTTTCTCTAACGCGCGGCATTTTGTAAAAATTTTACATTTGCAATCCGGAGTTGCGATAGGTCGTTCATACAACTTTGTTCGCAACATTGCCAATTCGCCAAAAATGCCACTTTGCGATGTTTTATGAATCGCACTAATGTCCTTGCATTGTGATACTGCTCTGTCGCATAATCCCTTTGCCGCACCATTCGTCTGCTGCGCTGTTTCCATGCCCAGGTGAAGTGAAATTCCAAGTACCATATATTAATTTCATTTGCTCACAATGGTGAGGAAATAAATAAAAGTTTGTTTTATTTGCATATTGTGTGGAGGGACCATACTTTGGAAGTGATTTGCATAAAAATTTGGTGCGGTGTCTCTCAAGGCGAATTAATATAAGGTGATATCATGAATTTACATGTATTTTGTTTTTGCTTTGGCGGCATAAACTGTCAAAATCTGTAAAGACCGGTCCACATAGAACTTTCGCGTTGGCTTTGGCATTGGCGTTGAGAGTTGGCCATCTTTTTGCTTTGTGTTGGCGTGAGCGTTGTCGAATTTTGGCTATGTGGACGGCTGCATTTGAATTCATGTATTCATAGTCAGCTGTTCAAGCGACACCAACGCCAACGCAACGCTAAAGTTTTATGTGGACGGGCTTTAAGAGTGTGTGTAGAAATTCAATCAAAATTTTTCAATTTGATATCAGAAGCCGTGCGGCGCCTTGGTGTCTCTTATAAATTTGAATGTTAGTTGTAAGTGTGCCTAGATCGAAGCAGCATGATGACGGAGACACACTAACATAGTGCAAAAAGAACTACACTCGGTATTTTCTGCTCGGTTCTGTTGCAGTTGTTTTTCAGTTAAAGCTTTTTTTCTTTTGACTTTGCTCTCCATTCACAAAAATCTAAGCGGTAGGCAATGTGCAAAATGCATTCCATAAACAGAATTTTAGCGTGCAAAACCGAAAGACCAAAAAGAAAGTGGGTGGTAATTTTTTCTTTTTCAATAACTTTTGTTAGATTTTACATTTCACTTGGTTTAGAACCACAAATGTAGCAATTCGTATTAGCTGGAGTATCAGTGAGTGCATGACAAACCTTGCCGCCAACCATTGTTAACTTCATGTTTACGTTTACTGCATATGTACCGTTGCAAGTAGTAACATTTGTTGCTTTCAATCTTTTTATCTGATCAGCAATATTTCCCATTTCCTTTTTGGTTCTTTCTGTTGTTTCCTTCGCAAGCATTACAAGAATTGGTAAGCAGCGCTTAGGAGATGCAGGATGAGGATTCATCCAGAGAATTTATTTTGTATTTGTTGTCTTTAGACATAACGGCACATCGAAATTGTAAAAATAGTCTCATCTGATGAATTTGAATCCGAAAATTTTTAATTAAAAGTTGCCTGGCCAGAAGCTGCATCACAACCGTATTTAATTTCTAACTCTAAACTAACTGGTTTCTTTCTTGAGTCTACAGTTGGGTGAACAATGCTTGGAGATTTTAAAAGGCGTTCAACCAAGTGGTTCACAGATGATTGGAGATTGGCGCGAGCTTCTGTTTCTATAATATGTACCTATTCCGGGTAACATTCTTTTTTCGCTTCTAAAATTTTCGGATATGTAGGAAAAATATTCGCATTTCTCTTTTTTGCCTCAACACGCATAACATTATATTGAAATTTAGATAGCTTCATATCTTGCATTAAAGCTAGAGCTTCTTCTGCAGAAAAAGGTTTTGGGACAGTTTCTAGATAATCAGCTGGTTCGCTCAACATGTTGATAATAGTGTTAGCTACGTGTTTTCTACCTCTACGGCGTAAGATTCTGAGAAATGCTGATTGAATTTCTTCTGCTGAATAGCTAGCTTTCTTCTATCTCCATTAATTTTCTTCTCTTAGTGGACGTAGAGGCATTTTCAAAAACCATATCAGAACTTCTTCTACCTACTGATTTTTCAGATTGAGAAAAATCAATTACAATTTCAGAATCCAACCAATGTTGAAATTTAGCCTCAAATCGAATTCTGTTATTATACGGTAGAATCCACCTTTTGCGGAAACTGGCAAGAAAATTACGATTAAATTTTCCTTTAACTACCTCAATTTGATCTTCATTTAGGTCATACTTTTTTTGCAAATCATTCAAAAGGCTTTCTAAATCATTTGTGCCATTTTCTATAAAAAAATCACAAAGCACTTTCTTTGAAATTTTAAGCGAATCCATTTTTAGGTTTACTATCTAAAAATTACCTACTGCAGAAACTGCGCTGTAGAAGTACTGTTCTAAATTTAAATTCACAACTTGAATAATAGTTGCGTTCGATAACAAAATTAGCCAACACCAGCCAACAATCAAAATCAAGAGCGTAAGCGAAAATTCTCTCCCAAAGAGAAGAAAAAGCAAAAAAGTAAACGAACAGGAAATTAGCCATCACTAGCAAAAACCGGAAGAAGAAGACACACCAGCTGACTTTGTTTATGTTTTATTTGTAAACAAACTGAAATTCATGTTGCCTACATGGAAGAAAAAAGGAATGTGAACGTTCAATGTTCGCCAGGAACATTTCTAGAAGTAAAAACTAGTTGACACTATCATAAAGTCACATAGCAGGCAGCCAAAAAGCATATAAATACCAAAACTCGAAAAATGCAATTTTATTTGTTTACAAAAATTGCAACCATATGTTTTGTGATCATATGTTTTGGTTTCGTGTTGCATAATTTTTGCTGACTAAAATTTTACCAGTACAAAATTAACGCTTCTCTTGCATCAAAATGAACGCTTGCTCTCTCAATTTGTGTGTGTTGGATATTTTTTTGTCGTTATCGAACGCCATCTAGTAAAAATTTGGAAAAAATATTACAAATTTTTGACTTGTCGAACGCAACTAGTATCTTATATTAATAACCTGCAGGCAAAAAAGGTGAAACGGAACTATGTATTTTAAGATATTTTAGATGTACTCATATGTTTCACATACACAAGAACCAATATGCAAAGCTACAAACCATCTAGCGGAAAGAATAAAAATTACACGAGACAAAGAGAACGCTTTTAATTCCCATTTAGCATGCAGACGTGCTCGAAATGTTAGCGGAAAATAATTATTAAAAATCAACGCGAACTCTTAGCCACTTGAAACTTGCACTTTATTATACTAAAATTTAATGGTCTATAAAACTGCATATCCAACATTTTTCTAAAAACTCAAAAAAAAATAATTTTTTTATTGTGGTGAAATTTTTTTTAAAACATTTCAAATTTTTCTTGTGAATTTTTTTTCCGTTTTGGGGGAACCCTACAGTTGTTTTAAACTAGTTTTTATTATGTACCATTTATTAACTGGAACAGGAGAATCGATTTTCTTCAAAATTGACTCTTTTTCTGCACTTTGCACTAAAAAATTTTATATAAACAAATAAAAAATCAAAAATCGGGCTGAACTAGTCTCTTGCAAATTTTATAAGCTTTCGTTTAAAAAAAATAAAATCAAATTGGTTGAGAAATGAAGGCTCCAGTGAATTATGAACATTGAATTCCATTTTTTGACCACTGTGCAGCGTATCACCGGCACAACTCATGTTCGGTAGGCAGTTGCGCACTCGCTTGGATGTGTTAAATCCATTTAGGAAAGTTCAGAGAGAAAAACCCTAAAGTTGATAAAAGAAAACGTAAATAAACAACAAAATAATCAAAAGAAAAATTATAATCGTTGTAAACAAAATAAATTTAAGAAAGGAGATTGTATAATGGCTAAGATTTTTTCAACTCCTGGTCGAGTAGTTTGGAAGAGGCATGCCAATCAAACGATAGCATGCGAAAGTAAAATCATGTTTGACAAACAGCTCTTGCTGTTTTCTCTAATACAATGGACAAATTAGTGGTAGCTGAAAGTTTTCATGAAAAGTCGAACAAGCACGCTGAGAGTCCAAGTAATTCACCAAGCATCGGAGAGGAAGAAATGGCGAGTAAGAGCAAATCAAATGTTGAAGATTGTAATGAGAATACGAATCAATCGGCACATAGATATAATTTAAGAGTTAGAAAATACACTGTATAAATTTGTAACATTCTTGTTTAATTTTTATTTAATTGTAGTATACAATACATACATTTATTTGAATTGATTTAAACTACTTGTAACTGTGATGCATGGATAAACGAGTTAAAAGAGGGGGTGTTGTGGTATGTTGTATCGTGTATACACACTGTAATCGACATAACGAAACTTAACGAAAGTAAGCTTTTGCATTCTGAGGTTCTTTATACTTTAAATCAGGCACTCTTTTGAGTCGTCTATTCCACGCTGTTCAGGTTGCATCGCTTGTTAATAAAAGGAATTAGATTTTAACTATCACCGTTGACTTTTAATCATCACAGTAGAAATTTTGTTTTTCTAAAACTTTCCGTTTGAATTTTTCTGGAAAAATACTGTATAATTTATTTGTGATTCAAAAATTAAGCCTAAGCCAAGCTGTGAAATTTGCAGAAAAACGTGGACTTACGAAGGCGTCCGTTTGTTTCATTCACCAGCGAAGCAGGTTAGGCTGAATAAGTTGGATATTTCAAATATTTAATGGCGAAGTCATTTCTGGCACCACCAACTTCTCCGAAAAATTATTATCTCACAGCCATGAAATAGACCTTCCAATAAATGTGCAGGACGCATTTCCGTATAAATTATTTAAATAAGCGCTTGAAAGGCAAAGGTATAATCGATTAATCTTTATAAACCTCCCATATTTAGATTTATTTATTTAAACCTTATAACCATTAAGCAGGGCTGCCAGACGTTTAGAGTCTAAAATCCGTCCAAAGACAAAAAGTGGTGGGTGGAAAATCCGCACGAAATCCGTACGCTCAAATTTGTTTGGCGACCAAAAAAAGTCTTTTGTACTTAGGTGAATACAGGAATCGTACTTTTGGTAACGTAAAATAAAGAAACAGATATTTCCACTAGTCCTATTTATTGATTGCTTCACAGACAACCTTATTATTTTTCTGACTAGAGCTTTTTAACAAGCAGTGTGTTCTAGTTTATGTACATGTAACAAAACTTTTCAGGTGGGTTGACGACCCTACCGAGTAACAGTATAATGCTTGAATCGATGGTTAAAGTTATAAAGAAAGTTAGGGTTTTTTTTTAATTTTACGCGACAAAAACTGCCAACAATCAAATTCTACCAATAGATTGTTATACGTTATTTTAAAGGCCTATAAATCCTCTTCTCATGATTGATTTGTAAAATCGGATGACAAATAGTCAAGCTCTTAATAGATAAGTCCCTCAAGTATGAACATAGCGGATTTTTTAATTAAAAAATTGAGGGTTCAGGAACTATAAGAAACCTATGAGATATGTGTAAAACAGGCAAATTTTTAATATATGAAAAAAACACCTGAAAAATCCGTACATCTTGACGGAAAGCTAAAAGTCCATACGTTGAATCCGTACAACCATTTTCACCCCTGAAAATCCATACTGTACGGAAAAATCAGGGCAGGGCTGCTATTAATATCACGAGTTGTGTTTTTGTATTCACGTTACTGATTTCATGTATCTAATTTCATCTCTTCATAAAATTATCAAGATTTATCTATGCATCCGTCGGAGAGTCCTTGAAAGTATTCTTTGTGCAAAATCTTTTTTACTAATTTCACTATTTCGAAAAGTGTTTTTGCCTCAATACATCGAATTGTACGGCATTAACTGTCACTTTTAATTGGTTACTGCTTGGCTACTTTTATTAAGATTTTTGTATGCATTTGTCGGTGAGTCCGTGAAGTATTATTTGTGAAAAATCTTTTTTACTAACTTCCCCATTTTAACATATTTTTTTGCATAAAAATATTAGTTTGTGCGGCATTAACATGGTGTTTTGAAACCGTAGTTGGACCTTTTATCTAGAATGATACAGACACTTCTCATTCTGGGTGGTCTTCAGTATCTACGTTCTGGATTGCTTCTCTTTGTGTGAACTATTCCGTGGATTTAGTACATCATCATTTAGTACTCTTATTAGCGTCAAAATCTTTATTTAATTTTCTAATTATTATTTATTACATTGACTGTAAAACCTTAAAGCTCTTTGTTATTGTTAGTGTTTGTCTTTCAATACTAAAATTGTTTGGTGAATAAAAAATAATAAATTATGCTTAAATTTAGTTAATTTAAATGGCTCCTTTATTTTTCAAATAGGGGCGAACACTTCCAATAAAGTAGTGTCAAATCTTCCTTCTCGCTCTTATTACTTCACCTTGTATTATTCCACGATGGTTCTGTTATAGAGCTGCAAAACTATCGATAGTTTCGATAGTTTGAAAAATACTATCGATATTTTCGATAGTATCGTATACTATCGTGTTGTATATGTAGGGAAACTTCAACTCCGAACAAAATGTGTGTAATATATACATATGTACATATGTAAATGTAAATATTTCACATATGTAAGTATAAATATTACATCTTAAACGTGAAATTCTAAATATTGTCCTTAGTTAAATTTATATCGTCACTTATTTAAGAAAAGATCACAAAATTTCAATGCACCGGCACTATTGAAACTATCGACTATCGCCAGAAAATAATCGGTGTTTTTCTAAAAATAAAACTATAGATACTATCGATAGTACAATCGATAGTTTTGCAGCTCTATTCTGTTATACTCACACTGTTTTCTTTTTTATTTAATGTTTTATCATTTTCATTGAATGTTGTAAATTTTGTAGTACTTATGTATTGTTGTCAATTAAAGACCGAGAATCTGCTGCATTTTTTTGACAATTCGTTCCTACAGAAGAATAATTTGGAGTATTCTCACCAATTTGTAATAATTCGTTTTCCACTGTTTTCGAGTTTTAATTATGTAAGTATTTTGCTTGGAACACTTTATTTTTACATCTTATTACTAAAATAAATAAAAATAGTCTTAAATTTTTATTTTTCTAACAACGATAATAATTCGGTAATAAACTTACGTTTTCCGATCCAAATCATGTTTTGATTTCTCGTTTCGCTTTTCTTCATTGTACCAGAAATTTGTTTGTAAGTAGAGCTAAAATAATTATAAGGTTAAAAATGTTGTAGAATTTTACTATCGAAAAAACACATGCTTTAAACATAACGTACTATTTATAAAATCATAAAAATTGCAATTATTTACTTAACCATTTTATATTCTAATTATAAGAGCCTCATTATTAAGTTTTTTTTTTTAATTTCAAATGCATAACAAATCAAAGACTATCCTTAATATCTATATCGCTTAAGCTGATGCCAGATAAAACGCTTGCTTCGTTTTACGTGACAGATTTGCTTTGACAGATATGATGAAGTGTATGAAGATGCACAAAACATGCCACATAGATCATTCCAGCAGCAGCGCGAAGCGAAAAGATGACCAACTCCCATCTTTTTGCACGCGTTGGTGGGCAACCGCTGCTCTTTGAGCCAAATGCGGCTCTTTGCTCAGAAAAGTGAGGCTCTTTGTACTTTCTATTTGCTTAGAACATTTTGGCTTTTTTTACTTTTTAAAATACATAACCTTGCTAGACATTATTTTCCATTGGCTGCGTTTCTTTATACATTCCGGATAATCCCATTTCACAGCCGGAATAAACAGAATGCGTTTGAAATATACGTCAACATATCAACAGGAACGTTCTAAAGAATAAATAAACAAAAAAGCTTATTCCAAACGTTCAGAATGAATAAAGAAATGCAGCCATTGTGTTGTTTTTTTTATTTTATTATTTTTATATACACATACGCAAATTGAAGAAAGCCAAGCAATTGGAGAATGAAAATTGGCTTTCTGACTTAGAGCGTGTGTGAATCGGTAAAAAAGTTCGCGTCGAGTAAATTTATGACAACTTTGAGGTTAATAAAATTTCAGTAGCTCATGAGGCTAGTGAAATTTTTGAAAAATGCATAATATTAATTTCACTTCAATTTGTAATATTTTATTCCAAATAAATCTGCGGTTATCAAAAATTTACTGCTGTCAAAAAATATTTCATTTCACACAGCAGATTGGCAAAACTGTCTCACCATAGTAAAAATATTATTCAACAGCTTTCCCCATAGAACTTTGTTACCGATTCACACACGCCCTTAATGTTCTTTACCGATATGATGGAAACAGGGCTGCCAGACGTTTAGAGTATAAAATCCGTACGCGGACAAAAAGTGGTGGGTGAAAAATCCGTACAAATTCGGTACGCTCAAATTTGTTTGGCGAGCAAAAACAAAAAAATCGTTAGTACTTAGGTGAACACAGGAATCGGACTGTTAATAACATCAAATAAAGTAGCACATATCTCCACTAGTCCTATTTATTGAATGCTTATTTTTCTGACTAGAACCATCACGATTCAATAATACAAGGTTAGATAATTATTGACAGCTGCGGTTTGACACTCCCTTACAAAAGGTTGCATTTACGAAGGACGGCGAAAGGGGAAGAATTAAGTCTCTTGGTGCGAAAATGGTAATAGAAAAGTACGTAAAGTAGGCAATTAGTACTGAAATTCCTTTTGTAAATTCTAATGTATTTGCAGGAAATCTGGCATTTTAAATGAAATGTTGAACGTAATATCGATATATCTACGTGAATTACGTAATTTATGTGCTATTTAGGTGTACAAAAACTACAAAATGACTCTAAATTAAAATAAGACTACTATGAGATTGATATAAACATCCAATGCTTATGTTTTCATCAGTTAAATATGCTTCATCTTCTTCTATATATATAAAAGAGGATGTATGTATGTATGTATCTATGCAGCCTATAGACTCCAAAACCACTCAGCCGATTTTGTTCAAATTTTCAGAATAGCTTCATAGAATCCCGGAGAGTGTTCCTGTGAAGTTTGGCTATTTTTTAAAGAGTTTCCACCTGTCAGAAATATAACATTTATTTGAATATGCAAGTAAAGTAGTACGGTGTAGATATCAAATGGAAGGTATTTGAGAAAGATATTTAAGAACATTTACATCAAAAAATATTTTAATAGGTGTTGCCACCTGGTCAAAAATCAAAAAACAATGAATATCTAATGCAATTCACATCAAATATTACAATATGTGTATCAAACGGGAGGTATTGGAGAAACATTTATATATTTTTGAGTAGAGTTGCCACCTCTTTCAAAAAAACTAAAATTACATAAATGTGTGCATTAAAAAGTATTTCACAGGATACGTATCAAACGGGAGCTATGGGAAATGTTTCAGCCAAGACCAATTATCATATAGGGTTTCCACATACCCAAGAAAATAAAATCAAATAATATTTTTAAGACATACCAAAGCTATATAGTGCGATAAACTTCAAAGTCTGTCAAACCGAAAGCTTACCAGACGGAAAATACCAAAAAAATTTTCAATATTAATGCTTAATTTAATAAGGCTTAAAAAATATAATAAAATTTTTAATAACGATTTGTGCAAACGCAAAAAGAGTTTTTAGTTGCTGATGAGAAAAAGCTTATGACAAAATCATGCAACGTGTAATCAAAGGAGATGGCGGAGTTATCTTCCTAGGTGCTCCAGGAGGGAAAACTTTTCTCATCAATTTAATATTGGCGTCAGTAGGAATGCGAAATGGGATTGCAGTAGCAGTAGCATCACCGGGGATTGCATCAACACTACTTGATAGCGGACATGCAACATCAGCAAAAACTCTGGTGTAACCATAGTCCTTAAAACGTACAAAATTATATTTTGGGACGAATGCACCATGACACATAAGAAATCGCTCGAAGCAGTTGAACGAGCTGTGCAAGATTTTCGTGGAAAAGATCAAACGATGGGAGGCGCTGTTATACTTCTTGCAGGTGATTTTCGTCAAACATTACCCGTTATACCACGATCAACGGCTACAGATGAGCTGAACGCGTGCTCAAAAGCATCGCATCTGTGAAACTATGTCGAAAAAATTACGCTCACAACAAATATGCGAGTGCATTTGCTGCAAAATGCGTCTGCCCAAATATTTTCAAAGCAACTTTTTCATATCGGAAACGGAAATGAGATATCATTTCCGTCCAGATTTTGTCAAATGCAGCAGAGCATTCAAGACGTCATCGACAGAGTATTTCCGAACTTAGCGATCAACTACCGAAATCCGGAATGGCTCCGCCAACGTGCAATTTTAGCTTCGAAAAACGATGATGTTAGTAAATTAAACGGTCAAATTCATTTGAAAATTCTAGGAGAAGCATTCGAATATAAATCGATTGATACAGTAATGGATATAGATCAAGCTGTTAATTACCCAACTGAATTTCTTAATTCTTTGGAGCCACCTGGAATGCCTCCTCATTCGTTGGCATTAAAGGTTGGATCACCAGTGATGATTATTCGGAACTTGAATGCGCCAAAACTGCGCAACGGAACCAGAGTGATAAAAAAAATTAACACCGAATTTGATCAAGGCAACAATCATCAGCGGTATATTAAAATGGGAAGATGTGCTGATTCCACGTATACCGATGATTTCAAAGGATTTACCGTTCGAATTGAAGCGGCTCAATTCTCTTTACGTCTTGCTTTTGCAATAACTATAAATAAAGCACAAGGGCAATCATTAACTATAGCGGGTTTGGATTTGAAAAATTCGTGCTTTTCACATGGCCAATTATATGTCGCCTGTTCACGAGTTGGGACACCACAAAATTTATATATTTACACACCAAACGAAAAAACTTAAAATATTGTTTATCTGTTAGCATAAAGGCAAATAAAAAGGTCTTCAGTTTCAAAACTCTAAATACATGTGGCGGGGATGTGGGGGTTCTGAAACGCCCCCCTCGAAATGTAGAAATGTGGGTTTTCAAGGCACTTAAACTTGAAAAAGGCAAAAAAGGCATATATTTTTTTTATTTTGTTATGTATTTCCTTTATGTAAGTAGAAAGAAATTAAGATAGTTTTAGATGTCCACTAACAATACAGTGCAAAATCTTTCTATTTTCTGAAAAAATAGCATCAATAGTAGTTAACATACTATTGCAAAAGTCGCTATAATACTTATTTATACACTTTCAAAAGTCTCCATCTTCTGGTAAACTTAGAAACCTGCAAGAAAACGTAGTAGTTTCAGTGCCTAGTGAAAGGCGTCGTAAAAAAGAAGCAGTCTAATCTACATGGAAGAGCGAACGCGAAAAGCAAAAAAAAGGTAGCTATGTAATAGTTACTGTTTCAAAACTCGCTATATTCAATTTTTATATTGTTGCGAATACTGCGGCAACACAAAGCGAACAACGAGAAATAGGCAGAATGTTCGAGGAATGACGTAGAATGTTCCACAAAGAGAAACGTCATGTTGGATGAACACTGCGAACAGCGAGAGAAAGAGAATGAGCGATGAACTTCAGAACGTTCGAGAGTTGCCATAAGTGCGAGCGCAGGTATATAATGGCGCCGCCACAGCGAAGTGAGCTAGTTACGAGTTACAAGTCAGCAAGCTACAAGTAAAGTGAGCAGAGAAGTGAGTTGCGAATAAGCAAGCTATAAGTTCAATTGTGTTAACAAGTTTAGTAAAGCGTTGTTATTGCTTTAACATGTATTGTAAAGAGTTTTTACTGTATTAGCGAGTATTGTAAATTGTTTGTTGTACAATAAAGTTAATTGTACTAAAATTTGATCATCGTTAGCATTTATTTAACAATCCAGAGATACGAACCGAAGATTTTTGGAAATCCCTCGAGGTTTCAAGGATAATCGTAACAATTGGTGTCAGAAGTGGGATTGTTAAATGAATCCCGAAGGATAAACTTTTGAAAATGGCAAAAAATCAAGACCTAAAGATCGAGGAACTCAAACAGGAGTTGGAGAAGCGAAATTTAGCAACCTCCGGAAGAAAAGTGGAGTTACTATCACGGCTGCGAGAGGCTATGGAAGCAGAAGGCATCGACGTGGACAAATACGACTTCCAGGGTAAACTCGACGATACATCCACAAAGGATGAACAGAAGGATGAGGCCGCTTGTTCGTCGAAGGATGTGCAGCAGACATCCGGGAAGGTTGAAGAACAGCAAAAGTCTCCAAGTTCATCAATAGCTATGGACATGAACACGTTATTGGCTGTCATGTCACAGATGTCATCACAGCTGTCGTCACAGATGCAAGCACAGGATACACGCATATCACAGATGTCATCTCAGATGCAAACACAGTTGTCAAATATTTCGTTGCAGCTACAGGCACAGAAGACACACGTATCACAGTTGCTGGAAGTGCAGGATGCAAAGATTACACAACTGCCGGAGAATTTGGCTAGAGGTAACGAACAAATCAAGGATATACAGGATAAAGTCGAGGCTAAGGTAGAAGAGTTGGAAGGTCGCCTCCGAGATTTGCAGACGAATCGTCCAGCTACTTCGACAAGTGCTCCCAAGGTAAAGACTTCATCCTTTGACGGCGCGATTCCTTTCCAAGTCTTTAAGCTCCAGTTCGAAAAGACGGCTACAGCAAACAACTGGAGCATGGAGGATAAATCCGCTGCACTGTTCGTTGCATTAAAAGGACCTGCAGCGGAAATCTTGCAGACTATTCCTGATTGTGAAAAGAACAGTTACGATGCGTTAATGGGTGCAGTGGAAAGACGTTATGGTAGCGAGCACAGGAGACAGATTTACCAGATGGAGCTGGAGAATCGCTGCCAGAAATCCAACGAGACTCTACAGGAATTCGCCTCCGAGATTGAAAGGTTGGATCATTTGGCAGTTGGAGATGCATCTGGTGAGCACCTCGAAAGAGTAAAAATCCAGAGGTTCATCAACGGAATGCGGGAGGTGTATACCAAGCGAGAGACGTACGCGAATCCAATGCCAAAATTTGCTGAAACTGTCTCGTATGCTCAGACGTGTGAAACGGCGGCGCTCCTAAGTAAACCAGCCTACAAAGCCCATCAAGTGGAAGTGGAAACACCGGATGAGACAAATGAAATGCTGAAGAAGCTAATCCAACTGCTGGGCGAGAAAAAGCATTGATCTGGCAAATGTTTTAAATGTAGAAAACCAGGCCACTTCGCCCGTGATTGCAGTGCAAGTTCCAATGGGCTCAACAATTCAGCAGGACGTAAACGCAGGGCTGAAGGAGACGAATCTAATTCCAGTCAGTTGTTAAACTAAAACGAGCCAGCAGGAATGGCCGCGTGCTGGCTCCAGAAGTTGAAGGGCCCATAATCTCCGTCTCACAAATTGGCCGGAAAGCATGCAACCTCAATGTTGGTGGATGTGTGAATGGGCAGGAGAGATTACTGACAGTGGATACTGGAGCGACACATTCCATTATTCGACCGGATTTGGCCACTTTTTATGTGAAGCCACTACCTGGAGGAAAGCTGCAGACTGCAACTGGTGAATGCACCCAAGTGTTGAGAGAAGTACCATGCGAGGTAATAATCGACGGGTTGGCCTCGTACACGAAATTTATTGTGGCAGACATTGTGGATGAAGTCATCATCGGCGTGGATTTGCTACTTGGGCGAGGCATGAAGATTGACCTCCAGGGAATGATCCTAACCTATGGCCACTTAGGGTTGGTTACGACAACCAGTGATTCAGCAGGCGGTTGGTCGTACAGGAAGTGCCGAAGATTCCACCAGAAACGGAAGTGGTTAGTTGGGCGGAGGTTGGCAGTGATGGAGACGGAATGGTTTCGTCAGGAGAAGGAAGTGGTTCACCGATACAGGAACAGCGTGACGGTTCCACCAGCTCAGTGAAGAAGAGGTCGGAACAAGGAAGTGGTCATGGCGAGCCAGGCAGCGTTTCCGGCAGGAGGAAGGTCACTGAACCACGTTGCAATGGTGATACGCCGGTGGCCGGAAATGGAAGCGGCTGTGGAAGCAGTAGGCGCGCTTTGAAGTGTCCCGAAAAAGGTGGTCGGCAAAGGCGAGCAGTTAAGCCGGAAGCCAAGGGTGAGATTATACATGTCCAGTCAATGAAGTTAGCATCGACGGAAGAGCGAGATACGAAACGACGGCGGAAGCTTCAGCGTAAGGATCCGGATGGAGCAAGATGTGCTAAAGGTAGTGCATCACGAAGGCGGGAGTCTGTGTGTCATGGACGGAGGAAGCGGCATAGATCTGGCGAAAAGGGTGCCCACGAGAGACATGGCCTGGTCACCACCAGTGGCCGGCAGAAGCACGACCATGTGAGATGGTGCACTCCCGGAGATAAGCCGGAAGCAATGTCCAGTAACGCATTGTGGTTGTACATGTCGCAGCAGATGAAAAGCTTTACCTCCAAGCAAAGACTTGACTGGAAAGATCCTTTTAAGATTGACAAACGGCGGAAAGACGCAGTGCATCGAATCCAGACAATGGGGAGACCGAGGACCAAGATGAAAGTGGTCCACTTGCAAAGACTTGCAGCGGTTGGAGCGGCAAGTGTGTCTGATCGGGACGATCAGACTTAGGTGGAGGGCAGTGTGGCGAATACTGCGGCAACACAAAGCGAACAACGAGAAATAGGCAGAATGTTCGAGGAATGACGTAGAATGTTCCACAATTGCGCACGAACTTACATCCCACCCCCCTTGAATCACTTTAGGATTCACGAACTTCCAAAACGGCTAATTTGGTTGCGGGACGGCGAAGTACTCCCGTAGCTGTCTTTACGTCTACAAAACGCACTTGCACATCTTTAGTCGGATACACCTTGACGACGATTCCCTTTTGCCAACGACCCCTTGGCAAAGCAGGGTCACAAATGATGACTATATCATCCACCTGTAGACATTTCGTAGCCCCATGCCACTTCTGCCTATGAAGCAACTGTGGTAAAAACTCTAGGGTTCATCGCTTCCACAAGCGGTCCTTCAAATTTTGCGCAATGCGCCACTGCTTCCTAATACACATTTTTACATCAACAGGCTGTGGTGTTTGCGTGGAATTAGGTGTCAATGGCTCGTCTTCTAATGTAGTGAGCGGAATATCGGTCAATGGACGAGAATGAATAATATTTTCTGATTCAATCAAAACGCTTTGCAACGTTTCTAATCTCGGTGTCTCACTACATGAAGACTTGAGGAGCAATCTTTTTACGATACGGCTCAAACGCTCCCAACAACCACCTGAGCTCGGGTTAGCTGGGCAATTGAATACCCACTCCACGCCTCGTTTAACAGCATCGCCCTCTATTTGTTGAACGTCTAGTAGTTGTTCGCACTGTTTCAACTCCTTTTGAGCCCCCAAGAAATTTGTGCCATTATCACTTCTAATGCGCACTGGTGTACCACGACGGTTAATGAAATTCCCTAGGCAAATCAGAAACGCATCAGTAGACAGGTCTGCTGCGAGCTCAATGTGAACTGCTCTTACCGTCAGGCAGGTGAAGATAACACCCCATCGCTTCTCATGCCGGCGTCCAAGCGTAACTGTTAGTGGCCCGAATAAATCTACGCCTGTGTTAGTAAAGGGACGCATGTAGGGCGTAACGCAATCCTGCGGCAATGGTCCCATCAATGGTGGCACCGGTTTAGCCCGATCAAGTTGACATATCGAACAATTCTTCTCTACTGTCTTCAGCACTGCACTCACATGAATTATCCAGAACATCTGACGCGACTGGTTAATTATTACTGCTCGATTTTGATGAAGATTTTTCTTGTGAAAATGTTGTATTATAAGAAACGAAATAGCGTGATGCTGGGGCAAAGGAATTGGACGTCTGGCACTAAATGGCAAATATATTGCTTCATCAATCCTTCCTTGCACTCGAATTAACCCATCTTCAGCTAAATATGGCGACAGAGAGTACAACGGACTATCTTTTGTTACTCGTTGCTCCGATTTAAGACTTTCGATTTCTTTGGAAAAACATTCTTGTTGTACCAAATGACAGGTTCAGGAACAATAAGAAACCTATGAGATATGTGTATAGAACGAAAAATTTTTTAAATATTGCACATGTCAAAGAGGATAAATTGGACCCCTATTCCGCAAAACTACATGATTTAAAAACAGATTTTGAAAAAAAGATTTGCCGATTTAAAATTATTTAAATGTACGTTTGCATACTTCATAAACCCTCTTCTATGTAACATAAATGAGGATGAATGTACAATATCTGAAATACTCCTTTTTAAGAAAAGCGAAGAAGAGTTGGTGTTTTTGGAATGAAAAGAAGATGAGGCAATGGAAATGCAACATAAAGCTTTGCCACTGCTTAAATTCCATCAACATGTACCAAATTAAAAATATCCGCTGTAGAAAACAGCTGCGTGCCGTATATTTTCAATTTTTGGTACAACGTATAACTGTGAGTCTTTGTACTTTACAATGAAATTCGTAAAGTCAAAATACCATTCACAATTGATTAACCAACATTTAACAGAACTGTTACGAACGGCTTTAAGTGACGTAAAACCAGATTTTGAAAATTTGGCCAGGGATATTTTGAATTTTCTTTAATATCTATCTTACTTGCATTAGAATAATAATAAATTTAATGTATTTCATTTCTAATAATAATTTTAATTAAAAATAAAATTTTTGTTTTTGTTGTCTCTGTGTGGCTCTTTGTAGAATTTAGAATTTACATGTGGCTCTTTTCGGCCTCGGCCTGCCCACCCCTGATATATATTTTGTTTCCTCCAAATTCATGTTTTCATGCAGAAACATAAAATTGAATTACATTGCTGATATTTTTAAAGCAAAATATATAGATAAAATCCACAGCAATTTTGACGAGTAAAAAAGCAATACCAAATTATTTTCTTGGCGTTCATTGTGGCATACCTTTTGCGTCTAGCGCTTTGCTGGCAAAGCTATAAATGTCACGCAAAGCCAAAAAGTTTTATCTGGCATCAGCTTTAAAAATGTGAAATGTATGTTTGTAATCGCAGTAGGCAGCGAGCAGTTACAAAACTAGTGGTGGCAAACTATTGATATTGGACACCATCGATAGTTGATGATAGTTTTTTGGGTCACTATCGATTGTGCCGATAGTCATATTTTCCGATAGAGCGCTGCCGTCGATAGTCTCGATAGTGTGGACGAATTTTTATACCCGAGCGCACTAGTGTACAAGGGTAATATTAACTCTCGAATTGAGATATATATAGACAAATGTATACATAAATGCTCAGAATGAAAAGATAAATCGTTTAAGCCATGTCTGTCTGTCCGTCCGTCCGTCTGTCCGTGTACACGATAACTCGAGCAAAAATTGAGATATCTCAACGAAATTTGGTATGTAGGTTGCCCTTTGCCCAATGTAGGAAAATGAGCGAAATCGGACTGTAACCACGCCCAGTTCCCATATAACGGTATTTTCTAAAAATGCAAAAACTGCGATATTTCAGTAAATATTAGACGCCATTTGTTGAAAATTAGTGCGTGAAGTAGAATTGTGGTAAAAAATAATATCATGAAATTTTTGGAAAATGGACGTGACTCCGCCCACTTATGATCAAATGCTGTATCTCGGTAGCCGCTCCACCAATCCTTATCAAACTCGGTACGAGCCTTGGGTAGGGTCTAACTAAGAAATCTGTTGAAAATCGGGAAATAACCACGTCCACCTGCCATATAACGGTAATTTAGAGAAACACGAAAACTGCGATAAATCGGTAACTACTGGAACTAATTCACTTAAAATCGATGATTGCTATAACTATTTAGCAGATAATTAGAATATTATAAATTTTTGGATAATGGGCGTGGTGCCGCCCATTTATGACCACAAATTTGTATCTCAGTAACCGATTTATCAATTTCTACCAAAGTCGGTGCACTTAATAACCTTGGTACGGAAAAGCAATTTGTTGAAAATTATTCGAATGGGACTAAAATTACACCTGCTTCACGAATAACGGTGAATTTCAGAAATACGAAAACTCCGATATTTCAGTATCTGAGGCCGATAATTTACTCCAAGGTAATATTACAACAATCCCCTAACAATAACTAAGACTGCTATAGACTTTGAGGAATTGGGCGTGGCACCGCCCACTTTATGACTACAAACGTGTATTTCGGTAACCACTTTATCTATTTGTGCCTAACTTGCTTCCATTATATCATTAAGTTAACTCTGCATATTAGCGAAGGTAGTTCAGAGAAAGTTGAAACGACGATATGTGATACCTGCGCGGGGTATATAAAGATCGGTTTCGCACGAACTTATACTTCTTTACTTGTTTTAATTTGAATGCAGCAAAAAGACATGTAAAAATTACGTTTGAAGGTTATACCAATTCAGTTATTTATCTCAAAATTCTGATTCCAAGGTTTGAAATTTTGGTGAAACTGTGAGGAATTTTATTAATTGTTGCGTAAAGTTTGAAATTGGAATTTACATGGTTTTCGTTAAACGATAAGCTAGGTTTTTATAAAAATTTAATAAGCTTTAAAGAAAAAATAAAAATATGTGGCGAAACTATAAAATGTTCATTAATTTACTTAAATTCTTGTTTATTAACTTATTAAACTTTAACATTTTTACTTTTATGATTTCATGTCGAGATTTTTTTGTACAAAGTTTCATGACTTAAGCTCTAGTTTTCTGTAAAAGTTATTGCATACTAGCCAATGCCCGCTTACTTCTCGGCGCCTAATAAGAACTTTTGCGTTGGCCAATGCAAAAGAGCGTTTAAAAGCAAAAATAGTCTGTAAAGTCAAAATTTCTGGTTTAAGTTGGAACCACTAAGGCGCAGTATCCTCCTCACACATAGGCCAATAGTAGTAACGCTGTGATACCATATGGAATACCAATCCCTTTCGGTGTCATGAGCTTTGCCGATGATCTTATTTCCACCTGTGAGATCTCTGTCAAGCATGCGTAACCTTTTTCTATGATCTTGCGACTACAACATTGGTGCGATGCGTATGCCAATAAAAGTTCTTATAAGGAAACTCAAGAGCATAGAAGTGCGTTTTCTATTATAGGAGGGCCAAGAATCTTCGCTGTCCCACAGGATGAAAAGTTTTCCGATTCATTGGCGAAATGAGTCGTGTGATCTCTTGAATATCTTTCAAAAAAAGCAATTGATATACCTACGGTGATCTTTCCTTGTTAATTCGCCACTTTTACGATTCGTGGTAATATTTATGAACTGACTTCTAGGTAGATGCAAGATCGCATGATCGTGAATGAGGGCGTCAGACAAACTTAACCCCATCCTTCATTTAGACATCTGAAAACCAAATTCGTATAACTTAAACATAGGGCCACAGCAGACCAACCACACGGGGTTTCTATACATTTAAGCTGCAGCGCCATCCATTGGGTCCATTTTCTGCAAAACCATTGATTACTATAAAATGAATACGTGTTATGAATTTCAACCTGGACCCCAGCTGCACTCATCGGGTCAATTTTTATCAAAAGAATTCTCCATCATACAAGTACATAGCTAACGTTTAAAAATTGAACGAAATCGGTTATTAAATACGATTTTTATAAATAAATCTATTCCAGCACCACCTAGCGAGTTTTCTAATAGCATGTAATAAGACCATATATGTATAATAAGATAACCTCCGACAATCTGACGGAACTCAATTCTGTGGTTTTTGAGTTTATTCCGAACAACGAAAACGGCTATCATTTTATGCAAATAGGTATGTAGATAGGACAGTCTTCAAAATTTCCACATAAATTTTACCTTTTACTAAAAATTAGTAACAAAGTTACAATAGCTCAATGGGATTTAGAAATCTAGGAGAAAATGGTTCCCAATCGAATGATACTTGCGCGTTTACGTAAATGTATATCGATCCAGCCTTTCTAATAATTACCACTTTTCGCCATAACTACGGTATTGATAACATATGTAGCTGTGCCAAATTTCAGAAAGTTAACGTGCGCGTTTCCAGAGATAAGTGAAATGAGAAGCATGGGGGTGCCACGCCGCCCTTTCCATTACTCACCACTTTTCGCCATAAGTACGGTATTGATACCATATGTAGCTGTGTCGAATTTCAGGAATATAGCGTAAGCGGTTCCAGAGATAAGCTATCTGAGAAGTTCGGTTTGTATGGAAGGTGCCACGCCCCCTTTTCAAATGCATTTTACATATATGCATCAGTGCTAAGTTCCAGTTCCACAGCGTAATTGGTTTTAGAGATATATTGGTTTTTACGTTTTAGTCTGTATAAGAATTTTAGGAATATCCCGAGCTACATACCGAGTAAATTTTAAGTCGGAATATTTATTTTCAAGGTGCAGCCGTTTAGTAGTTTAGTTTTACAGGGAACTGTATGAAATTGTAAAGCGTGACGTCTCAGATTTCTTAATTTTTTGGTAGCAACACAAAAAGCTCTGATTTTTTAGCGAAAACCCTTCCACACAGAAGTTCCAAAAAAGTGCGATTGGTTATGCTTGAACACACTCAATTGAATGTCAATAAAATTAAGTTTGTGATTATATCAACGCGAAATTTTGAGAACAGTCTGTTGTTAACTCCAAATATAAACAACGACGCACTGGAAAAAGTAAATACATTCAAATACCTAGGAATAATGAGCGACGATAAACTAAAACAAAAAAAATCTATTCTACATTTTCAATTAGAGCTCTAGCAATATGTACATCGGTGAAAACTGCATTTAATTCCATGAATTAGTTATTGCGTGATGCGCTTACAAACATACAGACAGACATACCAAAATTATAAAAATTTTAGATTTGGCTTCTGTTGATCTGATAAACCCCCTATTAATTTTTCTTTAACATCTATTATGTACAGGGGGATACTCTGTAATGCGATGCGAAAACAAATGATTCGCATTCGCGCAAACACATCGTAAGTAATACACAGGAGTGTTCGCCTATCGCATAGCATTTCTCTGTCGTATCGCATTACGGAGTAGCCCTCCAGATTCAGATATCGGCCTGTAGCAATTTTATTATTCTCAAATACTTTTGTTTGATACCCATATGGTTATCTTATAAATTTAACTGAATAAAAGTCTTCAAATAAGTCGTAACCCCCTTCAAAAATATTTTTAAAAGTAAGCTTCCTAATCCTCTTTAGTTTAATATCCGTATTGTAATATTTCATTTATTTTACAAATTTAAATTAATACAATAAATCAAGCAGTTGGCAAATCCCCTAAAAATATTTTCGGCATTAAAATTTCCTAGCCTCTTTAGTTTTATGCCAATATTGCAATATTTAATTTATGCTATCACTGAAATTAAATTAAAGTTTTCAAATAGGTGCCAATCTTCCACAAAAATATTTTCGGCTGTAAGCCTTTGTAAACTTCTTTCTTTTGACAGCCATATTGCAGTATTTACTTGACCGTATCAATTGACCTAAACTGAAATTTTTAACACATGTGGCAACTCTCTAATTTTTTTCTTCTATATTGTAATACCATGTTCTGACCGACAACGAAAACACTTTGAAAACGTGTTTTGAGATTGTGGACTGAAGGCTGTTCACACCGCCTGTTAGTGTTTTCGTTGAAATTTCTTACATCGTCTGATTACAGTTTTGCTACTCAAAAACAAAACCAAAATGCTTTTCCCTCATTTTCTTTTCATTAGCAACCTCTTACTTTCATTCTTATTTTACTTTTACCAGCCAATTAACAATAAATCCGAAATGGCGTATTAAAGATAAATAATCGAAAAAAACTAGTGCAGACACCGATTGGAATGAGTGGAACGTGAGTTTTCAAGTGGTTTTCAGCGAAAACTAGTTTTCGTTTGACAGATTTTACATGGACGAAAACACAAGTTTTAGGTCGAAAACCAGTTTTACCAACGAAAACATGTTTTCGATGTCGGTCAGAACATGGTATAAGCTAGATCTCTAGCGATACATCGGTGAAAACTGCATTCAATTCCATGTTTTCGAGTGATGCGCCTACAAATATACAGAGAGTCAAGCATTCTAAAAATTGGTTATTTGACTTCTGTAGCTCTAATAAAAACCCACCACATTAATTTTTCTTTAATATCCATAAGGTGCAGATTCAGTTACAATCTATAGCAGTATATATTTTGAAAGCCGTTTTTTTCTGTTCGCAAAGCTCGAGATTGGCTGTACCGATTTTTTTTTTTAATTTCGGTTATAGGTTCTGGATGGGCTTCTCATTGTCTTAGGCAAAAAAAAGTTTAAATACTTCCCAAAAATGAAACTGCAGGACTTTAAAAATCCTATAGAATCTAACCTACATGCCTACATAACAGCGCTCCTCAGCACTGAGAGCGCCCTCTGCTGTTAATTCGTACGGAATACATCGCAAAGCAAGGGTTATGTATGCATATACATACGTGCTAATGTTAAAGTTAATGTTGATTCTTATGTTAAAAAAAAACAAATATGCATGTACTGTTCATGGAAAAATAATGTAGGCTATTATGTATGTAGAGTCGTTTATGTTGCCACAAGGAACAACTAACATTGCTGTTAGCACTTACATTTGTATATGCATATTTATGTACATACATATGTATGTATATAATTACGCATAAAAACCCTGCTACTATGATTTTTTGTACGTAAGGGCACGCAATATTAAAAGCAGCAACACTTACCCATCTATGTACCATGATGCAATAATACAAGGTGGTATCAGTTGTGACAGCTTGATTTGACACTACCTTAGCTCAGAAATATAAGAAGAAAAACGGGAAGAAATGAATCCCCATTTGGGGGAAAAATATAAAATTTCATATTTTCTTCTAAACAAAATTTTCCTTTTTATAGTATATCCGCAATGAAATGAAATAAAATAAGATATAATAACTTTTTGAGAATACAAAATGTCTATACTGAGAATATACTGTTTCAGCTAACGCAGTCAATATGGCGGAATTAGAGCGAGAAGGTGCCAACCGATAACACCTTGTATTATTGCATCATGAGTTTCGTCAAGTTTCGTCAAACGTCATTTGAAAAGAGCGATACTGGTCGCACCTTCCGTACGGGATCAGCTGTTTATACTCGTATGTATGTATGTACATATGTAACACATGCAGTGTTGCCGCTTTGCTAATTTTTTACCGAAATTGGAAATTTGGTTCTTTATTTATCAATCGACAAATTCGTTTCTTCGGCTACACTTAGATTTGGAAGTCTCACCAAGCGTTTATGTTGTGACTTTTAGCATTCACGCAGATATAAAAATTATAGTGGAATGGAGTGCTGGTTGCATGAAAAGCTTGGTGTCGGATATATGTACAGATGTAAATACTCCATGAACTTACAGGATTTTACACGAACTTGCAGGAAGTTGCAGGAAAAATTTTGCCGTACTCTAAGATCCTCCAAAATCCTGTAAATGAGAGCCACTTTGGAGAGTTGTGTGGAGAATGAAGTTGCAAGATTTTACCCGAACTTTTTCTTCTGGTAAAATCATGAAAAGTGTCAAGCAATCACTGGTTGACGTTTTTACAGGAAAAATGGTTTTTTGGGCCCGTACTTTTTGTTGTTACTCACTTTTTATTCTCACTTCAGAGAGTAATTTTGCTGTTTGACAGTTTTACAGGATTTTTCACGAAAAGTATTGGATCAGAGCTTTTTTCTCCGGGTAAAAATGGATAAAGCGTCAAAGTGTATATCAGCTGTTTTGTGTTTAAAAAGTATACAATATGGAAAAACGGTACGGGGGAGACTCGCCTATAAAAACCCGAATGTAGGAGCCAATAGAGCTCTTCATACGGATTCAAATAAAAGATGTATATATGAGAGGTGTCAAACTACCGATGGTACTATCGATAGTATCGATAGTTTTATTTTTTTGCCCCTATCGATGAGTAGTGATAGTTTTTCTCAAAAAAGGTTAAACTATCGATAGTACTAGTTGACTATCGATAGTTTAAAACCTCTAGCTCAGCCGATTTTATTTATAATGTCTCCATGTAGCTGCGTGTCAGTTTTTTAAGTTTGTCAATTTTTTATTATAAGTGATACTTTCATTGTGATTCCCCCTTTTATGGGCGTTTTCTCAAGCAACCTTTAATTGGAAAGCTCAATTTATATTTAAACGTTGCTTCAAACCATAAGGCTATGTCTGAAGTAAAGCATTTCTATTATCGGTGTTTGACGTTTGTATGTTTCTTGGCTGTAAAAGAATCAAAAAATTATATTCCGAAATTTAAACAAAATATATCATATTTGAAAATTTATAATAAGCAACAATTCAACAAGGTAACAGTGATTTTGTTACGGCAGATGATAAAGCCGTTTTTGACAGACTGTTTTATGCTGATTACGAGTCCGTAAGCATAAAGTGTCCATCAGCTCCAGATCTTGAGAAAAACGAGGCCAAAGTGTCAAAAAATCGCGTTTTTGCAATATTTTAGAAAGTCTAGCACAAAAACCAAAAGGTGATAGAACCTTTAACTGGGGCTTAAATTAAGGCTATAACTCTCGGCTACTATCCCTGCACCTTGACCTGATGGTCACTAAAAGTCATTTATTGACAATATAAAAATACTGGAATAAATACTGTGCTATTGAAAAAAATAAATAAGTTTTGCCAAAATCAGTTTTTGCTGTTAAATAAATAACTATAAGTGACCTTAGGGTTAAAGTTTAGGGATTGTATCTTAAGCGATTGTAGTCGAAAGTTCAAGTCTTAATTTCAGCCCAAGTGGAAGGCTCTATCCCCTTTAGTTTAATTGCGGTGGGTACTCAAACTTCGCACAAAATAAGGTTTTGCTGTTCAATAAATGACTATAAGTGACCATCAGGTCAAGGTGTAGGGATGGTATTTTCAGGGATAGTAGTCGAGACTTCTAGATTTAATTTAAGCCTAATACCGCCTTTTGTTTCTTTGCTAGAGCTTCTCAAATATTGCCAAAAAAACCCGATTTTTTGACATTTTTACCTCGTTTTTCACAAAATCTGGAGCTGATGGAAACCTTCTGCTCATGGATTCACAATCAGCACTGACAAGTCAATCAAAAACAGCTGTAACATTTGCCGCAACAAATTTTTTCCCATTTTTGTTGCCATGTGTTATACCACATAAGAGAAGCTTTCTTTACTAGGCTCATAATTTTGTTTTTAATTGTAAGCTTCAGTAATAGATATTTAAATAAATAAATAAAATTCGATAATAAAATGCGTTACTTAGACAGAACTATACATGTTAAAGCAATATTTTAACATAAAGTGAATTTTAAAGTTAAAAGTTACTTAAGAAAACGGCCCTTCGTGTGTTTATATTTTCAATCTTTTTTTTTTTTTTGTTTTTCGATGCCGTCCCTGTTAATTTGGAACAGTTTTTAACATCACATTGACTATCGATGGTCGCGTTTGACACTATCGATAGTATTGCTGGAAACTATCAACGAGTAATGATAGTTTTTTTCTGAAACATGGAAACTATCGATGGTGGCACTATCGATAGTTTTACAACTCTAGTATATATGTCGGTTCGAGGCCATAATGCAGAGAAACTCTTACTTGTTTGGAGCAATTTTGTTCCAGCTGAATCGAACGATATCATCTTTGTAGGCCTGGAGGCAGATTCTGTAACCAGTTAGCGACAATTTTCGAATCGGCTACGGTTTTGTTGACGTATGAAATGAAATATTCTTACGTCGATATCGAAACTTGTCGCTAACTGGTTACAGAATCTCCCCCCTAAAAGGCTTCCTCATCCGTAAAAGCATTTTTCTTGAACCTTGGATCAACTAAGATTAAAACTGATCAAAGAATATTTCTCTGTTGCGATAAGTTCAAGTGTTTTAGCCGATATCATATAAATTAGTAATTAAAGTTTTTTTTTAACTTGAAATGTATATAATGGCGAAGGTTTAATGTAAAGAATCGGTATCGGGTAACGAAAAGGAAGTATTGGGTACACATCAGCACATCACTACCTGTCTCACAAATTCTGGGCACGAAATGTGGTTTTTTGCGTTCCCGTACTTCTGGATTATGTTCCATTTTTGAGAGTAAACTTTTTGCTTCTTCTCTAATTACCGGATCCGGTCTGGATTGTTAGGGAAAGAACCCAATATTTTCAATTGTTTTCGCAAACTACTTTCCAATGTTGCAGATATCAGCTGTTTGTCTAAACGAACAGTGTTGCCAAATTGTCCATATAACTTCACCCTAAAGACAGTGGGCGCGTTCATAAGACGTAGCTGTTGTCTAACCGTAGACCGTTTGTCTCAGAAACGCATGGTTGAGTAGCTCCATTCATCTCAACAGTTGGCAACATTCCGGCAATTTTTCCATCGCAAAATTTTTTCGCTACCTGAACTCAACGTGTTGGGTTAGCCTAAACAACTGATCCAAAAGACTTACGCCGTTTATATTAAATGTAACGCCGCTTTGTTAGGTGGCAGCTCCAAAAGATTTTATTAAATTTTATATTACTGATGTGATAAAGTAACTAAAATATTGTATAATAATACAACGTTTTTAAATATATGTTTATTAAGATGTTTGCTTCATAATTATACACTGTTTAATTCATTATAACATTGAAAGATTTTTTTCAACACAGCGGCATTGGAAATATCTATTGTAAATATCTATTGCAACTTCATTTGTTTACATACATATATCAGCTGTTCATTTCACAGCATATTCATCAAGCTGTTTCTAAAAGTGTGTTTGCGTTGTTCAACTTTGCGTTCAACTCAACGCAGGGTTGCACGAAGTTGTATGGCTAAAAATATCAAAATATGGACAAATATAAAAATATTCGCCATAAAAAGGTGTTTGCATTGTTCAACTGTACATTCAACGTTTCAACTACTCGCTTTCAACAAAGTTAGTCGCCAGCCAACACTTAGCCATTCAACAATGTTTAAGATGTAATTGTTGGGTTCAACAGTTTAAAGCAGTTTCGTAGCAGTTGAGCTAAACAGCTACGTCTTATGAACGCGCCCAATAAAAGCTAATTAGTGGTGACATAACCATAACCATATAAAACAGCTGTTCCAACCAACCTTATGGCCAACACTGTATTCGATTAGTGGCATGATACAAAAAAGAAGGTAGTTTCATTACTACTATTTTTTTATTATAAAGCAGATTTTTGACATTTCTCCAGATGTTAACATTACGTATAGCTTTGCCACATTGAAATTTTTTGATAGGGGAGATTTTCTTTTAAATATTTGGGAGTAAAATTTACATACAAACAATAGTAAGTTGATGTATTCGATAATCAAACTTGAACGTTTTTCTCAAGCGTTTAAAAGATCCTTTGAATAATATCGATGTGCAGAGATGAAGAAATAAAATAAAATCTAGTTTGGAACATTTATTTATTAAAAAGTTGTTTTTCATTTTATTTTAAACAAAATAAATAAATTTACATAACAAAACTCTTTTTTTGTTAAACAGTCCGAAGAAGATGTATTGTTAGATATTTCGTCATTAAAGCATAGTCCGAAACCAGGATTCGGAGAAGGTTGAATGGTCTCATTGCCCTCACAATGAAAGGAGTCACAACTCAGAATTCTGTGGAACTCTGTAATCACTCTGCTACGGCGGCCGCCGTAAGTACATGCTATACATATCGTCGTTTAAAGTACAAAACCGCGTATCAAGAAAATGCAAAACCGCGTAGTTGCATAAATTATTTTCTAGAGAGTAAAGTCACCCATATTTCAAAATGGTTATCTTTTTTATAAAGCAAACGTATTTCTGGCTAGTATATTTCAGGACGAATGGATAAGAATTGAGCCAAGAGCTTTTGTGAGCAAATCCAATTTTTGGCAGCCAATGTCAGTCACACGGTTTTGCAGAATGACGATACGCGGTTTTGTACTTTAAACGACGATATATATGTACACATATTAGATTATTTATTCTCAAAATGCATGAAAACTATAGTATGCTTGCAAACAATTAATAACATTTTGTGATAAACAGTTTTACAAATGTATTTGCACTTCAAATTTGTATTTTAATAAAGTATTAATTAAATAAATTATTATTGTAAATTATTATTTTAATAAATAAATATAAAGATATTTATACTTGGCAACTCTTGGACTTTTCTTCATTTGTAACAAATGACAGATGTATACAAAATAAAAAAATAATTGTATTTTTCAAATTTAAAGCAAACGGGCGTTCTTTACAAAAAAATGTAGTTAGGGATCGAATTGCGCATATTTTTTTTACAATATCAAGTGCCCACAAGAAGTGTTAAACCCATAAATAGCTTAAAAATCTTTCGAAAATTCGAAACGAGAGTGAACTGCAGTGTTCAATTGTGATCGAAATTGCAGGCAAAATTTGTGCGTATGTAATTAATGTTTTACTTATTTGAAGAAATGTTGCCCCTTGTCATTAAAAATAAGCAAACCAAGACCCCCGCGTCCCACTGGTTACATAATACTTGAATAGCCCCTTAATTAACATGTGTTTGTTTTGAGAACGCACGGCCAGTTAAACAGGCATGTCTGAATCGTTTTCCTTCATCATTCTTAGCTATTTGATGTGCATTTTTATTGTTATGTGTTGCAAACAGACATTTTAGGAACTAAATGGATTCTAATCTATGTACTCAAGCGCACTTATTTTTAACAGTTTCCAGTTTATGTAATATTAATCAAAACAGCTTTTATTTATTTTATGTGTTATGTGATTTCTGGAAGCGTTGAATACAAAAAAGGGCTGTGACTGGGTTTATGTGATTTGAAATTGTGTTGATGATTACTAATAATAATAGAAAGGCGCTTACATATCGACACAACTAAAAATTTCATATATTTCAGTAGAGCCAATTAAAGATTTTTTTGTTTCGTAATTTAGCAATAATATGTCTTGGAACGTAATTATTCCGGATTATATGCAGTCATACTGTAAGCTTTCAAATTATGTATTTTTCTAAACCTGAAATTTTGAATTGCGCCGTTATTGCAGAGGACCATCGACATATGTTAGTGTTTGGCCCAGCTACTCCTCCGATTGTGGCATGCGCCTTGATGTTGTCGCACAAAGGGAAGGGACCTACAGTTTTACACCGACTCCTGCCGGGGGCCGACCACTATTACAAAAAACATTTTCTTTTTTTTGTTGGCCGGAACTGGGCTCGGACGCTCACCCTGCGGAATGGTAGTGCACACTTCTAACCACTACACCACAGCGATCGCCTAATTAATTTTAATCATTAATCGCGATTAACCATTTATTCGTTAATTTTTAGTCATTCATAGACTAACATTTTGTCGACAATACTCGCATAAGATAGTCCCAAATTTTCACAAAAGAGAAAAGTGATTTTCTTCAAAACTTTTGAATGACGTCTTGACTGAACTTACTAATTCGGAATTTCTACTATTACTTATAGAGTAGGCTATTCATAAAGTCTGGGTAATGAAATAAAAATTTTTCTATTTTAAGTTCCATAAATATAAGGAGACTTTTATTGTTTAATTTATTTTTTGCACATAAACTTGTATCTTGAACTTCTTTTTCCAAAAAGTGAGGATGTCAAAATTTCAATAGATATCGGATGTACGGTAATTTTCCAAAGAGATCTCCTAATAGATAAGTTCATGAAAATTGTTCCAAACGAAAACTTAAAATTGATAAAAAAAAAATAATAACTAAATTTAACTAATTTATATTAGAGGTTTGAAGTTTATACCACTGTAAGTATGAAATCTTCAGCTATGTGTTTCCATTGTCACTTTTTCGTAGCCATATCAACAGCCTGACAATTAAGAAGATTGTGACGTTTCATGCTACCATATGCAATATCTTAAATCCTTCAAATTTTATTATTAACCTTTTGTTTGTTAAAAACATTTTCTTCTTAGATTCGAAACTTGATCAAGCAAAATTGCCTTTGTTTTTGACTAAGAGATGCTCAATAAGCTCAGAATTGTAGTCCTCATTTGCATACATAACAATAAATTATTAATTTTTGTTTCACACCAACTCCAATATTGAATAGTAAAATATATTTTAATCTTACCCAAATAAACAACGATTTAGTTCAATCGTCAACCACATATAGAGTATAGGGTGGTAATGTGTTAAAGTTTTTAAACGTAAAATGACGGCTAATACCTTTTTAAGCGTTTTGTAATTTAACCAAAACTCATTAGCATCCACTCAAGCAAGGAATTATTTACTTTTCAACATGCATTAGCAGAGTGCACTTCTATTTTGTTTACAATTTGGTTGTCAAACACACTACATCGGATCTTTTGACACATTTACCAGAATTTACCACCAGGTAGCTTCTGACAAAGATATGACCTTACTTACTCTCTTATTTGTCCTCTCAGTTGCCAGAAAACCATGTACGATTTCCGGTAAAATCTGGAAATTCTGCTAAAAAATTTTAATTTCGGACTCATGCGGGTTTACAACTAAATAATATTGGGAATACTTTTGAGGTGTTTGAAGAGGGTTGCGACCTGTTTGAAACTAAATTTATTTATAATAATCATATTTTGGCCTTGACACTTTTGCTAAGTTTTGGCCGAGCTTCTCCTCCGATTTGTAGCGTGCGCCTTTGCTGTCACACAAATGGGAGGGACCTACAAACTTACGCCGACGCCGAACGGCGATACAATTTTTATGATGAGCTATTTTTTTATTAAAGACACTAAGATTTTTAAAATATTTTCACTAAAATTTTATCAACCTAAATGTAAAGCTTATGCGAAGTAGCTATCTAATTTAATGTAAATTTTAAACATTTTCAAGATAAAACATGAATTATATTTACAACGTAAATGTTAATACAACTGTTTTATATATAATCCCAAACATATGATATAAAATCCCCTCTACCAAAAAACTTAAATTGGGTAACGCCGGTTTGAAGTTTTACAATTGAGCAATTGTCAAAAATCTTCATTTTTATCAAAAAGTTATTTACCAGGGTGGCTTTGAACTAATGATTGGTACTGAGTTAAAGAATGCACACACATAAAAGATTGCAGCCTTTTCAATACTCATTCAGTGTTAAACCTTTTTTTGATTGGGCATTGGTTTTTTCAATCTTGCTATGAATATGTTGATGTGTGAATTCATAACTGCTTTGAGAGAATGGAAAATTCAAAAATTGTAAACCTCAATCCTAAGCGAAGAATAAGTAATGAAAACTGGATAGAAAAAAATTGTTGATTTAAAATTGAAAATGATTTCACACTTACACAGCTCTGGTAAACTGGTCTTTGGTAAAACGTGGGGTGTGTCGCCATAAAAAATCCTCGGGATTTATACCTCTATGATCAGACTCCTAATTAGCTATGCGTCAGTGGTATGGTGGAGCAGATTCTCAATCAAGAGCGTGGGAAGTCTGAACTACTGCCGTGTGCGGTACGAAAGATTTCTCTACAACACGTGGCGTTGCTCTTGATGCACTGCTGCACTTACCGTCACTTTGTGTCTTCATACGTGGGGAAGCCTTAAAGACCACCTGCAGACTAAAAAGAAACGGCTGCTGGTATAACACTGAGAGGGGCCAGGCGGAAATTGCTAGCGGCAGAGATCTGAGCATTTGTGTATTTTCAATGCCACAGGATAGTACGCCACCTTTACCTTTGTTGAAGAGTTCACACATAATCGAATATTCACTTATGGCTCCAAAACTGACTCTGGGACAGGATCTGAGGTCTTTATCGGAGTTAATGGGGATAAGATTAACTTTTCTCTTGGCAGGTATGCTTCGGTCTTCCAGGCTGAGGTATTTGCAATCCTCAAGGATATGGACTACGTGGTGGAAAATAAGTGGAGCGGAAGGAGTTAACGTGACGGCCAAGCTGCACTTAACGCGCTACTTACTTCCAGACTTTGAGTGCCAGTTCAATCGGGAGTACCTCCTATAGCCCATAACTATAATATTTATCATATCATGAATTTCAATTTTCGTTTTTGCGCATATCGAAGGCAAATTTCCTTTTAATTTTGTAAATATTTTTTTACATTAAATAAATGATTATTGGGGACTAGGTATGGCAGCACGAAATGTCACAATATGCGTAATTGTTAATATGGCGCCCGAAGAGTGACAATGAAACTACCTTATTGTTTGTATCATGATTAGTGGTGCCACACCATAAAGCCCAAAATACAATAACGCAGTGGCAGCTAGAGCTGTCAAACTATCGACGATACTATCGATAGTATGGTCACTTGAAACAACTATCGATAGTTTTAGTACTATCGCCACTATCGTTTCATTGATAGCGTATTCTCTTTCCTAGCACTTTTGACATTTGCACGTATTGGTTCAAAGAGAACAAAAGTTGGCAGTATTATTTCATGAACGAACGAATAAAGGTCGCCCAGGACGGTGTGCGAGAAAAAAGTATTTTTTTCGCAGTGACGTCATTTTTTCGCCGCCATGTGAATGAAACCATGCGTGTGAATGAAACAACCGATTAAAAAATGATTGTCAACTATTATATTTTTTTTCTCAAATGCAATTACAAATACGCGGTTGACGTGCTGGGTGATCTGTTTATAGGCCCGTCAGAATGGGTACTTGTATGGCAATAACGGAAAAATATGCGAAGGAAGTGGCGTACGTACCGTGGAGATACGCCACAATGAAGGTGTTGCGTCTGCAAATAAAAATCAGCTGTTCCTTATCGCCGCGTACTTGGGGTTTACACAAGTCAATTTTTCAGATACAATAGCATTTTTTTACTAATTTATTCCCACTTCTCTTGATGTCTTCATCACTGTCTCTGGCTGTTCGAAGAGAGTTTATTGTCTGGATGCCTACTTTACTCAAACAATGTATAAATTAAGTGCATATTCTCATTGGTCTTGTCTTGTGTAAACGCGGGGTTATACAACTATCAGCAGTGACGGACTTACGTGCGTCAAAAGTTGAGTGTTGGCCAACGTTCGTTGGGTCCGTCGACGCAAGGGTAGCCAATCTGACGCTCTCTATGCAAACACACACAGTCTACTCAACTGTCAGTTTCATCCTTGAGCGGAACGTACGCAAAGTACCCATTCTGACGGGGCCATTAGTTGGTTCATGGAATTATTTCTAAAAGCGCATTTTTTTATTTTAAGCGTGGGAATAGCAGAGGTTACATTGCCGTCTTAAGAGCGTGTCAGACCGGGCAATGCAGTATATTTCAAAAGACTGTCAAATTGATAAATTTCAGAAAGCAGTTGCATGAGCAGCGGCACCTTGTATGTAAAGTGTCTTTTGAAAGATTTTTTTTTTTTATTTCCTAAAGGCGAATTGCAGGGAAAATTTATGAAATCGCTTTTTGACTGTTTACACCGCGAATGAATTTCTAGCAATATTTCTCGATACTAAAATGCAACCGTGAGCCACAAAAATAAACAAATTTATAAAAGCAAGATTACGAAAAATAAATGGATTCATAAAAACATATGAAATGGGTCGATACCATGATTCAATAATACAAGGTTCGATAAACTGACAGTTGTCTCTCTCGCACCGCTCCCTTAGCAGTTGCACCGTGTTGCTTCTTTGCAAATTTACATGGAAACAGTGTAGCTTCGGTGTGAAATAAAAGTATAAGCTTTTGTGCAATATGTTTATTTGTATATGCATATGAAGCATATTTAACTGATGAAAACCTAAGCATTGGATGTTTACATCAATCTCATAGTAGCCTTATTTTAATTTTGAGTATATAAATTACGTAATTCACGTAGATATATCAATATTACGTTCAACATTTCGTTTAAAATGCCAGATTTCCTGCAAATACATTAGAATTTACGAAAGGAATTTCACTACTAATTGCCTACTTTGCGTACTTTTCTACTACCATTTTCGAAACAAGGGATTGCATTCTTGCCCTTTCTCTGTCCTTCGTAAATGCAACCTTTTGTAAGGAAGTGTCAAACCGCAGCTGTCAATAATTATCTAACCTTGTATTATTGAATCATGGGTCGATACTATCGATAGTATTGATAGTCACCCTTAAGACTATCGTAAAACATCGATGGACTTGACTATCGATAGTTTGACAGCTGTAGTGGCAGCGGCTGCGGCAGGTTTTCGAAATCAGCTTTTTTTTAGAAAGTGTGATGTCCAATGAAGCGACTCACAATACTGCAGTGGCAGCTAGCAGTACTGCTCAGTTTAGCCCAAATTATAAATTCACTGCCACTGCCTTCATCGCAGCAAACTTCGCTTATTGAATTTGACATAAATGAAACGCAGCCAACTTCTGTTGATGTCACTGAAACCCAAGAAAGATAGAATACAAGATTGCGCCAATCGAGCTGAGAGCAGCTGGCCGTGACGTCAAAATATACCAGAATGAGAGAGCAAGGCGAACTCGACAAGGAAAAGAAGAAGCATCGAACAAAAGGCAGTATTGCCAAGTTTTGAATTTGAAAAAGCAACAAATTTTTATTGGTGTATTTTATGGACCATATGAATACATAATTTTATTGTAAGGATGCCGATTCAAATTAATAAAAATTAATGTTTCTTGCGCAACGGTCGATTTCTTCGGGCATGATTGAAGGTGCTGCATATATTTCGTTGTCGCTTATGATTGTCACTGTGCCATGATTTTGTTTAAATTTTTGTAAAATTGCTTAGCACACTTACAGATTGCTATAAATTTTGCTTCAATTTTTTTAAGATTTTCTAATTTGAAGTCTTCAAACTAAAAACAAAAGCACCAAAAACGCACCAAGCACAAAACTCAGAAATTTTCGCGTTTTGAATACCCACTAAATTTGGTGCGAAAACCAACAAGTTGGCAACAGTGAATGTAAACAAAAGTATATTATGACGTCAGCGATTGGGTGGATGCTGTCAAATCGACGAAGAGCGGGTTAGCGGTCCGCGAATGGCGCGACCTTTATTTTCTGGATCGTGACTGAAGCCTAACAGGCAACCATGATTCAATAATACAAGGTTCGATAAACTGACAGTTGTCTCTCTCGCACCGCTCCCTAAGCAGTGGCATCGTGTTGCTTCTTTGCAAATTTACATGGAAACAGTGTAGCTTTGGTGTGAAATACAAGTGTAAGCTTTTGTGCAATATGTTTATTTGTATATGCATATGAAGCATATTTAACTGATGAAAACATTAACTGCTTTTAAATTGGATGTTTCCATCAATCTCATAGTAGTCTTATTTTAATTTTGAGTCATTTTGCAGTTTTTATACAGCTAAATAGCACATAAATTACGTAATTCACGTAGATATATCAATATTAGGTTCAACATTTCGTTTGAAATGCCAGATTTCCTGCAAATACATTAGAAGAGATTTCATTCTTCCCCTTTCTCCGTCATTCGTAAATGCAACCTTTTTTAAGGGAGTGTAAAACCGCAGCTGTCAATAATTATCTAACATTGTGTTATTGAATTGTAGCGACTAGCTGAGTTACCACATAGATTTATTTCACTTTAGTTAATAATCTTAACACTTGAATATAGCAATTAATTGAATTGCTTAAACCAAATTATTTCGTCTGCTCGCTGTTGTTATCTCGAAGGTTCTGACTCTAGCTGGGGAAGAAAATTCATTTTTTCAAGTTGCAACGGCTAGGACTTTTTCTACGAATGACAATGTGAAACGGAATGAAGAATAGTGCCACACCAAAGTTGTGTTGCCAGATGGTTTGCCAAGTTGGGTCCCCACACTACTCCCCCCTAAATGAGGCTTAATGCGGGAACCCGAAAAGCCAAATTTAATGATTGGTGCCGTAGTTATTGGGTAGGCTTGTTGAAGTGCTAGGATTATGCGGAAGTCTGGTCTATTTAGAACTCTTCTCTGGGCGGCGCTGCCAAATATGTCATCGCTGGCTAAATGTGCGGGTTTGAGGCGTTCGATGTTCATGTTGACATCGATGGTATAAACGCGTTCATCTATCCTTTTGACGATCCTATGAGGATCTGAATAGGGCTGGTCGAGCGGTCGTTTGGTAGCGTCGACTCTGAGGAACATATGCGAACAAGTCGACAAATCTCTGTAGCAAAAGGTTTTTTTGACGACAGTGGTGCGAAGTAGGAGCTGGTCTTATCTTTTGAATGTGGGTGCGGAATTCTTCGAGGAAAAATGACTGATCTGATGGAGAGTTCTCGTGCATGAAAAATTCGCCTGGGATCCGAAGCGTTGTCCCATAAAGGTACTCCGCTGGTGATGCTTTCAAGTCTTCCTTATAGCAGGTTCTCAGCTCTAGTAAAACTGAAGATAGCACTCGTGTCCATTGCGAAATTTCGTGACACATGATCGCTGATTTGAGGGTGCGATGCCACCTTTCTACAAGTCCATTTGCTGCCGGGTGGTATGCTGTCGTGTGGATTCTTTTACCGCCAACTAAACGCGAGAGGGGTGTGAAGAGTGCGCTCTCGAAGTGAGTGCCTTGGTCAGTCGTAAGAATTTTGGGGGAACCAAAACGTGATATCCAGTGCGAATAGAATACGTTGGCCACTGTACTCAATCATCGTCATACAATATCGGTAACCCTGAGACTCTGGTAACGGTCCGACCAAATCCAGGTGGATGTGATCAAACCTTTCATCTGGAAGAGGAAAAGCAGCTGGTGTTGTACGGATATGACGGCCCACTTTTGACCGCTGACATGGGACACAGTCCCGTGCCCATTGAGTGACGTCCTTGTTCATCGACGGCCAGATGTATCGTTGAGCAATAATCTAGACAGTTGTTCTACCACTAGGGTGAGCGAGGTTGTGCAGTACGTCAAAAACTCTGCGTCGTAGCGGTGGCGGTACGAAAGGTCGAACGTTGTTAGTGGAAATGTCGCAGATGATTCCTTTGCCCTCAGGACCGAAATTAAGCGTTTGTAAGTTCAAGGAGGTGTCGTTGTGAGTTAACAACCGTTGGAGTCCTCATCCAACGCCTGGGCGGCTGAAAGTTCGTCATGGTCGATACACATTGGAAGGTGCAATGTGTCGATGTCGGAAAACGTGTCGGCAACGTGGTTATCCGAGCCGGTAATGTGCTGGATGTTTGTGGTGAATTGGCTGATGAATCCCAACTGTCTGATTTGTCGCGGTGAGGATTTGTCAGACTGTTGCTGGATTGCTAAAATGAGCGGCTTATGGTCGGTGCGAATAATGAACTCTCGGCCTTCGACCCAATGTCGAAAATTTTTGATGGCTTCGTACACCGCTGTGAGCTCCCTGTCGTACGTGCTATAGTTTCTCTGCGCAGGAGACAATTTCTTGGAAAAGAACCCCAATGGTTGCCACACGTTATTTTTTTGATGGTCTAGCACTGCTCCCAAAGCGGTACTGGATGCGTCACAGGTAATACGAAGTTGCGAAGCTGGTATGGGATGTGCCAAGAGAGTCGCATCCGCGAGTTGCTCTTTTACAGCTGTAAATGCTCGTTCAGCTTCTTCTGTCCAAGGTACAGGCCTCCTGTCGTTTTTCTTTGAATCCTTGAGGAAGTCATTGAGCGGCGCTTGAACACTGGCGGCGTTCTTGAGGTGTCGCCTATAAAAATTTATTGCTCCAAAGAATCTTCTTAGTTCCAAAATAGTCTTCGGCTTCGGAAAGTCGCGAAGGGTTTGCACTCGGTCAGGAAGTGGCGCTGAACCATTTGCGGTGATCTGGTATCCCAAAAACCTGACGCTGGTTGATCCTAGGACGCATTTATCTACGTTGATACAAAGACCATATTGACTGAGCCGTTTAAAAACCAAGCGTAGATGCTGCTCGTGTTGTCGCTCGTTGCAAGAAGCTATTAGGAGATCATCTATGTACGTGTAGACGAAGTCAAAACTAGAGAGGACCTCGTTGATAAATCGCTGGAACGATTGTGCTGCGTTCCGAAGACCAAACGGCATGCCGACAAATTCATATAGGCCGAACGGGGTGATAACCGCAGTCTTAGGGATGTTTTCCTCCGCTACCGGAATGTGGTGGAATGCGCGACGGAGGTCGATAGTGGAGAAAATGCATTTGTCAGCTAGGATTGCTGAATAATCATGTAGGAGTGGAATTGGATAGCGATCCGGGATGGTTTGGTCGTTGAGCCTCCGGTAATCTCCACACGGCCTCCAATCTCCGTTTTTCTTCTTCGCCAAGTGTAGCGGACTTGCCCAAGGACTCTTCGACGGCCTGGCGTGACCAAGTTCAACCATTAATTGGAATTCCTGTTTGGCTACCTTTAACCGCTCGGGGCACAACTGACGGACGCGTTGAACACATGGTGGTCCAGTGGTCGGGATATGGTGTCTGACTGAATGCTTGGCTGACGTGAGATTGGACGGGTTGCGCAACAGTTCAGGAAAATCTTTCAGAATTCGGGTGAATCTGCTAGTTTCGCTGACGACGGTAATAGATGTAATTGGGGCGGTGGCGTAAGAGCATACGCTGTAGGAACCGGTGCTGGGATCTGTGAAGGATCCCCGTCTGAGGTCCACTATTAGCACGTATTGGTATAGTAGGTCCACTACTCCAATTATTGGATACGGTACTTTGGCTATACAAAATATTCAACGAATTGGTCGATGTAGTCCAATGTTGAGTATGAGGGATTTCTCACCGTAAGTTTCTATCTTGCTGCCGTTAGCAGCGTGCAGTAGAAGTGGCGCACGTGAAGTTTTGTCAGTACGTGACGGAGGAGTCACGGAAATATCAGCGCCTGTGTCGACGAAGTATTTCGTGCCTGAGACGCGGTCATAAACGAACAATCGGCGGGGACCGGCCTTGCCACCAGTTGTCGCCGAGTCTACTGGGGGCTGCTGCTGTTTCCCTGGTTCTGTGCCCAGGTGCACGGGTGTGTACACTTGTTGGCCTGGGTGCCGAATCTGCGGTGATAGTAACAGACTGAGGATGGAGCCGAGCATTCAGTGCCCGAATATGTTTGCGCTGTGTTGCGGGACAGCTGACGTCTTGCGTGTTCGTCGTTGGGAATTATTTGATTTAGTTTATTGGCCAAATTTCCAAGCTGCTTGGATAAGTCGTCGAGCTGTTTCTGCATCGAGCTTTCGGAAGTGTTAACGATTGGCATCAGGAATCTGTTGTCAGAGTCTGGCTGTAAGGCGAGTTTGTCATTGTCTAGTTCGCCCGAGGTTGTTAGTGCTACTTGCACATATTGCGGTAGACAATCGAGCCAAATGGTTCGAGCGAATGTTGCATCGAGCTGACTACCACCAAGTCGCTTGATTTCGGCGAGGAGCTCAGACGGGCGTGGATCGCCTAACTCTACACCCGAAAGCAGTTTTTTTAGACGACGTTCCTGCGAAATTGAGAAGTGGTTTACCAGGACTTCTTTAATTGTGAGATACTTATTGGTTTCAGGTGGATTAAGGATGACATGTTCCACGACGATAAGCGTTTCTTGGTCGAGACGCGCAACTACTGCTTGGTATTTAGTTAAGTCGGAAGTTACTCTTCGTAGTTGAAACTGCGCCTCTATTTCTGCGAACCATAGTTGTACTTGTTTGCTTCAGAGTGGTGGCAGTTCCAATCGAATCTGTCAACGTGTGCGACCGCTTGGCGCTGTGGTGGAGCGACTGCCTCGAAAAATTCATCATTTGCAGCCTCGTTGGATGTGCTAGGAAGGCCGGCACTAACATCGGCAGAGTCTGATCGTATGGCGTGCATCTTGCCAAAGTTGAGTGGCAAGATCGTATTTTAATGTTCAACAACTTGTAGGGGTCACCAGTTAATATGTAGCGACTAGATGAGTTACCACATATATTTATTTCACTTTAGTTAATAATCTTAACACTTGAATATAGCAATTAAAACTAATTGAATTGCTTAAACCAAATCTAGCTGGGGGAGAAAATTCATTTTTTCAAGTTGCAACGGCTAGGACTTTCTATGAATGACAATATAAAACGGAACGAAGAATAGTGCCACACCAAAGTTGTGTTGCCAGATGGTTTGTCAAGTTGTGTCCCCACAGAATCATGACAGCCAACAACAAAAATGTAAACAAACAAAAGGGAATGTCAAAAAAAGCAATCGCTGACAACGCCGGTTGTGTTTGCTGTGGCAGTGACTTCCAATATTAGCAGTAAGAGCTGATTTTAAAAGCTGTCTCTGCCCATGGTGGAATAAACAAGGTGATGCCAGTTACATAACCTCACTTTTTTGGTAGCCCCATTTCGGCAATGCAAATAAATGTAGTAAAGAAACTGGAGGATTTTAGGACCATTTTAACGCCCTTTTGAATACTATTTTTAAAAAGTAAGTATTAAAGAATTATTTTACCAAAACAACGTTAAAGATAATAAACAATAGTTTTGTTAGGTTTACCCATTTCTAGTAATATCCAGAAAAATTGGTACGAATTTTCATGTTTTGGCGTTTTCGTACGCAACAACTTATTGAGAGAGCGAAACAGCTGAAGTTCAAAGTTTTTATTGTATTTTTAATGGATTAATTTTTACTTGTAACTTGCTGGATGCAATTTAAACTAATAAGGAAACTATTTTTGGGTTCTTATTATTGAAATTGACCACATAAACCAATTTAAATATAAAATATATTGTTTTATTAGGAATTTGCTGCGAATAAAGAACCAATTTATCAGCTGTTCATAAAACTTGATAATTATTACTGGCTTT
>NW_023458559.1:11758104-11811974 GCF_013731165.1 Rhagoletis pomonella
GTTTAAACAAACACAACTACTCTTAGTAAGATTTTTCTTCTTTTTAAAAGACCGATTATTTATGAATTATAAAAGGATTTTCGTAATTTTATTTGTAAAGCACTTGTATTGCAGCCTCTAGTAGCTGAACAGGCACAACTTCCAAAACCTATTAAACAAGAAACGCACTTTTACTGACCATTTTATTAACAACCTGGCCAATTGAATAAACTCACCTGGAACTTGCAGTTAAAAATCGACCTTATATCGCAGCTTCGCGCTGAGATAAAAAACACAATTCACAAATCTGTGGAAGGTAAACATAATTAGTCTTTATTTGCCACTTGGCATAAAAACTTAAAATTGGTTACCTAAATTTCTAGCCAAAGTCCGGAAAACCTCAAAAAAATTGCAAAATTAAAAGCTGTTGAATATACACAAAAATCACAATTTTTGCAAAAAAAAATATTAAATGGAAAGGTCACAACTAAACAGAATTGTCAAGAACAGTGATGTTGACTCTTACGTTTTCAGCACAATACCAAAAAGGAGTTTTTCTAGTTTAGTTTTTGTTCAAGAGAGCATCATTCAGAACGGGACTACCGAATTTGTCAAAATTACAACAAACACCCCCCAACTGACTTCACCTTATTTTTATTTCACCATGTCACTGCCACTGCGCTATTATATTTTGAGTTTAACGCCATAGCCATAAGGCGTGTTTCTTAACTTTTTTAGGTGATGACAGCAGATTGGCGAAGAGTAGCATTTTCCTCACAAAGAGATCGAAAGAGGAAAAAGTAAAGAAACGAAAACTAGCAAATTTGCAATCACTGTATATACACACACACACAGCTTCAAATGCATGTATAAATACTTACATTCTGCAATATTTTAATATGTTTTGGTAACGATGCACTCATTTTGTTTTACTAAAACGAATTAAAATAAGCTTGCCAAATTTTTCCTTTTGCGTTTTGAATAACAGCTTGGTAAACATATGACTGCAAATCTGCAGCTCTCTCATGTTTTTACGCTCTGTGTTTGGCTGTCTTCTGCAATTTTTTTGTGTTAAGAAACGCTTTCCAGCAGAATCCAGTAAAAATTTTGAATAATTTTTCGTTGTGAAACGCAGCTGTAACCATAGCCATAAAGGTCAATTGAATTTTGATTTTTCGCCATAACCATAATCAGTTGATATCTGAAGTGCGAGTAAAGGTGAAATTAGTCAAGAACGCATAACTTATACTTAAACGCTGTCTGTATACGCAGAATTTTTTCGATTACTGGAGCCCTCAGTGTTGCTTAAGGTGTTCTTACACGATATGTATTTGCATCTGTAAATGTGACTATTTCAATACATATGTAATTGCGTATGTCTAAATTCACAATCTTTATTTAACTATTTAAAAATACGTTCTTTGAAAACGAAATACATAAACTAAACTCAGATGATTCTATCTGTATGTCAGATGAAAACAGAAACATTTCTATTTCGTATGTACCTGTATCTGCTTTGTACAGAAACAAATCTAATTTGCCTTTACACGATATGTTGACATTTCCATATGTAAAAAGTGGCATGTACACATGCAAATACATATCGTGTAAGAACACCTTTACTAATGTTACCACTCATCAGTGCCTTTTCATCAACTTACCTTTTCAACTACAACTTTTCGTGCGATAATCATATATGTAATACTCCTATATTGGCAGTAAGAGCTAGTACCGTCCGAAAACATTACAGTACAGATATATCAATAAACACGCACGAAAGAAAAGGAATACGTTTATAAATAAAGATGTACACAACACATATACAAAAACGGCACTCAAGTACACAATACATTGACAAAAATGGTACTAGACTGTCTCGCTTTGATTTCGGAATGCTTACACATTGAGAAGTTAGCTTACTGCCAATATAGAAGTATTACATATATGGCGATAATAGATGCTAGCTAAATATAAATACTTATTTCTCAACAAAAACTTTATTCGATACTAAATTTCAAATATTTTAAACGTATTTTGAATAGGAACTTATAACTTTTTTACCATCTGCAAAACTGACGAAGTGGCAACCATCTATAGACGGAAGAAATCAGCTGACACGGAAAAATTTAAATTCCGCAGTTTTCTGCGCTACGGGCTACAACTACAGAAAAATTCTGCGATGTTGAATTTTCATTTACATGGAGCTTGGTAAAACAGATCGTGTTAGCTGACTCGGGTTTACGTACCGGTATGTTTACGTTCTTGACCAATTTCACCTTAAGAACGTGTTGGCAGACGTTCAAAAAAAATATTGTTCACAGCCAACGTTTTGGCATAAGATTTTTAATTAGGCATGGGTAACACTGCGCTGCGCGGCGAAATTGCGCTAAAGCTGATGCCAGATAAAACTTTGTAGCTTTGCGAGACATTTGTAACTTTGCCAGCAAAGCGCCAGACGCAAAAGGTATGCCACAATGAGCGCCAAGAAAACAATTTTGTACCGCTTTTTTACTCATCAAAGTTTTTGTGGATTTTATATATTTTGCTTTAAAATTATCAGCAATGTAATTAAGTTTTATGTTTCTGCATGAAAACTCGAATTTGGACGAAACAAAATAAATATTAAACCGGTTGATTGTCAAAGCGCGCTAAAAGAAGGGAGTTGGCCATATTTTCGCTTCGCGCTGCAGCTTCAACGATTTATGTGGCATGCTTTGTGCATTTTCATACAATTCATCTTATCTGTCACGTAAAGCGAAGCAAAAGTTTTATGTGGGATCAGCTTAACACCGTAGCCGGAGTTGCCGCGCCAACACCAATATAAGAAAAGCGCTAGCGCCATTAACACCAGAAACACATGAGACACACACACACAATTCGCCTTAACTCTTTGAAAAATTACACGTACTTTGTTTTTGCTTTTGAGTGTTGAAACCTATGTATCTTGGCAAATTAAAAGATTTTACTCAAGAATGATGAACATATCGTGGCAGTTACTACATACATACTAGCATCTAAATTCGGTTGGCGGTACAAGCGTTGCTCAGCCCCCAAAATTAAAGAAATAATAGACATGACACCGCTGTATGGTGTATTACACTGTACGACGACGGGTACTGTGCTGACCCTCAGATGGCGCCGTGTTTAAATCAGCACGCTGCGCTATTTAGCTTTAGGCCTGGGTAACGGCGCAATTTTTTGGCGCTGACACACTAACTCCAGCGCCACTGTCGGAATCAGCACAGTGTGTTGGCGCAACGGCGCTTCTTCAGGCTAAAGCTCATTTCCTTTAATGCTGCACGCTGCACCAAAGTGAATTAATACAAGGTTATATCGGTTGAGAAAAAACTCAAGTATACCCAAGTTCAAAACCCAATACTACAACAAACCCATCATTTTCACATTCAGAAGGACCGCGACGAATTCTAGCAACACCACCTTGTATAAATTCGCCTTGTGCTACACATCCCTTCTATTTCGGGTGTTCTTTGCTGGTTCTTTGCGACACCTGGTGTTGTCAGAGTTCCGGTGTTGAACTAAGGTGAATTAATAAAAGGTGGTATCGGTTGGGCAAAAACAAGTCAAGTATACCCAAGTTCAAAACCCAAAAATACAACAAACACATTTACAAGTGAAACTTCGCCTTTGTGTGTTCTTTGCTGGTTCTTTGCGCCCGGTGTTGCTGGCGCCATTGCGTCACTGAGTTGTGACAATCGGTATCGGCGCCAGTAACTCATCTCTCGGTATCAGCGCAATGACGCCCAACCGCACTGTGTTACCCACGGCTATTTAGCTGAGTTAAGCTTGATAGACAGTTCAATGTGAGCGGGAGCGTGAACTTTCGCAAAGGCAAAGAATTCCATTTATATTCTTATTGACGCTCACACACATATATCAAAGCTAGTCGTTCACGTGCGAATGCTTTGCATACCTACACAGTTGAGTGTGAGCTTGAAAAAAGGCATATTATGAATTTTAAATTAGTTTTTATTACATAATTCTGAACGATATTTTATTTCTCTATTTTTTGATGTATCAACTATTGCAAAAAGTGAAGTAATAACGAAGATATTGGTCAAAATAAAAAGCTCACGCTGGCTTTAAGCTGAAATTAGTCAAGAACGCAGAACGTATATTAAGGGCCGGTTACTCAATGTCTGGTTAACACTAATCTGCGGTTAAACATCGTTATCGACGTTACCGACTCCCTGTTGTATGCATGGAGTCGAAAACGTCGATAAAGATGTTTAACTGGGGATTAGTGATAACCGGTGATGGTGAAAACGACCCTTAAACGCAGTCTGTACACGCAGAATTTTGTCGATTACTGGAGCCCTAAGGGCCGGTTGTTCAATGTCTGGTTATCACTACCACTACACTATCGACGATTTCGACATCATGCATGTAACATGTGATCGATAAAGCAGTAGTTGTGCTTAACCGGAGCTTCTACCTCCGATTTGTGCTAATCAGACATTGAACAACCGGCCCTAAGTGTTGCTTACTACAGTGCTGCCATTCATCAATGCCTTTTTATAAACTTACCTTTTCAACTACAATTGTACCTGCTATAATAGATTGTAGCTAAATATAAACTACTTAGGGCCGGTTACTCAATATATGCATGGAGCCGAACACGTCGATAATGATGTTTAAACGGAGATTAGTGTTAACCAGACATTGAGTAACCGGCCCTTAGTTTTCCAACAAAAAACCTTATTCAATAGTAAATTTCAAATATTTTAAACGTATTTTGAATAGGAACTTATAACTTTTTAACCATCTGCAAAACAGACGAAGTGGCAACCATCTATTGAAGGAAGAAATCAGCTGACACGGAAAAATTTAAATTCCGCAGATTTCAGAAAAATTCTGCGGTGTTGAGTTTTCATCGTGTCAGCTGACTCGGGTTTACGTACCGGTAGGTTTACGTTCTTAACTAATTCCAGCTTTAGTGCGCTGACACCCATGCCTAGTTTTCATTAGGAGCGTTCCTTATCTCCCAGAAATAGTCAGAAAAAGTCCGAAGTAGTCAGATTTAGTCCAAAAAGCGTTCCTTAATTCGGAAATGACAGCAAAAATGAGAGAGCAACAGTCAGTGAGAGTGACTCTCATCAGTCCGAAGTAGTCAGATTTAGTCAGAAGAATTTTTTCTGGCAAAATCCTGAAAAGTGTCAAACTCAACTGAATTTAAATTAACGGAAATTAAAGAATACGCTAAAAGTGAGAATAATCTAAAAAATAAAAGAAATGAATTGAAATTGGAAGGAGGCAAAAAATAATTGATATAGCAAGTGTTTATTGTGCTTGTGCTTGTGCGAATGTGTTTTGTACATACATTTCTGTTCTTATTTGACGTTAGTTTTGTTGTTGCCATTCTGTGGACTAAAAATTTGGTTTTTTGCGTTCCGCTCTGGCATTTTGACACTTTTCAGATTTTAGTCCGAGAAGATAAGGAATGAACCTATTGTTCTGCGTGATAAACAAAATAACTAAGATCTTGTAAAATTACGGTAAGTGTAGAGCCAGTGCAGGTAAACGTATTACTGTCTTTGATAATGGATAATAGATGCACACTTTTGAAGGCTGGTATCGCTAATGTTCAGGTATGTTGAATGCATCTATCGGAGCTGTTGTCTTATAAATGTTAAAAATAATGCCACTTATTTAAGGGTAGGTATCTTAAATGTTCACTTAAGCTTAAAGTAAAAAAAATATACGTACTAGCAATACTTATAAAATTCGCAATAAATAATTCACAAATCCAGTATTTTCTTCAGCCGATTTTCTTACTTGCATGTTTTCGCAAGAAAAAATTTTCCAGCAGAAATTTGCACCTCAATGTAATTTTGCTCTATTAAAACCTGTGATAGTTTTCTACAATTTACCCAAAAACACAAAAAAAGTATTTCTCCAATCTTGGAGAAATTCCTAGTTCTCAAATTGATATCCAACATCATCCTCCAACTGATCTCTAACCGACGCTCAGATACGTAAAAAGTGATAGAGAAACGAATTTTTAATTATCAAGTGAAAAACTAAAGCTATATAAAGAGGAAAATTGCCAACAAAAGTAAATAATCTTCAAAGTATCTTCAAATAATCGTCAAAGAAAATAAAACGCGAAGTGAATCAAGTGGCAGAATTACTGTCGGACTGTATACTGTGAAGTGAATTACATATTGTAATACGATATTGATTAACTAGATAATACAAAAGGAGTAATAAAGTAAAAAATTAATACTATTTAAATTCTCCTATGTATGTCGTTTCAATCAAAAGGTATAAGTTATTTTACTATTTATATTTCATTATTTGATATGTTTGAGATCAATTGGAGAATCACATTGAAGTTCAAGTTGAGAACTAGCATTTCTCAACTTGAGAAGCAGTTCGATTTTTATACAAAGAAAAGTGCCCTTTTTGTTGAGAACGCTATGATAATCCACTTGAGGTACTGTTGACAAACAACGTTGGAAAAACAGTACCTTCGTTCTCAACTCAACTTCAAGTTTAGCTCAAACCTAAATATAAGTCGGGTAATATAATTTTTTGTACGAGAACACTCGTAATTTAAGTATATGTATGTGCGTATAATGTCGATCTGTTTTGTTTTCATAATGTTTGTATTTGCATATAAATGTTATTTATATTTTTTTCACGGGTTTTTACCATTTGACTTTGTTCATTACCCGAAGCACTGTAGTGAATATTTCTAATAACTTTTTAATCACCGATTTTGAGTAATACTTTTGTAAGAGCGTCCCAACTTCCTTGCTGAATTGCTTCACCAAAAAGGTTGTTGTCTTTGCTGTTCGAATTTATTGACATTTGGCTTGAACAGTACCCATTCACAATGAAATTGGAAAGATCAGCTGATACGATCTGTCAAAATATAATAAACGGACTGTCTATTAGCAAAGTATCGCCCAAGTGGATTTATATTGTTTTAATTAAGATCCATTTCCTTTTTTTGCAACAAAAATTTGAGCTTTTTGGGGAATTTAGCACTCATAGTATTTGTGTGGCAAACAAATTTCCGTATTTCGTCGCTTGCTGAACTATTTCGTCTGCTTGCGGACCTACACATCACCCCGCAACAACTTTGCCAAGTAAGCAAATTGATGAAAAAATCATTTTATGTTCGAAAAGTAATTTCTTTTCAGGAGCTTAATTCGTCTGTCTGTAACTTCTTTCAATTACAAAGATTTATAAAATTAAATTGGGTAAGTAAATAAGCCTTACCTAACAAATTTGTATTGAATAATACATAATATACTTGCATACATATCTCTTCGCGAAGTTTTGTACTTGGATATACTATTCCAAAATAAGCATATATGTACATATATTATATATGCATATATGCGCGTAAATACATTTGTACATATACATATATCGCCTGCTTTCCAAATCAAGGTAAAATTGGCCATTTCTGAGCTACCGTTGATTAGGAGTTATTTATGCATGTATGTATGTACATATACATATAAGGCCTAGTACTATAAAGATGGTATACAAAAATAAAAACAAAATGTATATAGATACATATGTACATATCCAATGGTACATATTAATTATACATGTAACTAGTAAAGTTTTCATATGTCTAAGGCAGTGTTGCCATTTTGAAGTTTTGGAGCTAGATTTAGAGCTCTATTTGGGTTGACTTCGCGAGAGTGCACTACCCTTACAAGAATTGTGTGATGGAAACTAACACATTTAGGGCCGGTTACTCAGTATCTGGTTAACACTAATCTGCGGTTAAACATCGTTATCAACGTCATCGACTCCATGCATACAACAGGGAGTCGGTAATGTCGATAACGATGTTTAACCGGAGATTAGTGTTAACCAGACATTGAGTACCCGGCCCTTAGCCTTATTCTGCATTTCGACTCGAACCGAAATTTTCTCCGTTTGGCAACTTTGGTATTCTACATTTCGATCGCAGTTCCGTTTTTTAACCGACTTCCAAAAAAGGAGGAGGTTATCAGTTCGTCGGAATATTTTTTATACCCGAGCGCACTTGTGCACAAGGGTATTATAACTTTGTTCACATAACGGTTGTTTGTAACAGGCAAAACGAATCGAGATAGATATAGACAAATGTATACATAAATGATCAGAATGAAAAGAGAAATCGATTAAGCGGTGACTGTCTGTCCGTCCGTCCGTCCGTCCGTCCGTCCGTCCGTCCGTCCGTCCGTCTGTGCACACGATAACTCGAGTAAAAATTGAGATATCTTAACGAAACTTGGTACGTGAACTTCTTTTGGGCGTGGGACGGATGGTATTGAAAATGGGCCAAATCGGATAATAACCACGCCTACCTCCCATATAACGGTAATTTTAAGAAATACGAAAACTGCGATATTTTAGTAACTACAGAAGATAATTCACTCAAAATTGATACTTACAATGAGTTTCAGACGGAAAACATGAATATTATAAATTTTTGAAAAATGGGCGTAGCCACGCCCACTTATGGTTAAATGTGTATATCTAGGTAACCGCTGCACCAATTTCTTCCAAACATATAACGGTAATTTTCAGAAAAACGAAAACTGCGATACTTTAGTAACTACTGAAGATAATTCACTCAAAATTGATATTTGCAATGAGTTTTAGACGAAAAATAAGAATATTACAAAATTTTGGCAAATGGGTGTAGCCACGCCCACTTATGGTTACATGTGTATATCTTGGTAACCGCTACACCAATTTCTTCCAAACTTGGCACAGTTGTTGGTCCTGGTACAGCATACCAACTGGCTGAAAATTTCTAAAATCGGACAATAACCACGCCTACATCCCATATAACGGTAATTTCGAGAAATACAAAATCTTCGATAAATCAGTAAATATTGAAGCTAATTTATTCAAAATTGATGATTGCTACAATTCTTTACCAAGAAATACGTTTATGACAAAATTTTGGAAAATGGGCGTAGCACCGCCCACTTGTGATCACATATATGTATCTCGCTAACCGTTCTAGCAATTTGTACCAAGCTCGGTATGGTTATTGTGCTTGCCACATAAAAGCAAACCGTTGAAAATTGTTGAAATCGGACTAAAATTGAGGCCCCTTTTCATATAACGGTAAATTTCAGATATGCTTGAAATTTCAATATTTCGAAATTTAAGGACGCTAATTTACTTAAAATGTATACACCCCGGCTTATCATGTAGCGGTAGCTTTCGGAAAGGTGAACAACATATATTTAATACTTGCGCCGGGTATTTAATGTTCGGCTCCGCCCGAACTTAGACTTTCTTACTTGTTTTTTTTTTTTTTATGTATGTTACCGCATAACTTTGGACCACGTCAACCGATTTCGATGCATCGGAAAGGTAGTGTCTCGGAGGTGGTCCCATACTAATTTGATTAAGATCCGATCAGTGGATCATGAGATATATATATATATATATATATATTTATATATGAGAGTTGAAGTCGGTTTTTTTTTTTGCTAAAAATTACTTGTCTAAGTTGCAAATTTGTTGACGGAGGACGTTTCCATTGTTATTTTCGTGGGTTTAAATGATAAAATTTTATAAAAAATTTAAGTAAAATATACTGTGTAAGTCATCATAAATGAATTTTGTCGATTTCTGTGTTTTCGCGAGCGGTAATACGGGCAATACGAAAAATTGGATCAGATAATGGCAACCAAAAGTACAAAGTACAGGCGTTTTTGTTTACATTACCTATAAATAAGACTGAAATGCACTGAATACAATTTATTCTTTTTATATGCGGCCTTCGGCCGCGCTTAGGGATTATATCCCTTACTACGTAGAATTTTCCTTTCTGTGTGACCTAACTGGGGCTACCGCCCCAGTGATGTAACCTTGGGAAAGGATGAGGTAACTAGAATTCCCTTTCTGTGTGGTAAACCTGGGGCTGCCGCCCCAGTGATGTCTATTTTGGTTACTGGGGGTTTTATAAAAATGTCTTGTATATAAAAATGTGTGTATAAAAATGTATTGTGCAAATGAATATTTAACATTTTTCAAGCGAATAAACGCAAATGAAAATTGTGATTTTTGGCAATTTTTCGAAAGGGTCCCTAGGAAACCATAGGGGACCTAGGTCGTCGGGGGTTGCATTTTTGTCAATGGCGGTTCATTCCCTCTCCAAAAAGGTGAGAGGTGCCACGCTCACTTACTTTTCGCCCACCGCCCCTTTAACGAACGGCCATAAAGGAAAGCCAACCCAATTTTACTTTTAAATTACAGTGATGCTAGATATACATATTTAGTTATTTTAAAATATTTACAAACTTTAACTTCATATGCTGCTATAGTTTGGTGGCAAATATTTCTTTGTTTTGTTTCGATTTCACACATTCCTAGGCAAACAGCTGATTTCGAAAGATGTTTTCTCTCTTCCTCTTCTTCTTTCGTTTCGATCGTAACGCAGAATACCTAAGTTCGATTCCAGCGGAGCGGAATGCGGGAACGTAATCGAAATGCAGAATAGGGCTGATTCTCATTTATCTTACTAACACAATTGCAAATTTTGCGTTGGTTAAAAAGAGACCACTAAATAAGGCAATAAGTTGGAGGAAGACGGAAGATCACATGTACACAAATGTTTACATCACGTTTTGCATATTGCTCTTAAAAAGTTGATAGAAGTACTTGATTGAGATCTCCATCACCAGTATAACATGATCAATCAAATGACTATCACTGTTCTTGTAGGGACGCTTTGAAGACCATGACTTTATGGGGGGTGTAGAGGGGGGTCGTACACATCACAAAACTGAAAACCGGACGGCGGGGAAACTCATAGTTTACGAGTAATTTGTTGTTTCACCTAACAAAATGTACGATAACAAACCATTTCAAACAAATACAAGTGTGCAGAAAACAAACATTTCAACTAAATTAAGCTATTTGAACGTTTATCTTTTTTATAATTTGTTTATTTTCCATTAGACAGCCGAAATAGTAGGAGCGTTCCTTATCTCCCAAAAATAGTCAGAAAAAGTCCGAAGTAGTCAGATTTAGTCCAAAAAGCGTTCCTTAACTCGGAAATGACAGCAAAAATGAGAGAGCAACAGTCAGTGAGAGTGACTCTCATCAGTTCGAAGTAGTCAGATTTAGTCAGAAGAATTTTTTCTGGCAAAATCCTGAAAAGTTCAAACTCAATTGTTTTAAATTAACGGAAATTAAAGAATACGCTAAAAGTGAGAATAATCTAAAAAGTAAAAGAAATGAATTGAAATTGGAAGAAGGCAAAAAATAATTGATATAGCAAGTGTTTATTGTGCTTGTGCTTGTGTGAATGTGTTTTGTACATACATTTCTGTTCTTATTTGACGTTAGTTTTGTTGTCGCCATTCTTTGGACTAAAAATTTGGTTTTTTGCGTTCATTTACTTTTCCTGTTATTCTCTTTTAGTGAGCGCATTTTGCTTACGCTCTGGCATTTTGACACTTTTCAGATTTTAGTCCAAAAAGATAAGGAACGAACCAAGTATGTATGAATGTATTTATGGACAATGACCGAAACGAAGATGGCCGCACGTGTGAGTAACGTGTTGCCAGAATACGTTTCGAAATGTATTGCCAGATGTTCAAAGCGTAAGAATATTAGGTTCGTTCGCGTAGCTGTTAATTGTTCATGTTTAACCAAAACTTACAAGTTTTTGCGTTCGCGTACGCAAAAAACTTGCAAAGTAGGGGAAATTGAGAGAGCAAAGTGACATTTCATTTCGAGGGGAAGCTGCTGGTTTCTGCTGGAAAAATTTTTGCCAACAGCAATTTGCCAACAGGAAAACAGCTGATCAAAACCAGCTGGTTGGCATTTACGCAAATCACAAAATTGAATTTGATGGTTTGGAAGTTAAAAATTACAAAATTCGACTAATTAAACTTGTAAGAAATAAGTAGTTATTTTTTTAATCAATAAACCGGTCAGTATAACATTTTGTGATAACTTTTCGTACGTTTTAAATTTTACACTTTTGAATGTAAACAAAAATTATATCAGCTGTTCGTCTAACTTGCAAGTTTCTGCAAATTTTCTGTTCGCGTACTATTTTGGATATTTCTCTCTTGTGAGCGAACAGATGACATTTCGCCGGAATTTGGCAGTTGGTTGGTTTCTGCTGGAGATTTTAAACGAACGCACCTATTATAAAGGCCAATATGATAAGTGATATTTTATTATGAGTTTAATAGCTATTATGAGTATTATGTGTGCAGATAATGTCATTTTTCAGTAAAATGATAATAATTATTGATTGTATGATTTAAATATACATCATAATTATAGTATAGTCACTTATTGTTGAGAAGTTCTGCTCAAAAATACTTCTGCTTCTTTTCTTCACAACACAGAAAGAGGATTCTACTTTGTGAGGGTTATAATCCTTCTGCTTCTTTTCTTCGAACCACAGAAAGATAATTCTACTTTATGAATTTGTATAAGACATTTAGTTATTTGCAAAAAACACTTGCACTTTTCGCACTTTCTTTTGATGCATTTCACGCATTTTTATATACAAGACATTTTTATAAAACACCGCAGTCATAACCATTCTCGTTCAGTTTAGTTCGCCAATTCTGAAAAGCAAGTTAATTGAATTTTTTTAATCAAGTAACACCACACATCGACGGTCAAGATTTTTGAACCGATAATTTTTCATTTCGTCTTTCGGTATAAGTTGTATTAATTGAACCAAACTATTAATTTTTCTTACTGTTAGTTTTAGGCAGTTAGTTAGTTCTCGTTCCCACGACAGTCGGGTCTACGTAACCGGAACGACCCAGATTTATATCTGGCCAAGGACTGTCACTCCAGCAACACTCCCCAAAAAGTCTTTGGGGAATTTGTATGCTGCTACAACAACAACAACATTAATTTTTCTTTATTTTTGCAATTTCTTTGGGTATTCATTCCCAATAAAATTTGAAACTCGTATCAAAGTAATCTCGTTTAACATTCTCAAACTGGTTGAATATTTTCAGTCTGATTTGGTCTTCCGGTAAATTCGGGGGTGGATAGTCTTGATCTTTGTTGCGTACCTTGTTGGCGACAGAAGGAACCTAAGGAGATACAGGTAATACTCCCAAGTATTCAAAGCCTTCGCTGCATCCCGGGAGCAAACAACTTGGTCCATAAAAAGATTCGAGCTAGTGCGTTAAACGCCATTCTCAGCCCACGTTCGGTATAATATTAAACAAAATTTTGGACCGAAAATCACATGAGATATACAACCAAATGAGCGTGAATTTTTTGTTAAACTAATTAGATTTAAAGCAATATTCAAATAGTGATCGATTTATGCGCCATTATTTTTGAAAGTGGATATTCAAAACGACATACTCATAGAATAAAATAATAATAATAATAAATAATAATCTGAAGTAAATACTGTACTGATTTTAAATCGAGTACCATCATCTTATAACATAGACTTTAATAGTACGGACTTCACGTCTACCGTTGGCGGAATTTACAACTTGGTATTTGAGTCTTTGGACATGGAATTGTTTCCCATTCTCGATGCAACTTATTTGACAAACGAACAGCGACAGTTCGAAGGGGAGATATATAACCTATATCCAGCGCCGGTTCAATGGACCGACACCGAAATAGCCGCCCTCAATGGTAAAATATCTGCTTACGTTGGCCAACCATGGTTGATAAAATCCCATGCCATACACCAAATGAATGAGTTGGAAATATGTGAGAGAGCATATCGGGAACTGAAGGCGAATGAGGTGTTAACACCTCAGGGTCGTCTTCATCAAATGATACATTTTTGTTATCGAACTGCTCGGTTGAAGTTAAAACGCGAGTCGGCTTCACGCCAGGCAGATCTGATCGGAAAATTTCAGTCGAAGATTCGTGAGCTTCGGATGTCTTCACCGAATACGGGAATCCCGACGTGCGATCCCCAATAAAGTTTGAACTCGACCTTCCCTGGTTTTTGAGAATGAACGGGGAACGATGAGTTCAACTCAAAATACTGTTCCATCACAATATTTAGCCTTAACCATACCAGATTCGATTCCAAACCAGAATATACAGACTTCGGTTCAGGCAACTGAACCACGGTATACCCTGACCACCAGTACGGTTAATTCAAATGCTCAACCAGCCGTTCTCAATTCAGTGTTAGGCGGAACGGAACCAACACCCTCATTACACCAACTGTCTGTAATGGTGTCTGAGTTGCTGAGAGCCCAAACACAGATGCAACAGCAAATGATCCGTGATCGGATTCTGTTGCAGACACAAATTCCTGACGTTCGTGATATGAACCAAACCATGCCAAAGACCTGGAATCATACCTGGATACCACCCTCGGTGGATCCTCCGCATGGTTCTTTGGGTGGTCCTGCAACCTTACAAACTCAAACGATCAATACCTACCGTGGTGTTAGAACGTCTCATATCCAAGAACCAATTAATCAACCATCTCATTTATATCCGAATTATTCGCTATCCGGTCCACCACAATCACGACCAAATCAAGCCACTATATTCGACGAATCTGCCCTGCGACAGGATGCCTCCTGATGACGCCTCAACACCACCTTGACGACGAGGCCCAGATGTTCCCAGTAAAGTAGCATAACATAATGCTCTGCAAGCAGTTCCTCGCTGGGAGCCGCAGACGTGGCCATCCCAGCGGGCAACTGCTCGCGGAAGAGCCCTCGCCACGGCACGTCAGGAGGCATCTTTACGAACTGACAGACGAAGTCCAGAGGTATATCAAACAACCTCTGGACCCGTCAACCTACCGACAGGCCCTGAACGGCATTCACAGGGAATCAGTCTCAAGTTATGTAGACTCCCGCCCTGTGAATGCCGTTCTAGGCACACAACCACCGGACGTGGACGGGACAGAACTTTGTCTGCCTCGGGAGACCCGCGCCACAATAGCCCAACTTCGCTCTGGCTATTGCAGCAGGCTCAACAGCTACCTGAGCAGAATCAACGAGGATGTGCCCAACCAATGACCGGCATGTGGAGAGTCGCCACATGAATCCCGGCACCTCTTCACATGCCCTGAGAACCCCACTCAGCTAACGCCCCTGTCTCTATGGACAGCACCTTTGGAAGTAGCACACTTCCTGGGCCTCCCCCTAGCTGAAATAGACGACAATGTTGATGGATGAACCGCCCCGAACGGGGCTTAGTAGCGGCTACAACAACAACGAATCTGCCCAAGCGGATGTAATGGATAGGAAATTCAGAGGCTTACCATCATGGATGGGACGTGCTCAATTCGATGGCGTTCATGTGAACGAAAAATGTCTATCGGTTGAAGATTATTTGGCTATTATTAGCTCATTTCGATATAAGATTGGAGTAGCCGACCATGAATTGGTAACGCGTTTGGTACCCACACTCAAGGGGCCGCTCGACAATGCTACTTCACCGAACTGAGAAACTTCGGAGATTATCAAGAGTTTTGCACGAAACTTCGTGCTCGTTTCCTCAACAAACATACTCGGGCCCAAGTAATGTCATATGCACAGATTAAATTCGATCCACGTTCGCAAACACCGCTGAAACATATCGATGACTTGACATTCCAATTGCAGGGTAATTCCTGTGGGCTGCATGAACGGCACCACCTCGATATCATCATTGGTACCTTATGCGATCATCTGCGTGAACTCGTCCACCCTCGACAAGTCCACATGTTGGAGCAATTGCGTGAGTTCGCTCAGCGAATTGTACCACATTTGTTCATTGTTGCCACACCCCGTCCGGAAAGAACCTGTTCGGATAGACAGTGATCAGCGCCACGGGAAATTTCGGTAATACATGATTCACCGGATGAGTCTTCACATTCGGAATATACCGCTTCGTTTCCTGGATCCGACTCCGATTACAGGGAATGTGCATACGTGAACAAGCAAAGAAACCAATTAAAGCATCTCAGAAACGTAGGTATTCGAAACCAGTCCAAAGGGGAATGATACGAAAGTAGGAACTATCGTCGACCCATTTCTCGCTGTTGAGGGCGACGAAAATACACGATGTGCAAAATGTCTCGTGTGGGGCCATCACTTCAAAAAGTGTCGAACCCAACCGAATAGGGTGATCTGCTACAAATGTACACGAGCGGGGGTTACGTCTGATCAATGCCCGTGTTCAAAAAAACGCGTAAGGGAGTCGATTGGGAATAGTGGTCCATCGTACTCAGAATCCACTACCTTTTCTAAATCCACTGTCTCTAACAATCCTCATTCGACCGAAGTCCCTCTACAAATCGACAAATCTTCAGTACCGAATTCCAGTAATAATTATACTCTGATTCTTAACGAGTATAATCAAACTCAAAGGGATGGCAAAGAACCATCAACCCAATGTTCTGAAACCTACTTCAGCTCCAGTCCCTAATCACAATCAAGACGGAGACAACAAAGTTAACCCACCACGACTCCGCGATGTTTTTTTTATCTCAAAAAATGCTTGACATATAATATGCCGAACGATTGTCGAACAACCAGTCTCATGCGGTTTTACTCGATGGTGGAGCCGAAGTCACAGTCATTTCACAAACATTTTATGAGAAGTACAAATGGGGACAGTTGCAACTTACCAAAACATCCATTGGTCTCGCCGATAATTCGATTTCTTTTAAGGCCATTGGTAAAGTGAATGTATTATATACGGTTGGTAGTCCTACCCGACTTGTGCCAACTCTTGTAGTGCCTATCTCACTGAAACACCCAATTATGGGACGAACATTCCTTGAGGCCTTCTTTTTCGAACTGGTGCAGAACCAAGAGAAAGTTCAACGATTTTTAAAACATACAGCCAAAGGTGATACTGAAGAAGTTGCATCCGCTAAAGTCGAAATGGTTACGGCGGATAAATTTATTAATTTTTGTAACCAGCCACCAGGGAGTGGGAAAGAACAAGCTCAGTTATCTTCTATGAGTAATGATCTGGAGCCAATTGACGCTTCCACACTCGGTTTAGAGGGTGAACTAGATACCCCAAAAATAACGAGCGTCAGCCTTCCGCATAATCTCACCCCAGATCAAAGACAAATGTTGGACATCGTTCTCAGACTTTTTAATCCAACTCCTGAGTCTGGTCCTTTAAATATCACTAATTAGATCGAACACGTAATTGATACGGGTGATGCAAAACCCGTCATGAAACGCCAGTATACAGTATCGCCATATGTGGCTGAACAAGTTCAAGCCGAATTGGATAAAATGCGTAGTCGTGACATCATTATGACCATCGAAGAAAGCACTTGGCGGTCACCAATTCTGGCTGTAAAGAAGAAAGACGGAACGTGTCGCGTGTGCTTGGACGCGAGAGAGCTGAATAAAATTACCATTCCAAATGCCTATCCAATTACGGATACTAACCAAATTTTAGCACGATTAAAGTCAGCTAAATACCTAACCAGTATTGATCTGTCTCAAGCTTTCTTTCAAATTCCTTTGGCAAAATCGAGTCAACTGAAAACCGCTTTTGCATTCGGTAACAGACTTTATGCTTTTCGTCGCATGACGATGGGGTTGAGAAATTCACCCGCCACATTAGCCATTCTCATTGATAAAATTTTCTGTGATTTGGTTCCACATGCATTCGCATATGTGGATGATTTTATAATTTGCGCTTCGACGCTTGAAGAACATGTTAAGATCAGTGTTGCCGCGAAACATTTTTAGCGGTAGCTAAATTCAGGCTAAAAAAGGGCTAAACAAGAGCTAAAAATCGTCGTTGTGGCTAAAAATGGTAGCTAAATATTTTTACCTACATATAAATATATAAGTATACACGCAAACATTTTCTATAAGTAATGATATAGAAAAACAATGAACTCTGGAAAGAATTAATATTTTATTCAACAAAAAAACTTGTTGTGTAACACATAAAGCATATTAAGGGCCGCCAACTTACCTATTTTAAAGTATAGTTAAATCGTTAATGGATAAGATAACGGCCCAGAAACGTAAAAAACATACATATACATATGTATGTACAGTTTAAAAATTAATTTCTTACATAAACAAAAAAATGAGATCACATTAAGAATACATAAGTACTAGAATCATATCTATATACAGTGTCGGACAATACTAAATAACTTAAATAATTTCAAACTATGCTTCGAAAAATATCCATTTGTAAAAGAAATTTTTAAAATGTTATGTTATAATTTACAAAGAATTAAAATGTCGGTGCTTTATTATTGTCCGACGCTGTATGTATCAAACAAACAAAAGAGTATTCATTTAATGAACTCATAGTAAATTAATTTAATCTATAAACATTTTTTTAACACATTAAATATCTATATCTATATCAATACTATCATCGCTAAGCGATTCTTCGTCGTTACAATTTTGTTCATTTCTCATTAACCTGACGATATCATCTGTAATTTCAAAATCATGACAACATTTCTGTACATTTTTTAAGCCATATCTTACAGTTAATAAAGCGTTTAACATTGCAAAATTTATTTTATTTCTGTGCTTATTTTTAACGAAATTTATTATAGAAAACGTCCTTTCAACTTCTGCGTTACTTAAAGGTAAAAGAAGCAACCGATAAACAAACTTTTTCCACCACTTAAGCTAGCGACACAATGAACAGTTTATTTGCCTTAAAGGAAAGGCGTTCGCTTTATAAGCGAAGAGGTAAATTCATGAAAATCATATACAAAATTTTAATGTCAATGATGAATAAATTTTGAAAAGGGCTAAAAAAGGGCTAGGGGCAATTTCAAATTTTTGTGGCCAAAAAAAGAATTTGGTAGCCAAATTTAGCCACCAAAGGGCTAAAACGGCAACACTGGTTAAGATATTGGCTATTGTTGCAAAACGTCTGGCTGTGACCTCAAAACAACCATTAGATAGATATAAAATCGAGAACAACCTCCTATATCACCGATTGAAATTTTCCAATCAAAGTGCGGAAATACTGTGGACACTTTGTGTACTATCTTCTGACAGAGCAAAAATCCTCGATGAAAACCATAACCAACATTCGCATCAGGGTGTTTGGAAAACTTATAGACGTATCTTACAACGCTACATATATGAGTTCGTTTACTAGTACGTTCGGCAATGTGAACTATGCCACCGCATTAAACCAAGTAATGAGAGCACCAAAACACCTCACGGCGAATATAGAAAACCAAAACGACCGGATAGACAATTATCGATTGACTTCGTCGGTAAGCTGCCCATGTCTAAAAATCGTAACCAACGGATCTTCGTAGCCATCGACTGTTACTCGCGATATGTCTGAGCGCAGCCCATGAAAAACGCAAACGCCATATCCGTAGTCAATTGTTTTCGCCATATATTCTCGGTGAATGGCTGCCCCGAACTGATTATATCAGATAATGGTACTCAATTCATCAGTCAAACTTTCGCAAAGCTTTGCGCCGATTATAATATCAAACACATGAAAACGCCTTTGTACCATCCACAAGCCAATCAGGTAGAGGCGACAAACAAAAGCATTAACCTTGGATTACGTGCTCACATGGCTGATCTTCTTGAACATTCCTCTTGGAAACTATCTTTCTCGTGTTATTCATGATATTAACACTTCAGTGCATTCAGCCACGGGCTACACGCCATATTTCCTACACACCGGTCGTGAATATGTGAAAGATGGAAACGAATATAAATTATTATTGGATGTAAATCCATACCATACCCAGGAGGTGGAACAACGTAAAGTTCTGGCTGATGAAATTCGAGACAGACAGTTCGAACAATATCAACAAACCGCACAACGGGCATTGACCCGCAAAAGAGAACGCCATTTCGAGATAGGCTTGGAAGTGTACATTCCCAATCCTAAACAGTCCGTGGCCGGAGAGGACTATACACAAAAACTAGCCCCACCAAAAATTAGAGCCTATGTTTCACGGAAACTTGGTTCGAACTCATATGCTTGGCAATTATTCCGCCGATTTAATCACAACACGTTAACTCATTCAGTACATTCGCCTTCTCAAGAATTTCGATGAATATATGGCGGGCCTTCATATTCCATTGATTCTGCCTTATTGAAATAATAATTACGTTTGTAAATGAAATTAATTACTGAATAAATTTATTAAGTTTAGTTTTGTTATATCCATAGTTTTGTTATATTATATCCTCAGTCCATTGCTAGTAAATCGATCAAAGCAAACAAGAAAAGATTCATAACCAAATCATTTACCAATGCCTTTCATCTACCGTAGCTTATGCAATGCGTACTGAAACTAAATAGGAAAGACGGATCATGTGTACTAGAGCTCTTGTTAACAGTCGATTATCCGGTTAACCGATTATTCGAATAGTCGAGTAGCAACTTTTGCATTGACTGAAAATCGAATAGCAAGTATTCGATCGTTTCATCAACTTCGACTAGTCGTGCAATTGATTAACTGTCATTATTCGAATAGTGAAAGTTGTTTAAATACAACAACTCACAAAAAATTTGCTTCATCCAAAATGAGTTTACGTAAGCGTAGCTGGGTGTGGAACTTCTTTTCTAATTCCGAAGGTGGAAAAGAAGTCAAGTGTTCAATATGTGGACAAAATATGGCATATAATAATTCGACATCGTCTTTGGCAACCCATTTGAAGGCCATTCATAAGAGGAACAAGTAGCAGGACCTGGAAATGTATGTTTATGTTAACGAACTAATAAGTGGTAATTTTCCATAGTAGCCAATAGTGAATGCGCCGAACCAAGCAATAGCACGATTAATTGCAACAAATATGTTACCCATTTCTTTTGTTGCAACCCTGAATTCCATGAGTTTATGAAGGTGATGGATGCACTTTGAATTTTGCTTATTTTGCTATAAGACACGGGTTCGTCTCCATCATAATGCATGCAGTACCACACCATTTTTGGTACTATAAATATTCAAAGCCTATCAACCGCAAAACTTATGAAATATCGAAAGAAAACAACTATTCGAATAGTCGAATCTGTCAAGTAATCGAATGAAAACAACTACTCGATTATGAACGGTTAGTCGAGAGTGAACGGTTAATCGATTAATGGTATTCGATTATTTTTTGAAACAACTTTTTCTATTCGATTAACCGATTAATCGGTTAGTCGATTAACAAGAGCTCTAATGTGTACATATATACATATGCGCTCAAAGGCGAACTGAACGAGTCAGGATGGGGTTGACGAAGATCATGTAGAACGATTTCGATGTAAGGGGTCTAACGTCCAGGCCGTGAATCGCATTCGAACCACCATTCTCATATCCCTACTAAACGCTCCACAGGTTTTTTTGTTAACGTGTCGCTGAAGATGAGAGGGGGATAATGATCTATTATTTTTATTGGCCAAATAATAGACATAAGAACGATTATGAGAAATGTAAACATAACAAAACTGTCAAAGCTAAACTTCCAAATTGGGGGATTGCCAGATGAATGTACGTAACCAATAGTTATTCAAGACACGAACCATTATATCAATATAGACACGAATTGACATGGCCACTATGAAAACGCCCACACTGACATACGATAAAAGAATCGGTGGTTACAACCACGAGGCTAGAAAAATATAGTTTCTTTTTCCGAATTGGACACGGAGCGAACCATACTCATCATCCCTCGCAAGAACGGAATTACAACCAAGTAATTAAAGTGTATTAAAAGCTTGTATTAAAAGCTGGCGACATTCGGGGAGTCGATACTCACCCCTCAGTGGAAAGTGGAAAGTGAAATCGACTGCGTCCAAGCAAATATAAGGAAAAATGGTTTTTTTTCTTGTATCGAGTTAATAGAGGCAAAAGGTGCCGTCACATTCCTTCCGGCAAATCCCCAGCCATGTTGTTGCGTAGAATAAAGAAGTTGTGAGCATCAAATCTGGCCTATTCATTTGACAGCAATTGAGCCACCATAAGCCGGTAATACAAAATCATTACACGTAAGTCAGCCACTTGCCACCATCTATTGGAAACGAGCTATCCATAAACCGTAAATAAAGATTCCTGTTTGGACCGACAAACTAAGGTCAAGCAAATCAACACTTGTATTTGTTTGAAATGGTTTGTTATCGTACATTTTGTTAGGGGACATTTTCAACTTTAACAACAAATTTCTCGTAAACTATGAGTTTCCCCCGCCGTCTGGTTTTCAGTTTTGTGATGTGCTTTTTGTTCAAAGCGTGGTACACTCTCGCGAAGTTTCCCCCTTTATTTTTCTATTTAGCTCGGAAAATCGGGTTTTAGCTCCTAGCTCTTTTTTCAGCTCTTTTCAAATTTATGTAGCACTTTTTTAGCTCCAGAAAGTTTTAGTTGTATTTGGTATATATAAGCCAACAGCGTTGATAAAATGGATAATTTCGAGATGCAACCATAAACTCTTGGATCTAGGTTAAAGAATTCAAGAATTAATTTAAAGAAAATCCATTTTCTGATAGCGCGGATTTTCGCCAAAAACGGCCGATGACAATTCTTTTGGCCGATACTACCCTCGGCATCGGCCGATTATTCGGTCGGACTCTACTGAGAAGTGTCAAAAATATAGACAATGAACAACAAAATCCACAAAAGACATTCGATTCTTGAGTTCCAGTGCATCATTCATCAACAAGCATTGTGTGAAAAGCATGGTTTCGCTTCCGTTCTAATATAATGGGCGTAGTCAAAAAAATAGTGAACCCCATATCTTCACAGTTAATGCGTAAAGGTTGAGACTTATGCAAAGTTTATAGTTTTTATGGATATATGCCAGCAATTATTGAATTTGAACGTATAGTTTAAGGGCGCTAATAAAACTTTTATAATAATTATAGCTCTCACTCGCGCTTTTGAAGGTTTTTGGTAAATTATCCCCCTTATTATGAATTTTCATACGATAGGGATAGACGCTTGCAAGCGTACCTTATGAAATCAGTTTTCGTATTATACACCCCTATTCTGCAACTCTTTCGTATTCGGATTTTGCTACGAATCGTAGAAATAGTATGCTGCAATCCGAATCGTATCTTCGAACTTTCGAAATTCGTAACAATGGCATGCCTAAAAACGAACGAGTAAGCTAGTTTGCGTAATTTTGTACGAAAACAATTCTGTGTCGGAGGCGAGATAAAATATGTAAAGCGATGTGTGTTTGCAGGAAATATTAGAGTTGTTCATTTAAACAGATAAATTTGCTTTTCGCATATACGTATATTTTTATCCACTGCTTTATATAAACGAGCAAAAAAGAATCTTTGTTGCCCCTCATCGATAAACTTGGGTCCGGTTCAGTTATTTGTACAATGATTTTCGGTTGTTGTGTCCAGACGCATAACCCGAATCCAAAAACTTTAACATACACATGTAATCGAAGGATTTACATTTTATTTAGGATAAATGTTTCAAATTTCCTACCACTAGCTTATTAATAAACTCGGTTTGCACTATTCACTTTTTGTAAATTTCGACGTGGGTTCTGCGCAAAAATACCGTGGATGGTGTAGCCGGAGTGATATTCACAAGAATACCTTTGTATACCTTTGACATGCGGAAGCCCCTCTTCTCCGGCAACACAGAAAGGAGAAGTCTACTTAGTAAGGGTTATAATTCCTAAGCGCGGCCGAAGGCAGAAGCAGGCGCAACAGGTGGTGGACCTAACAAAGTGCATGTTTTCAATGCCTTGGAAGAAGCTGTTAATGCATTAACTGGATTTAGAACCAGAGCTTCAGGCATAGGAGGAGTTCTGGCTTGTGGTTCAACAATTCAACCAGAAGCTGACATAGATGCGCCCATGGTTACTATGGCCGACAGCTCAGCATACCTTTGTGAATCCATTGCCATAGCGCCCTTTTACTCTGCTGCTATAATTGCAAATTCATCAGAATCCATAATTTTCCTCAAAATATGTAAAATTAACCAATTTTACAATAAACAAGCACATGATGAGTGTTTTTTTAATTCCTTTCCACTTTGTTTTACTTCATTCAGCTATCTTCGAAAAACAACTGATAGCTGGCAATGCTGCACATGTTTCCGCAAGGGTTGCAGCATGTGGATTTTTCGTTTTTCGTAGCGTAGCTACGAATTACGAAAATTCGGGTTCTAGAATAAGGGGGATAGTTTTCATACGCCCGAGAGATGTATTGTTGTGAATGGCTGTGGTTTTTATTGTTGTTGTAGCGGCTACAACAACCCCGCCTAGATCGGTTAGTATCTCAGTCGTTGTCGCCACGCTCAACTAACGGAAGACCCAAGAAGCGTGCAGCCTCTATAGAGTCTGTCCACAGGGACAGAGGCGTTAGTTGTGTGTGGTTATCCGGTCATACGAAGATATGTTTCGAGTCGTGGGGTGTCTCTCCGCATGCCGGACACTCATTTGGCACATCTGCGTCGGTAAGCTGACTTCGTCATTTCATATAGCAGCCCTTTGACGTGCGTGCTTCTCTGTAAGCAAGTGTCTGTTCGGGTGTCCACTTCTGTGGCTCTTTACTAGGAATTGGTAGCATTTTTGTCTCGTCATGCAGGTGGTGTTCTGGGGACGTCAGAAGACATCCAGTCGCTGTCCGAAGTGCAGTGTTTGTGTTGTCTGCATCCTAATAGTCCCCGGCGACCATACTGGTGCTGCGTAATTTAAAACCGGTCGGCCAATTGCCTGTTATGTTGCCAGCAACGTTTATTTGTCTTTGCCCCAAGTACTGCCGGCTAGCGACTTGAAGACCTTGTTGCGGCTCTTTGTTGTTGTTGTTGTAGCGGCTACTAAGTCCCGCTCGGGTCGGTTCATCCGTTAACGTTGTCGTCCGTTTTAGCTAAGGGAAGGCCCAGGAAGTGTGCGACTTCAATAGGGTCTGTCCATAGGGGCAGGAGCGTCAGCTAGGTGGGGTTCTCAGGGCATGTGAAGAGGTGCCGAGAGTCATGTGGCGACTCTCCACATGCCGGGCATTGGTTGGGTACATCCTCATTAATTCTGCTCAGGTATGAGTTTAGCCAGAGCGAAGTTGGGCTATTGTGGTGGTTGTTTAATGAACCTCTGGACTTCGTCCGTCATTCTTAGGTTTATTTTCTTTTTCGATGGTCATATTATTGCCTTTTTATAATCAGGCAACATTAAAAAAGAAGTTTTCACCATCGAATAAACAGTGAGTGCAAATAGCTTACGTATAAACGTAGTAACAGTCTAGTGCCGTTTTTGTATATGTATTGTGTACGTGAGTGCATATGTATTGTGTATGTGTTGTGTACATGTTTATTTATAAACGAATGTGTTACTTTTCTTTTATACGTGTTTATTGATATATCTGTACTGTAGTGTTTTCGGACGGTACTAGCTCTTACTGCTAATATATGAGTATTACATATATGGTGTAATCCATTATTTTTATAAACAGAACGCAAGAAAATATTTTTCTTTTATTTTGGCCACTCTGAGTTTAGTTTTTGAATTCAACCGCGATGCAAATTTACATTGTTAGATCTAATTTACACATTTAATTTTTTTACGAGCCTCCTGACGAGCTTTGACGAGGGCTCTTCTGCAAGCAGCTGTTTGCTGGGATGACCACGTCTGTGGCTCCCCACAAGGAACTGCTTGCAGAGCATTGTTCGTCGTGTAGATGGTGTTGGGGCGTCATTACCCAGCAAAAAATTAGGTTTGATATACATTTGAGAATGATTTGAAATCAAAGCCTTTATCAATTGTCAAACGTTTGAAAATGATTTGATATTGATTTGAAAATTACAGCTTTCTGAATAAAAATGGGAGTTTGATCTCCATTTGAGAATATGGTTAACTCTCAAATCAATTTCAAAGGTTATTTATCACATGTACTTCAAATGTGGAAATAAAACTTATAATAGGAAATGTATATTTCATATTTATTTTTTCTTCGCGATGTACATATGTATGTACGTAACAAAAGAAACAATTAAGATAAAGTAATTTATAATAAATTCGTCTTTCTCTTTGAAATTTTTTCTATTCATTCTTTTTTTCAATTGATTTTTTTCTTAAAATTGAATTTTATTCTTACAATTTTTGATTTAACTGCGCATTTTTATAACGTTTGATACTTGACATCTTTCTTCAAATCAACCTCAAATGAATTTTAAATGTAAAATTTAAACCTCGTTTTCAATTTGAGAATCATTTGAGAAAAACTTTTGATATCAAATTGAGAAATACATTTTTCTCAAACGTTTGAAACTGTGTTTGCTAGGTAGGAGGCATCCGGTCGCTGCTCGTAGTGCCGTGTTCTGGCAGGTCTGTAGCTTCATCCAATGCGTCCTGCTAGTCCCAGGCGACCACACGGGGGCGCTGCATAGTTTAGAACCGGCCGGCCAATTGCCTTGTATGTTGCCAACAACGTTTCTTTATCTTTGCCCCAAGTGCTGCCGGCCAGCGACTTGAGGACATTGTTGCGGCTCTGTACTTTGTTGACAATGCGGTTGTATGCGCTGAGAAGGAGAGCAGACTGTCGAAGGTAACTCCGACGATTTTCGGGTTATACACCGTCGGTGTTGCTACGCCATCAACGCGAATACCCAGGTGCAGTCTGACCTCCTTCGTCCAGGTGGTGAATAGGGTTGCCGAGGATTTCGCAGGAGATAGGGCAAGGCTCCTTGCAGTGAGATAACCGTTTACTTTCGAGCACAAATCATCAATTCCATTCCCAGACGCCATGATCGAACAATCGTCCGCATAAGAGACAATATTGACACCCTCTCGTTCCCACGACAGTCGGGTCTACGTAACCGGAACGACCCAGATTTATATTTGGCCAAGGACTGTCACTCCAGCAACACTCCCCAAAAACTCTTTGGGGAGCTTGTATGCTGCTACAACAACAACAACAACGCCCTCTGGTGGTTGAGGAAGCTTTGAGATGTAATAATTAAACAGTAGTGGGGACAGGACACCACTTTGTGGTACCCCCTGTTTAATTTTACGTCGCTTGCTGGTTTTGTCTCTGAAAATTACTGACCAGTGTCGACCACTCAGGTAATTCGCCGACCACCGTTTGAGTCCCTTTGGGAGTGAGGAGGCCTCCATGTCTTCTAGCAGCGTTGACTGACAGTAACAAACGCCTGGGACAGGTCCAACGCTACTAGAATAGTTCTCTCACAGGGGCGGTTTCGGTTAAGGCCACGAGTTATCTGTGCGTTTATGGCGTTAAGTGCTGTTGTTGTGCTATGCACTTTACGGAACGCATGCTGATGCTTCGCTGGGGTCAGGTGGTTCGTGAAATACGAGGCCTTGCTACCCTTTAGTGTCTTCGCTACCAGGGAAAGGAGGCTTATTGGGCGATAAGACTCCTTTGTTGGCTGGTTTCTCCGGCTTGAGCAGTGGAAACACTCTCCCCATCTACCAGATGTCTGGAATGACGAGAGTGGCCATAGACAAGTTGAGGACCTCCGTTAGGTACGCTACTCCCGCAGGACCTAAATTTTTCAGCATCAACATGCATATTCCATCGGGTTCGACGAAGCGGGGTCACCAAAGTCCATTTCGACTCTGTCGTCACGCTTCGTCGTGTTAGACAACGACCTCACGGTTGACAAAGGCTTGCTCACACCAGATGCGAAGTTGTAGGTCTTCAAATGCTCTTCCCATTTCTTCCGCTTATGTACATTCCCACGACAGCCGGTTCTACGTACCGGAATGAGTCGGGTTTTACCCGACCAAGGGCTGTTGTTTCGGCGATTTAACCCCGTTTAGGTCGGTGAAATCCATCTGTACTTTGTTGACAATTGCGGTTGCGTGCGCAGAGAAGGAGAGCAGACTGTCGAAAGTAACTCCGAGTATTTTGGGGTTATTCACTGTCGGAATTGGTGTGTCATCGACGTAAATGCCCAGCGGTATTCTGACCTCCTTCGTCCAGGTGGTAAACAAGGTCGCAGGGGATTTTGTAGGGGAGAGGGTTAGGCTGCTAGTAGTGAATAAGCAAGTAAGCTCGGAGAGATACCCGTGTACTTTCGACCACAAGTCATCAATTCCATTCCCAGACGCCATTATCGAACAATCGTCAGCGTAAGAGACAATCGAGACTTCCTATGGTGGTTGACGGAGCTTGGAAATGTAATAGTTAAACAGTAATGGGGAAAGAACACCACCTTGTGGAACCCCCTGTTTTATTTTTCTAGGTTTACTTGATTTGTCTCTAAACATTACTGACGAGTGTCGACCACTCAGATAATTGGCCGACCACCGTTTGTGCCTCCATGTGAGCCCCTGTTGGAGAGAGGAGGCATCTATGACTTCTAGCAGCGTGGAGTGGCTGATGGTATTAAACGCCTTTGACAGGTCCAACGCTACTAGAATAGTTCTCTCACAGGGACGATTGTGGTTTAGGCCACGTGTTATTTGAGTGTTTATGGCGTTAAGTGCTGTTGTTGTGCTGTGCACTTTACGGAAACCATGCTGATGCTTCGCTGGGGTCAGGTGGTTCGTAAAATACGGGAGTAGCAAGGCCTCTAGTGTCTTCGCAACCGGGGAAAGGAGGGTGTTATCGGACGATAACTCTCCTTTGATGGGCGGTTTAACCGGTTTGAGTAGTGGGACCACTCTATCCATCTTCTAGATGTCTAGAATGCCGAGAGTGGCCATTGATGGGTTGAGAACCGTGGCTAAATAGTCTACTCCCGCAGGACCCAAATTTTTCAGCAGCAACATGCATATTCCGTCGGGCCCCATGGCTTTGGAGACTTTCGCCTTCCCGATGGCTACCTGAACTTCACCGCAAGTGAAAACAAGAGGCGCACTGGTTGCTGGCAGTTTGTGCAGCCTTCTGGTCACTCGAGGCTTGGCTTTGTCCGCCGGAGGATGCAGTATAAATTGCCGGCTAAAATAGCTCGCGCATCGCTCGGGGTCCGACGAAGCATGGTCGCCGAAAGATATTTCGAGCCTGTCGTCGCTCTTCGTCGGATTGGATAGTGACCTTACGGTTGACCAAAGCTTACTCACACCAGATGCGAAGTTACTGGTCTTCAGATGCTCTTCCGCTTATGTATGTTCACAAGCTGCCGAATCTCCGCGTTGAGATCCTTTGTACGGGGATTTCCGGGATCGGCCTGACGAAGGCTGTTACGATCATCGGGTAGAACAGGCACTTCAGCAGGGAAGTTTGGACGGGGGTCCGTTATGCATCCTGCAGGTACGAAGTGAGCTGCAGCAGCAGTGACAACCCTGCGGAACCTACGTTCACCTAGGTGGACGTCTTTTGGTGTGGGGAGCGCAGCGAAGGTGCTTTCAGTAATCACATGCTTTCACAAATCTACTACCCTAATATTACGCTCAAATTGGCCCCATTTAACTTGTTAAACGAAAAAGAGCTTTTTGGAAAACACAATCGTCCACATTGAACAATTGGAGTTAACTTTGACGGTTGTTGTGATTACCAATAATAATTCGAAAAAAAATATTCAATATCAAGTTTTTGCGTTTCAATTTGTTTTGAGCGAATGTCTGCTTCATGATATTAACGCATACGGATTACTTAAAGACTTCAAAATGTTTAGTTCATATGCACTATTTATCTCCACATACGATGAGACCTAATGGGAAATAACTAATTACCGCCTTGGCCTCTTTTTTGGCGGGCAGACATGCATACAATTTTGATATTTTTGGATAGTTGTTAATTTTTAATATTTTTGAGAATATAAATTTTGGAACGTTGGCGTGAAAACTTTTGTGTCTTTCTGATTGGCCGGAGCAGAAAGCTTTCTGATACAACTCTGCGCTGAACTGGTTTTCAAACGAGTTAAATGATTTAACTGCTTCAATTTTCCAAAAACAATTGCATCCGATTTAACTTGTTTATGAACATGTTTTGTTCATTTAACTGGTTCAAGCCCATTTAACATGTGTAACTCGTCAATTTGAACGTAGTATAACTATCGGATTTCATACGACAACATCGATACGTAATAGAGAGTAACAGAATGCAAGCGTTTATCGTTCATAGCACGAATTCATAATAGGGGGGTATCTATATTCCAAAATTTTAATGAATTTTTTTTTGAAAATTTGGTAGAAGTTATAGCTGCTATTTCGGATATCACCACATTTCCTCATCACCTTCTTGGTTTTTGGTAAACGTTTCCCAAACTTAACAAATTTAAAATCCGATTTGGACTTACATGAAAAACCTGACGGACCAAGAGACACCGAAAAGTTTTATTGTGTACTAAATTCTGTCATCGAAAAATTTTCATGGAGGTCTTCTGGATTCAAGGAGTTATCGGAAACATTCAAATTTATTATGTATACTGCCGTGGGATTCTAGAAATCGCCACACTAAATTTCTGTCGCTAAAAATCTCTAAATGAATAATGAATATCCGTATTGCTTACGATTTTATATTTAACCCCTTCCGCTTTCGCGTTGCATATTTTTAACCCCATATGTCATTCATTCAGAGATATTTAGCGATAGAAATTTAGCTAAGCGATTTCTAGAATCCCATTGTTGATATGACTTCACTTGATAAACAGAATGTGAATGTAGCTGATTGAGTTCCAGTGTAATTTAATATGGACTAAAAACTTTGTCGAAACAAGGAATGAGTTGAAATTAATCGAAACTAAAATTTTAGAAACTTGAATTCAATTCAGACATATTAGCTGTCTGCTGAAGCTTGTTTTGGCTATCTTGACGATATTTTTATTTTCATCTACCTATGCATATGTGTTGTTGTTTTTGTTGTAACAGCATACATATTCCCCAGTCCTTGGCCAGATATAAATCTGGGTCGTTCCGGTTACGTAGATCCGACTTTCGTGGGAACGCATGTGTGTCCTTACCACTTACCACGTAAAGTACACAGAGATATTTAAGACACGTTTAATTCGTTCTTTTAAAATTTTTTGTACGATTTGTGTGTCATTTAGTGTCTTCAAGAACGCTAATAAGTCATGATTTCTTGTTGACACGTCATGGCTACATTGAATATTTCTTTGGCAATAATGGCATGTATGTGTATTAAAGTGGTCCAAAAATGTATGTAAACAAGTAATTTTTAGCAAAAAAAAACCGACTTAAAAAAAATATATATATATATCTATATATTTCATGATCCAATGATCGGATCTAAACCAATTAGTATGGGACCACCTCTGAGACACTACCTTTCCGTTGCAAAAATAATTATTGAAATCGGTTGACGTGGTGTAAAGTTATGCGGTAACATACATAAAAAAAAAAAAAAGATTCCGACGAACTGATAACCTCCTCCTTTTTTGGAAGTCGGTTAAAAAATAAGGTCGGATTTTTAATGCCGCCACCCCCTAGGATTGTTATATACCGAAAAAAATAACCATATTTTTTTATTTTGAAATAAAAAATAATTTAGGTAGTGCTCAAAGCGCTCAAAGTTTTCCATGTATTTTATATGGAGAAAAAACATCTTTTCGTAGAAATAGTGTAGAATTCTTGAAAATCAATATTTTTCGATCGGAAAACTTTACTTATCTTCAGGAGATTCCCAGTAATAATACTCAATTGTTTTTTTAACAATTTTTTCATGGTAACTATATTTTATAGGTCCTCCAAAGCCCTTAGAAAATGCAATGGGGGGACCAATATAAAATCTTTAATAATAAAAAATAGTTAAATAAACAATTGGATATTAGTCTCCTGAAGAGAACCATAGTTTTCCGGTCGAAAAATATTGATTTTCAAGAGTTTTATACCATTTCTACGAAAAATTGTTTTTTCTCCATATAAAATACATGGAAAACTTTGAACGCTTTGAGCACTTCCTAAATATTTTTTGATTTCAAAATAAAAAAATAGGGGTATATTTTTTTCGATATGTATCAATCCTAGGGTGTGCCGGCATTAAAACTCCGACTTTATTTTTTTGGACCACTCTAATGTGTATGTATAAAAGTTCACCGGCCTGGCCTTAACATTCCAGAAATTGTTTCTTCAAATTATACCGAGCGAGTTTAAAATTGAAGCTATCAAATGGGCCTATAAAGTTGAGTTGATTTCTAACACAATCCTTTGAAGTAAAAACTAACGAATATTAATAACAAAATTTTACAAACTTTTACTAACCTATTACGTACGAGATATTTTAGGACTAATTTTTGAGTTTATCCTACAATCAAAAAAGTTGCAAATCCCTTTATTCGATTTTATTTTATTTGGACGAATGTACTAAAAGTCTGTAATATTTGCAATTTTAATATATTTATTTCATACAACTTAGCTGAGGCGACGATGATGATTGTAATGCATTTTATACACTCACGCAGTCGAGAGTGAGAGAAACCATTTTTAAAAGTTGATTTTACCTTTGCCATTACTTAGTTATAATTGAGTGGCTTGACGTGAAATGCACTTTTCATGTAACTGTTCTTCAAAAAGCCTAATTGAAAATTAAATATTCAAAAAATGGATATGGCGAATAAGAGACTATACCTATGAAGTGTTGAGCGTTCGAAAATATGTTTTATCTCGCCACTTGTCAACCGTGCTGATATGTTGCACACATGCTTACGTACATATTTTACTCGCCACACATTCGACACGTTAATATTTTCTTGAGAAGGGTATGGGATGGTGACATTGCGGTACAGTACCCATAAACGTTGTACACACCGTCTCACCTGCAATAGCATCAATGAGAGAGCAAGTAAAAAATCAACCATTACCACCACGGTTGTCTCTGCAACTATGCTATGGGGTAGAAGGTTGCATATTAAGCCGCTATGCACGTCGTTTGGATTGGATTTTATAGTATTGTCTTGCGCCACTGGTGAACACAGTAAAATTAAATGGCAATGCTTTCCCACGACAGTCGGGTCTACGTAACCGGAACGACCCAGACATATATCTGGCGAGGACTGTCTATCACTCCAGCGTCATTCCCCAGAAACCCTGTGGGCAATTTGAACGCTGTTTCAACAACTAAAATAAATGCATATGAGCAAATCTAAAACACAGACCCAGAATAATAATTATTTCATGGTGGAGTTTTAAAAAAGTCATCCAAATTTTCGTAAGAATTACAAAAGTCTTTTGATAATAATTATGTGCGAGAAAATTTTTTGAAGTCATCGATAACTATTATTTTAAGACTTATATAATAGAAGTCTTTTCATAATAATTATCAGCCAGATAAATATTTTTAAGTCTTCAAAGACTTTTATTTTGAGACTTATATTATAAAAGTCTTTTCATAATAATTATGAGTGCGAAAAAATTTTGTATATAGTCCCGAACGGCTCCCAAACCAAGCCCCAACTGGGCCTAAACTACTCCCCAACTAGTCCCGAACTCTTGAACAAGTCCCGTCTTTAAAGACTTAAACAATTTTTTCGGGTTCATAATTATTATGAAAATACTTTTATAATATAAGTCTTAAAATAAAAGTCTTTGAAGACTTAAAAATATTTATCTCAATGATGATTATTATGAAAAAACTTTTATAATATAAGTCTTAAAATAAAAGTCTTTGAAGACTTAAAAATATTTATCTCCTTGATAATTATTATGAAAGGACTTTTATAATATAAGTCCTTGAATAATAATACAAAAAATAAATGAAGTGTTAAAAAGAATAAAATTATTCCAAACATCGCCTGAAACCATGATTCAATAATAGAAAGGTTTTGTAATAAAACAGTCTTCTCGCTCCCACACATAAAATCGGCTCCTTTACTTGTGCAGAATGTTGCTTACTCTATAGTTTCTAGTGATATTAGTAGTAAAACCAAAAAATTCTTCATACTAAATATTCGTTGGCGTCACCTTCGTTTGCGTAATTTTCAAGAACAAGTGTAGAATAGCGACCGTTTAGCTATAAAATAACCAAAAATGCCGATTGCTAGAACTTTTTACGCTGATTTCAACGATACCAAATTTATTCGGCGCAGGTAAAAAATAAAAAAGATATAAGAGGTTTATTTGCTTTATTTATTTGTATTTTTCATTATCACTAAATTGTTGAAACCCAAAAGTAGATCATGACAAAATATGTAATATCGAATTAAAGGTAATAACTTGTACTCTCTAAATAATATAAATTTGTTTACCATTAATTTAGCAGTTTTTTCTAAAAAGGTTATTTCATGAAAAAACAACATTAGTATGAAAAAACAACATTAGTTCGTTTTTAGTGGTTTTGGTTTACACAAAATTAATTATCTTCATGGTGACGTCATTAATTTTTTAATCGGTTATACAGTTAATAAGATATTAATATTTAAATAATCTAAAAACTGAAATTTAACCTTCTAGAACGTCTTCATTTTTCACTTGCGCCACTTGGCATGGTTGAAATGAGCATAAAAAGTTCTATTGATCTGCATTTTTCGTTTTTGCATAGCTGAACGGTCAGTATTCTGGATTTGTTCCAGGAAATGACGAATAACTTAAATCAAAAATCCACATTTTTATGTATTGTTTAGTATTTCCATTAAAACACCAAATATATTGCAAATTCGCATAGAATTAATAATACACATTTTACATGTAATTGTATACTTTGCGTACTTTTTGTAGTACCATTCCACTTCCATTTTCGCAAAAGGCTATCACATTCTTCCCCTTTCTCCTACTTCCAAAATACAAATCTAGATAAAGGAGTGTCAAATTTTAGCTGTCACAAATTACACAACCTTGTTTTATTGAATCATGGCCTGAAACGATAAGAAAACGACTAATTCAGGTAATAAGAAAAGGACTCGCCCACGCGAGTTGCCTTCGCCGGACGTTTTAGAGCGACTGGTATTAAGAAATCGATACGATGGCGATATTACCCGCAGTAAATTTATTTCCGCGGGCGACTCGTTTCTATTGCCGGCAACAAAAATTGTTTTGTGGGTGCTTATGCATGTGTACACTTCATATGTAGTTGGCACGGCCGGCCGCAGGATTTCTCTTTAGGGGGAGTTTTATGTAAAGTCATTCGTAACAACCAACAATATCATTGTTTTAGTTAGAGTATTCAGCACATTGTATTGAATTGTGGATATAATTCAGCACAACTCAAAAACAAATTAACATGCAATTCACCGAGGTATAGATAAAAATTCTTTTAATACTGAGTCAACATTAACATCCATATTGCGACGAATATTGAGAAAAGCTAGCCCATTGTGTGCTCGTTCCCTGCCCATGCCTGCACATGCATGATGATATCTATATATTAATACGCTAACATAAATTTTGTCTCCGTTCGTTTGGCGATTCTACCGAACCGATTTCAAAACCAAGAACACCATTGGAAAGGCATTTTTCCGTAGATGAGCAGAGTTTTTATGGTTTCAAAATTGGTTGAAAATTACGGCCAAAACCGTCGAAAATTGGTTGGTTGAAAATTACGTCAAAAAATTATTTAACTCGACTATTTCGATTATTTAATTCGACGCTTTAGTTGAGATGTGATCAATATATCTTAGAAATGCAGCACCAATGATTGGTTTTGATAGGATTGTCGATTCGGTGCGACTGCTGAACATTTTTAAATTTAATGTGATGACGAGGAACTCAATCGAAGGTATTTTATTGTAGTCTCTTTTAAGGATCCGCAGCCAACTTTTTATTCAACTGATCGCCTCTAAAGTTGCCTGTAAAAGCGTCTCATTAAAGCACCGCATGAGCGCGTAAAATTTTGTAATTGAAAGTAAACAATGGCAATCCTTTTCTTGCATTATAAATACGGTGACCATATTTATGAGAGCTGAATACGGGACAAAAAATAATTGTGCAAATTTTTTCCACAACAGCTTACAGATCTTAAAGCCTTCTTCAATGATCCTAGATGTATTAGCCCTGGAACAGTATCCTTTTAACCCTTAAAAACCTAACCCCTAAGGCTTACCATTAATTTTTGCCAATTTTTTTGTCGGCGGTGTTACGCATTTTTTCATACAAAGTAAGTATGTTCCACCGTTTTTTTTGAAAGAGAAGCAAATGAGGAACTCAATTTTAATGAGTTACAAAATTGCACAAAAAAATTATTTTAAAGATTATAATTAAAAAGTTTGAAATTTTTGGTGAAACATTGCAGAATTAATTTTTATAATTTTTTACGTAAAGTTGGAAATTTGTTATATGGTTTTTGTTAGGAAAAGAGCTTTACTTTCATAAAATAAATGAAAATTATGGCCAAAACCGTCGTTTAAACATTTTCGAATTGTGTATAGATGTCGCAGCATGTTCAATTTGACATGTTTCGCCTGTTGTTTAAGCTTTGAAATACAGATAAATATGAAGATGAAGAAATAAATGATAACGATGAAGTCAAAAAAAAAGATGGCAAAAGTGAAGATAAAGAAGAAAATGGAGACAATGACAGATCCATAAGAATTAGGGTAACTGAAAGGGTAAGAACATTTCTTGAATTTATGAAGTGAAACTTCTTTAGCGGCAGTTGGTTGGTTGGGAGTAAATTGTCAAATTAAAGGGGAAAAATGCACATGGAAATGGTTCTCAGCGGTTTAGCGGTTTGAGAATAAAAACAAAAACAAAGATGCCTAGAGGTACAAGTAAAAACGAAGATCAAAGTAAATTTAAACACTTTAAGGTAAAGGTGAATAGGAATATGCAAAAATAAAGGTAAATATGAAAAAAGGGATGAGGATGAAGATCGATATTGTTATCGATATAAAACTCGATATTTTTATCGATATTGCTATCGATAAAATAATCGATATTGTTATCGATACTGTTATTGATTAAATAACCGCTATTGTAATCGATATAATAACCAATATAATAATCGATATTGTTATCGATACAACAATGGATATTGTTATCGGTATAATAATCGATTAAATAATTCATTTTGTTATCGATTTAGTCATTTATATTGTTAACGATATGTAAAATGTACATGATACTGATGATTGTTATATTTATCGATGAATTAATCGATTTTACAATCGTTGTATTTTTCCATATGTTTATGGATATTGTTATCGGTATTTTTATCGACACAGTTATCAACAGGGTTATCGATACACTAATCGGAACATGGAATGTGATCACATTACATGACATCACATCACATTTTATCACATGATATGAAGAGACATCACATGATATTACATCACATAATATGATATCACATCACACGATATCACGTGACATGACATTATATGATATGACATCACATTATATGGCATGACATCGCATGACTTGACATCACATGATATGACATCGTATGACATGACATGGCATTACATGACGTGGCATCACATGATATGACATCATATGGTATGACATCATATGACATGACATCACAGGATATGACAACACATGACATGACATCCTATCACATCACATAAAATCCCGTCACATCTTATCACGTCATCGCACCTCATCTCATCTACGTGAATAGAAAAAGAAAAGGATATAAGCAAAGATGTGAAAGATAAAAACAAAGATGAAGACCAAGGTAAAGTTAACGATGTCAAAACCAAAAACACCGTTGGTTTTCTGTAGATGAGGAGAGCTTTTATAGTTTCGAAATTGGTTGAAAATCGTCGTTTAAAAATTTTCATATTTGTGTATGGTTGTGTATGGCTATAATGAGAATCTACTATTTGTGCGTTAAAAGATGCCTTTAATTAGGTAAGAATTATGTAACTCGATGAATCGCTAGTTTTTTTCTACTATTTCTTAGATAAGTGTAATTTTTTTTTCTCGTAAAAACTATTATGATTAAGTTCCGTGTTTCCTTTTATTAGTCTTTCAGCTCGAAATCAACAACATTTATTTTAATTTTGTGATAATTGTCAAAATTATAACGCATCGAAATAAAGATAAAGTGATATGTGAATAAGTTGACAGCCAAGTTCACAAATCAAATAAGAATTAATTCAAGGCGATTGAATGTCTATTGGCATGCAATATATCGTTAGTACATAGGGACGAATCGACAATATAGGGCGACAAAAATGTTTACTCCGAATGTATTTAACAGATTTCAATGAAATTTGGTATTGAAGGATTTTCATCATCACTGATTTAGAATATTAAATTAAATTTCCAAAATTCTCAATGGCGGATCCAATATGGCGGACGATTTCTTAAAAAAATGTCTATATTGCTATGAAACTTGGTGTCCAGAGATTTTCGTCGTCACTGATTTCGAAATTGATATTCAATTTTCAAAAATCAAAATGGCGGATCCAATATGGCGGACGATTTCTTCAAAAATTTATAAATTTTTATGAAGCTTGGTATTTACTCCATATGCATTTGACAGATTTCAATGAAATTTTGTAATTGGATTTTTGTCGTCACTCAATTCGAATATTAAATTAAAATTCCAAAACTCAAAATGGCGGGTACAATATGGCGGAAGATATCTTAAAAAATGTATAGATAGTTATAAAGCTTGATATTGAATTTTAAAAAATCAAGTCTCAAAAATGTGTAGACTGTTGTGAAGCTTGGTATCCAGAAATTTTCGTCGTTACTGATTTCGAAATTGATATTATATTTTCAAAAATTCAAAATGGGGGTTCGAATATAGCGTCCCGAACAATAGGCGTTTTACTTTTAAAGCAACGCATTACCTTTAGCACCATTTGAACCCATTTTGAATTTTGAAAATTTAATTTCAATTTCGTAATCAAAGATAACGAGGATCTCTGAATACCAAGTTTCCTAGCAAAATATAATTTAAAAAAAGTGGTCCGCCATATTAGATTGTTATGAAGCTTGGTATCCAGAGATTTTCGTCGTCACTGATTTCGAAATTGATATTATATTTTCAAAAATTAAAATGGCGGATCGAATATGGTGTCCCGTTTTACTTTTAACGCAATGCATTACCTTTAGCACCCTTTGAACCCATTTTGATTTTTGAAAATTGAATACCAATTTCGAAACCAGTAACGACGAAAATCTCTGGATACCAAGCTTCAAAACTATCCATAAATTTTTTAAGATACTCCCGCCATTTTGAATTTTGAAAATTCGGTATCAATTTCGAAGTCATTGAGAACGAAAACTCTTGGATACCAAACTTCATTGAAATTTGTCAAATACATATGAGTAGTCCACTTGCAAAGTGCGCTCTGTAAAAGTTTTTCGATTTTTAGTATCTGGTGGATTACGTACCAGTATTTAAAGTAGTTTGATGTTCACTAATAAAGCGAAAAATCTTTTTATATTCTGAAAAAAATAGCATCAAATATTAACTCTTCTTCCAGAAGTCGCTATCATACTTATTTATAAACATTCAAAAGTGTCCATCTTCTGATGAACTTAGAAAACTGCTTTAGGTTGTATAGACTGTTAATGTTATCTTATGTCATGTTATGTTATGTTATAATTTTATAAGGCTCTTATTTATCCAAATTTCCAGGTAATAATAAAAAAGATTAAATTTAAATGTTACTTGTTGTCGTAGTCGTTTTTTCAAACTTATGGCGTTCTATTATAAAATCACATAACGCTGTTTGCAAGTGGACTACTCATATGGAGTAAACATTTTTGTCCTCCTATATTCTGGATTCGTCCCCATAAAGGACTTAAGAAAAAGATGCTCTATTTAATGAAGGGGGAAAAGGGGGAACGAGTTCGTGATATTTTTACATTGGCAATTTGTTGGATTTTCGAAATGTTGAAGAGAAATTGCTGTACTCTTTGGAACTTTTTTTATAACTCTAACTAATATAAAAATTTCAAAATTTGTTCAATAAAAAAAGGCAATTTATAAAATAGGTATTATACCTATTTTACAAACAACTATATTATTAATAAAAATCGAACATACCTCACGCCTCACTTTCCATGTTAACAAAACTATTAGTTGTTAATAAGAATAAAATGACAAGCGAAACTATTTTATCATCGCTTGAAACAAAAAATTATTTAACTCGACTATTTCGATTATTTAATTCGACGCTTTAGTTGAGATGTGATCAATATATCTTAGAAATGCAGCACCAATGATTGGTTTTGATAGGATTGTCGATTCGGTGCGACTGCTGAACATTTTTAAATTTAATTTGATGACGAGGAACTCAATCGAAGGTATTTTATTGTAGTCTCTTTTAAGGATCCGCAGCCAACTTTTTATTCAACTGATCGCCTCTAAAGTTGCCTGGAAAAGCGTCTCATTAAAGCACCGCATGAGCGCGTAAACTTTTGCAATTGAAAGTAAACAATGGCAATCCTTTTCTTGCATTATAAATACGGTGACCATATTTATGAGAGCTGAATACGGGACAAAAAATAATTGTGCAAATTTTTTCCACAACAGCTTACAGATCTGAAAGCCTTCTTCAATGATCCTAGATGTATTAGCCCTGGAACAGTAACCTTTTAACCCTTAAAACCCTAACCCCTAAGGCTTACCATTAATTTTTGCCAATTTTTTTGTCGGCGGTGTTACGCATTTTTTCATACAAAGTAAGTATGTTCCACCTTTTTTTTTGAAAGAGAAGCAAATGAGGAACTCAATTTTAATGAGTTACAAAACTGCACAAAAAAATTATTTTAAAGATTATAATTAAAAAGTTTGAAATTTTTGGTGAAACATTGCAGAATTCATTTTTAAAATTTTTTGCGTAAAGTTGGAAATTTGTTATATGGTTTTTGTTAGGAAAAGAGCTTAACTTTCATAAAATAAATAATAAACATTAAATAAACTATGGAAAAATAGTCAAAACTTACTAAAATGTCGAGTCCTAATTTCTATTTAGGGCACTGTATGTATTCCTCGATTCGAATCACTGGCATTCAAAATAGGAAATAATAATTAGGGCTATTCGCGATTCGGTGCATAAGAGCTGACAAATTTATGCAATTGCAGAAATATGCCATGGATTGTGAGCGACCTGTATTAAACTGTCATGGTAAAGCTTTTGCAAAACAATTTTTGTGCATATGTTAAAGAAAGTCAGAACAACAAGAAATATACATGTATATCCTGTTTTTGGCCATCCGAAAGAATTTTAAAAATTCTATAAAAATTTTTTATGTTTGAAATGCAACCGTGGACGCCAGCTGGCAGCGAAACTTGCAAATTCCTACAAATTTGCGTTCGTGCAGAAATTTGCAAGTTTCTCAACATGAGAGAGAATTTGAGAGAATTTTTTCTTACTCTCTGATATTTTTAGTGTTGGATAATTCTTGCTGGATTTTCGACGAACAAACCTTCTAATGCTGAAGTCGGTAATAGTATATATGTATGTGTACGCGGTAAAATCACTCACATCTTTATTTCAGAATAATTTAGAGGCTGTATCAGATCAAAGTTAAGTGAATATTTTATAAATATCTTCTAATAAGCCAAAAGTTTGGCAATATTTAAAAAAAAATGCCCAATCGGCAATATGCTCTCGGTGCTCCAAATTGATCAGGCACTGAAACAATACAACACACGTATTCCAAAACTTTAAATTGGGTGGAATGGAATAATCAGCATATTTATTTTATTGTAGCGCTTGTTCTCAGCAATCTTAGCATGTAGCATGCTGAAATGACTCGCTTATCACAGCGCACGGCAGTGCGCGCGAGTGACGAAAGCAGCCACAGTAGCATGCTGAAATGACTTGCTTATATATACAAGAGACTTGGAAGTTTTTATCCAGACGTCCAATCGACATGTTTGAGATATCATTGGAAAGGTCTGGCAGAGTGTGTCCAGAAAATGTATTCAAGCTTCATAAACGATTAACCGGATTCTTAAAAATTAGGCTAGTGTTGCGAAACAAAAAACGTTTTTTTACTTTTGCCGGTTTAAGGGGGCATGTGGGTACACCCAACATATTTAGTGTTATTCTATAGGCCAATACCTTTCAAACGATACCTTATATATTAAGTTCCGGCTACTAGTTGGAAAGATATAGAGGTAAATGTGTTTTGGTTCGTGTCTCGACTACGAGATGCTTTGGTATGTATGTAGCGTCTGTACGTACCTTCATTTAATTTCTTTCAAACAAATTAGAGTACAAAAAAAACTAAGAAGGTTTTGTTCCAGGATGTTTTGATTCGTATGCCTTTGTGGGCGTGGCTACTGCCTGAAATTCGAAAAAAGGCAATTTTTTAAACTACCACTGAGCCCGCACTACTCAGTCCATGTCATTGATGTGGATATCAGTAGAAGGGACTTTAAACAAGCTATCTAACGGTATCTTTTGTGTTTATAAAATATAAATATGTCATAACGTTACCGTCTGAAAACTAAAAATCTGCTGCTGAAAATATACATTTCGGGCATTTTCTCAAAAACTGGTCAGTCGATTTTATTCTAAGTTTCCACAAATCTAGTTCAAAACCTTAGCTTTCATCTGCTATTCAGCTTGTTGTGGAGATATTTCGATTCAAATTGAAAAACTGTTGCTCCAAAGAGGGTCAAATACATATTCGTCTAATTTGGTTACTTCAAGATATAAAAATAACATACCCAGTTCCCCGAAAAAAATTGCCAATTCCCCGATTTCCACTTAAACCGAAATTCCCTGCAAATCGGGGTATTTCCCGCGAGTTGACAAGTTGAAGGATGCAGCTGTGCTAATCACTTCGTACATGGCTTGGAAACTACAATTTGTGTGTATTTTAGAGTTTTTTTCAGTCACATGCCAACATTTTTCCCCATTATAATGAAGGTATGTACACAGTATCTAACTATGCTACATGGGTTTATCACCCGCACTTAACCTACCTGTGAAGACGCGTACTATATTACCTACAGTTGTACATAAATATGTATGTATGAATGCATTTCGTTTACCCCATGTGCCGCTACTACTTACATACATACATAAGTATAAATTGCCACTGAGTAAAACTACTTGAGAAAAAAACATTAGTTTAATAGCACGAGTGCAACATCGTACACGTGATAGAAGTAAAACTTCTTAAAAAAGCACATGTTGGTACCAAGTTGATACGTGTTTATTGTATCCAAAGTTGGTACCAAGTTGATACGTCATTTCTCATATTTTTTTATTATTTTTAATTTGTTCGAAAACAAAGGATATGATTATATGTTTTATTGTCCGATCAGTTCGTAATTTATTAAATATTATGTTACCAGGCTAGTCTGATCTATGTTTTTAGTGCGAATAAAACTACATTATTCCACTTTCTGGCCCAACGTTTCGCTAAAACATTTTTAGCATCTTCAGGGGCAATCCAGCTTTATTAAATAATGTTTAAGAACTTTGATTAACACCTAAATACAGCGCATCTGTACCATCTTTTGTGGTAGCTTTGTCAATAATGTAGTTTTATTCGCACTAAAAACATAGATCAGACTAGCCTGGTAACAGGATATGTTCATTCTTTTTCGCTTTATTCCGTATTCGAAAAATTATGTTTCAATGGACACATCGATTTGAATACATAACTTAGATTTAGATAATATTTTTAGCAATTTATTTGAGAAAAATAAAACATTTAGATTATTGTTTGTATTTTCGTCTATTTTAAATTTGCTACCCCAAAATAATTGATATCAAATAAAACACCTCTTTGAGGTAAAATTTTCGAGTGACGAAAGCTGAAAATCTTTTTTTTATTTATTCGGAACGTGGCGAAATTCCGTCTACTGCTAGAAACACAAAATAAAAAACCGAACTTTTGCAACGATTCGTAAGAATAAAAGTTCAAAAAGGGCATATTAGATTTCAGAAAAAGTAATTTTGCTGCCTTTTCTCCCATGAGGCGATTTCTTACAGGCTCGTATGAAAGGCCCTGAATAAACTACAAAAATTAACTAAAATATGTAACTATTAATACAACTACTTAAAATATGTATAGCACTGAAATATTTTACAGGCCATCACAAAAAGAGGATGCAGCAGCGTACGAGGGACGTTTTGCCTGTAAAATACTAACAGGTCTACTCTGCGCTGGTAACATAAATTTTATAACCGGTAATTAAGGTGTCTGTCAATTTTTAAACCTTTTTCGCATTCTGTGCTCTTAAATTGAAACAACCTTTAACATATGTATGTATGTATGTGCGTTACGCCGCGATTGTGTCGTTAACTGAGCGCTCTTCTCGTGTACATACATATTCGCATTCGCAAAATATTCGTAACATTTTATGCGAATGCGAATGTCGATGTGAATGTGTAAAATGGTGCGAATCATTCGCATAACGAATGTAAATGTAAATATTCGCAACATCCCTGGTACATACATATGTGTGTATATGTATACAAATAAGGGATGACCAGTGACGATCGAATTGTAATGTAATCCAATGAACGATCACGTGTGGACTACGCCGAAGATTCTACGGGTTCTTGGTATGCACAAGTTATATGTAAGTATATATGAAAGTGTACATACTACATAAGTATGTATGTTGCAGCTACTCAATAAGGGGTTGATAAGCATAATAAAATGGAGGGTAAGAATTCATTCAAATTAATCTGTATACAGGGCTTGTTCGAGTTGCAATCACAACTGCAGTGTTGCGCGAATTATTAAAGTATCACGTTCTGTGTGAATTTCTAGCAATGTATTATCAGTTGGGCAGTTGCAACAATGTTGCTATTTTTCATTAGTACGGCAGTAATGCCGCTTTTATTACGTGCCTCGAACAGGCCCACACTTAGTTCTCAACAAACATTTTGGTTTGAGATCGATTAGAAAATAGGAGTGTTCTCGTATTCACCAGACAAAAGTATCCAGCCGCAAAAATTTAGAGAATTTATCAGCATTTGCTCTCAAAGAGGTAAAATAACTTGCAACCTTCGAAACAGCTGATCACTTCCAATGAATTATCTCGGAATGAATAAGTTATATTTCTCAAAATTAGCTGATTTTCTAAATTGTCATTTCTCGCAAGCAAACATTTTTCAAGCAGAATTTTTTCGCTCTCAGTTTTCCACTCATAATTTCTCATGCTTTGCAAGTTTTTACAGTTTCTTAAGATTTTGGGTAATTTTGAATACGAGAACACCTAATGATTCGAATTCGAATGTGTTAAGGTAGTAGGTTAGAGGATGATTAGAGAAACTGTCGAGAAGTATGGCATTTTCAATAAAAAGGGGACTTGGTTCTCGATATCGAAAAAAATTAGATACCCAATCGTATCGTTATGTTGAACTCCTATTGGTTTCTAATGTCTAGTGCTTTTCTTATCATTCTCTAATCGAATTCTATAGTTTTTATACCCGAGCGCACTTGTGCACAAGGGTATATTAATTTTTTTCACATAACGGTTGTTTGTAACAGGCAAAACGAATCGAGATAGATATAGACAAATGTATACATAAATGATCAGAATGAAAAGAGGAATCGATTAAGCCATGTCTGTCTGTCCGTCCGTCCGTGTACACCAGACATGGGCACTTTTGCCCGTATGGGCAAGCAAGCCCATTTCGCGGGCTGGATCAGGGGAAAATCATGGGCAAACGGGAAGGGGGCAACAAATCTTACTAATACACGTATAGCAATGAGAGCCACTGCACACGCATTCTGGAGTAAAAAGGCTCACTCTCCCAAACGTACGCCACATACATTCCTCGTCATTTGAATAGCTCAACTTTTTAATCTTTAGTATTTACACTTTTAATTTTGTTTATTTAATATTCATTACATCCGATTTTAAAACTTTATACAGAGTTAAAAAAATGTCAACAAAGGGGTACAATAAAGTGCAAGTTTCAAGTGTCTGTAAAATAGCGGTGATTTTTGACAGTTTTTTTTTGGTGATAGTGCTGCGCATTTTCTCTCATACAAAGTATGCTCGACAAATCTTTTATATGGATTAAAATGCGCAGCACTGTCAATAAAAAATAAATGAATTTGAAAAATCGGGGCTGTTTTAGAGTCACTTCAAACTTGCACTTAATTACACTATAATTGAATGGGCTACAAAACTGCATATCAGAAATTTTTCTAAAAATATTATTAACTTATTCACTGCAGGTCATTAGGATGGCACACTACTATGTTGACATTTTTTAAGAACTGTTTCCAGCTCTCGAGAAAAACGAAAAAAAAATATAAAATGCTGCCCAAGAAATGGAAAATAAACTTTCTTTTAAGTTTTAGTTTGTAAAAAATTTTAAAATTGCCTTTACCCGTAGAATATGCTATATCGTCACTAGACACGAATAAAGGCACGAGCTCAAAAGTTGACGGCGAAAAAAGACGCATACAAAAATTTCAGCGTCAAATACTCTTAACATACTTCGCCAAAGTTTTTTATAAGCATATTTTTTCGAAAAATTTTTTTAAACGCTTTTTTTCACCGTCAAAACATCAGCGCGCCTTTATTCGTATGTAGTGACGATATTTTTACAAAAAAATTTATATTAAATAAACAAACGGAAAACTGTAAATACTAAGAACTGAAAGGGTGTGCAATTCAAATGACGAGGAGTGTATACGTGATCACTACCACACGTAAACGCGAGCTAAAAGCGTGATTGTGTTAGTGTGCGAATTACGTCCCTGCAAAAAATGTGCGACTAATCTCTAAAGAGAGTATGCCGAGATTACTCTCAATCGGGTACAATTGGGCATTAATTAGTCGCAACTAGTCTCATACGGGTACTAATAGGGAATTTACATGATTCAACTTTCACAGGCGATTAGTTGAACCAAAAGTTGAACGAAAGTAGGCAGCCGACCAACTTCATTGAAAGCGATTAGTTGAAAGGCCGTTTACACCAGGCGATTGTTGCTTTCAACTAAAAATCGCCTGAAAAATCGCCTCATGTAAATTCCCTATAATGGAGATCAATTAGTCTCGACTCATCCCTTATGGGTATAATTGGAGATCAATTAGTCCCCAACTCATCTCTAACGGGTACTATTAACGATTTAATGATATGTACGCACTTAGTCAATGAAATATCATGTGCGGCGTTGGCACGCAGAGAGAGTATTCGCCTAACAAAACTGAGCACCCCGGTTCGAATCTCAGCTGGCGCAAATTTTTATTTTTATTTTTTAAAAGTGACTAGTCGCTTTTTATACCCATTCGGGTATAAAGGTGAACAATTAGTCTCTTCATAGGACATGCTCGAACAAAAGCGAACAGTTCTTTCCATATAAAGAGTTCAAAAGTGGTATTAGTCGCATGCTCCTTTGCGATTGCTCCCGGAGTCATCCCGGATTGGTCCCATTTTTTGCAGGGGTTTGAATGAATTTGCGTTCGCTTTGTTACGCTCTCGCGTGTATTTGCATGTGATGCTTTTACGCTCTTTAGGCAGGCGCTCACTCTCTGTCCATGCTTGTATATGACTCATATAATATGAGCAAATTTGACATCGATATAACTGTTGCCAACTTTGTGCCTTTCGCAAGAAATTAAGTGCGTTTAGGGAATTAAAAGGCGAAAATTGTTTAGTTTAGCGCTGGTTTTGTTCTTTGGTGCCCTTTTCAAGGCAATTTTATAATAAAAACGTGATTCTATGGAGACATTGTATTTGACTAACACATATGTTAGCGTTTGGCCGAGCTTCTCCTCTGGATAATATGCTCCAAGATAATCCAAACGCAATATTTTCACACAGTCTCTATCACGGAATCCATAGAATATTCTACTAATTAGCTGGGTGTGCGCGTTTGTACAAAAGTAAGCAATTGCATGAAAATAAAGCCTCTAGAAAAACCAAATTTTGGAAATTGTTTTACGAATAAAAAAAACATTTTGCAAATTAAATTTATTAAATTGATTAACTGCGCATAGTTGGTAATATTTACAAGTTTCACTGTGTGATTACTTAAAATATTTGAACATACAGCTTTATATGCAAAAATACCATTAAACACAGCAACACAAAATTGGTGTTGTTTTTTTTGGGGGAAAATTGCGCTATTTTCAGTATTTTGGTGCTTTTTTAAATAAAAAACTTGGCGATCAGGGCTGCTAACTTGGTTCAAACCGTGCCATTTTTGGCACTATTTTACTTGAAATGGCCCTGAATTTTTCAATTTCGCACAAAGTGCCAAAACGGCACTTTTGAAAAAAAGCCAAATTTAAATACATTTTTATGAAATCCTTTGCGTGTACTTCTTTTTCTCAACTAAAATTTTCTAATTTCTATAGTGTATACAACTGGCTTATCTTACTTTGACATTGGGCTTTTGTTTTAATTTGTCTAATTTTAGTGCTAATGGGAAGAACTAAAGAGAATGACACCTTTTTTGGTACTTTTAATTTTCTATTTGGCACGTTTTAGCACTTTTTTATCCTCAATATGGCACTTCATAGATATGTATGTTTGGCAGCCCTGTTGGCAAATTTGATCACTAGCTGACCTTCACCGGGCGTTCTTTGCTGGGTTCGGACTACAAAAATGGAAGTAAATATCAAACACTCGTAGTAGATGTGCATTTCTTATCTTTATAAAAAACAATTCATTTCTCCTCGTATCCTTGTACAAATAAGGAGCTAAAACGACCTTATAAGGGTCGATATCTGTAGACTGGAAAATCGACCAGCTAGTGGTTGAGATGTCATTTACACGGGTCGATTTTGGTTGAACGACAAAAATCTACTAGAAAATCGACCCGTGTAAAGGCGCCTTAATCCAGCGAGCAATTATCATTAAAGTTAAAATGCCTTGGTTAAAATTAATAAAAAGTTGTTTCATTCTTTCTTTACCGGGACAATTGTTACATAGGTGGGCAACGACGCAATTACAGAACTTTAGACAGAGCAATATTTTTCGATCGGGTTCAAATCGGGCGATTGTGAGGGCCTATTCACAAATTCAAGTGTATTTGCAAAGTTGCTGTAGCTCACCAATGTAACAATCGTGTCGATAAAAAGGTAAAATACAACTTTTAGTTTGCTATTAAAAACCCCACCTCCTTTCTATTTGAAGAGTATATTTGTTGATGCAACAAAACGGAGCAGATTTTCAGTTGAGCGAAGTAGAGGACTAGGTTTCAAATTTTTTCGACAAAACGGAACAAATCTACTGCTATCGGAGCGAGGTCCGAACGATGGCTTATTGTGTATATGCACGATCCAGAAAATAAAGGTCACGCCATTCGCGGACCGCTAAACCTCTCTTCGTCGATTTGACAACATCCACCCAATCGCTGACGTCATAATATACTTTTGTTTACATTCACTGTTGCCAACTTGATGCTTTTCGCACCAAATTTAGTGGGTATTCAAAACGCGAAAATTTTCGAGTTTTGTGCTTGGTGCGTTTTTGGTGCTTTTGTTTTTAGTTTGAAGACTTCAAATTAGAAAATCTTAAAAAATGGAAGCAAAATTTATAGCAATCGTAAGTGTCCTAAGCAATTTTACAAAAATTTAAGCAAAATCATGGCATAGTGACAATCATAAGCGACAACGAAATATGTGCAGCACCTTCAATCATGCCAGAAGAAATCGACCGTTGTGCAAGAAACATTGATTTTTATTAATTTGAATCGGCATCCTTACAATAAAATTATGTATTCATATAAAGTCCATAAAATACACCAATAAAAATTTGGTGCTTTTTCAAATTCAAAACTTGGCAATACTGCCTTTTGTTCGATGCTTCTTCTTTTTCTTGTCGAGTTCGTCTTGCTCCCTCATTCTGGTATATTTTGACGTCACGGCCAGTTGCTCTCAGCTCGATTGGCGCAATCTTGTATTCTATCATTCTTGGTGTATATGAGGACCATGATTCAATAATACAAGGTTAGATAATTATTGACAGCTGCGGTTTGACACTCCCTTACAAAAGGTTGCATTTACGAAGGACAGAGAAAGGGCAAGAATGCGATCCCTTTTTTCGAAAATGGTAGTAGAAAAGTACGCAAAGTAGCCAATTAGTACTGAAATTCCTTTCGTAAATTCTAATATATTTGCAGGAAATCTGGCATTTTAAACGAAATGTTGAACGTAATATTGATATATCTACGTGAATTACGTAATTTATATGCTATTTAGCCGTATAAAAACTGCAAAATGACTCAAAATTAAAATAAGACTACTATGAGATTGATGTAAACATCAAATGCTTATGTTTTCATCAGTTAAATATGCTTCATATGCATATACAAATAAACATATTGCACAAAAGCTTATACTTTTATTTAACACCAAAGCTACACTGTTTCGATGTAAATTTGCAAAGAAGCAACACTGTGCCACTGCTAAGGGAGCGGTGCGAGAGGGACAACTGTCAGTTTATCGAACCTTGTATTATTGAATCATGTATGAGGACAATGTATGCTCTTTGTTTGGTACGCAAAGTCAGTATTACCGCAGCCGTACTGCGATGAACATGATGTCGGTGGGATATGAATAATTTTTTCGCAACTTTTCGTACCCTTCCTCCCGTAAACTGTTTTTCCCTTTCTCCAGCCTGCGCTCGCACTTTCGCTACTGCGCGGGCAAAAAAGTGCCCTGTCTGGTGTACACGATAACTCGAATGGGCGAAATCGGATTGTAACCACGCCCACTTCCCATATAACGGTAATTTCCAGAAATACGAAAACTGCGATATTTTAGGAACTATTGAAGATAATTCACTCAAAATTGATATTTACAATAATTTTTAGACGAAAAATAAGAATATTATAAATTTTTGGAAAATAGGCGTAGCCACGCCCACTTATATACATGTGTATATCTTGGTAACCGCTGCACCAATTTTTTCCAAACTTGGCAAAGTTGTTGGCCTTGATACAGCATACTAAATGGCCGAAAATTTAAAAAATCGGACAATAACCACGCCCACATCCCATATAACGGTAATTTTCGGAAATACGAAAACTGCGATATTTTAGTAACTACCGAAGATTATTCCCTCAAAATTGATATTTACAACAATTTTTAGACGAAAAATAAGAATATTATAAATTTTTGGAAAATGGGCGTAGCCACGCCCACTTATGGTTACATGTGTGTATCTTGGTAACCGCTGCACCAATTTCTTCCAAACTTGGCACAGTTGTTGGCCTTGGTACAGTATACTAAATGGCCGAAAATTTAAAAAATCTGACAATAACCACGCCCATATAACGGTAATTTAGAGAAATACAAAATCTTCGATAAAGCAGTAAATATTAAAGCTAATTTATTCAAAATTGATGCTTGCAACAATTCTTTACCAAGAAATACGTTTATGGTAGAATTTTGGAAAATGGGCGTGGCACCGCCCACTTATAATCACATATATGTATATCGGTAACCGTTCTACCAATTTGTACCAAACTCGGTATTTTTATTGTGCTTGCCACATAAAAGCAAAACGTTGAAAATGATTGAAATCGGACTAAAATTACGGCCGCTTTTCATGTAACGGTAAATTTCAGAAATGCTTGAAACTGCGATATTTCGAAATTTAAGGACGCTAATTTACTCAAAATTGATACACCCCGGCTTACCATGTAGCGAACTTAGACTTTCATACTTGTTCTTTGTTGATTTTCCATTCGATAAACATTACTGCACGTGTATACTTGCTACGGGCGCTCGTATACGACACATTAGGGCTGTTGAGGAAATGATCTTGGATTTGCAGTTGGAATTGCATTTGCAAATTTTATGCTTGCTGCCATGGCAACCATGTGCATTTTGTTGTTTTGAATTTGCAAATGCAACGAATATGCCCTATCGTAAAGCTCTCTATACAGTACAATGCGAGCGTGAACGTGAACTTTTCATTTTGACCAATATCTTCGTTATTACTTCACTTTTTGCAATAATATTTAACGTACCAAAAGATAGAGAATTATAATATCTTTCATGATCATAGAAGTAGAAGTAATTTGAAATGTATAATATGCATATTTTACAAGCTCACACTCAATTGTGTGCGTACGCAAATCATTCGCATGTGAGCCACAAGTTTACGTATTCACCACATCACATTTCGAATTACATCCCTGAATTTAGATTATATTTAACAGATGTGCGTGAGCATGCTAAAAAATGAAATTCTTTGCATTTGTGAATTTCCCATATGTTTTTTTTTATATACATATTTTTGATTTTTTAGAAAAGAGTTGTGTAATTCAGAGAAACGGCGTTCAAGGACAACCAAGCAAAAGAAATAAAACATTTATGAATCATTAACAATATTTTCGCAATATTCGTTCATGTCTGTCAAAAATTTGTCTGCGATAAGATTTCGTAAGCGAGAAACCTGACAGTTCGTATGCAAGTGCCCATAGCATATAGACGTGTTGTTAGAGAACTACATTACAATTGTAATGTAAAATCAAATGTTTAACGTTAGATACTGTGTTTGCGGGAAAAATGCACACCAAAGCGTTTTTGATGCGCCTGAAAGTACTACTGAGTTTGTGCTGAAATTTGAATGCACATTTAGCGATTTCGAACATTAGTTTTTCGAAGAGTATTCAGAGTTCCGCATGTAACAAATGTACATTTAATCATACTTTTCGACAAATAGTTGCGTTCCGGTCGTTTATTCAGCTCCGTTTCTACGAAGAAGGAGAGAACTTAAAACCGTTCAAAAAGGATAAGAAAAATAGAATTTTTGTAAATAACAATATATTTACATATGTATGTATGTATAACATGCATTTTTTAACCAAAGAACATAGAAAACTAAGAAGTTACATAATTGCAACAAAACGCTACTACGCATCTTCATTCACCGGTCCTACCAATTAAAATGGAGTGTGAAGCGAAATTAACGCTGAAACAAAACGAACAAAGTGGATTACAAATTTAACCAGGGCTCGAATCATGGCAATGTGAACGGGCAACTCATCACGTAAGAATGCATATTTCCAATTATAATAGACCTGTAAATTTGTGTTGGTACGATAGCCGACTCGTCCACGTCTGTCATGATTCGCGCCCAGATCTCTATCAGGATCATATCGTTTTATTGGGATTTGCGCGATGTTTGTTTTTATAAGAAAATATCGTTTATAACGACCGAACCGCAACTGTAAACAGCTCTGCATTCATACGAAAAAGGAATCAAATAAGAAGACCTTTATACAGGGTGTCCCAGAAGTAACGTGCCAAACTTTAGGGGAAGGTAGGTGGGGGGTGAGCTCACTGATAAACAAAAAAATTTCAGGTAAAAGTGTCACCGTTTTTGAAATATTTAAATTTTTTCGAATTTAAAAAAAAATCGTGCCTTTTCATGTGTTTTCTTTAACTGGAACTACAAACCGGGCAATACTTAGTAAATTTTTTATGTAAAATACTTCCAGATGGTTGCCTCTCCATACTCAAATGCAATGTAGTTAGAATATATTAAGGAACCATCATAAAATTACGACTATTTCTGGATTTTTAACTTTTTGATATTTTCTTCCTCAACTTTGACTATCTCGGGTGAAAAAAAATGTACTGAGCTATAACTTTACATTACATAAAAAAATTGCTAATTTCATAAAGATTTCAGAAAGGTGCCACACTTACTGTTTCGAATAGAAAAAAAAAAAGTTATAGCCGCTTTTTTGTATTTAATAGATTTAAATTGAATTTGCTCTTGTTACCGTCAAATGACATGCTAAATAGTACAGAGGTACATAATTACTTGCTTCTGACATTATTTTATGTTACTTACCGGAATTCGGACTAGAGTCTATAACAAGGGCTATATCTATCAATATTTTGTGTCAAGGATGGGTTCACGTGAAATAAGATATACATGAGTTGCTTGAAGAAAAATTTATTCATTTATTGATAAACTATGCTCAAATTGGCGACCTTCTACTCTAATACAAGCTCGGCACCTTTTAAGAAAAGACGCTTTTAGAGATCTTAAACTCAATTGGGCTATCTCAGCAGCAGCTCCATTTATTTGTTCCCGCAAATGCTCTTCGTTTTGAATTGTTTTTGAATAAATTTTGTCCTTAAGACAGCCCCAGTAGAAAAAATCGAATGGATTCAGGTCTGGCGATCGACCGGGCCACGTGATTGGCCCGTATCGTCCAATCCATCGGCGAGGATAAGTTTCGTATAAATGAGCTCTTACTTCACGCCCGTAGTGAGCAGGGCACCCGTCATTTTGATGCCATAGTCTTCGCCGCAGGTTTAAGGGTACATCTACCAAAAGAGTT
>NW_023458559.1:11812374-11893595 GCF_013731165.1 Rhagoletis pomonella
AGATGTACCCTTAAACCTGCGGCGAAGACTATGGCTGCAAAATGACGGGTGCCCTGCTCACTACGGGCGTGAAGTAAGAGCTCATTTATACGAAACTTATCCTCGCCGATGGATTGGACGATACGGGCCAATCACGTGGCCCGCGCGATCGCCAGACCTGAATCCATTAGATTTTTTCTACAGGGTCTGTCTTAAGGACAAAATTTATTCAAAAACAATTCAAAATGAAGAGCATTTGCGGGAACAAATAAATGGAGCTGCTGCTGAGATAGCCCAATTGAGTTTGAGATCTCTAAAAGCGTCTTTTCTTAAAAGGTTCCGCGCTTGTATTAGAGGTCGCCAATTTGAGCATATTTTATCAATAAATAAATAAATTTTTCTTCAAACAACTCATGTATATCTTATTTCACGTGAACCCATCCTTCACACAAAATATTGATAGATATAGCCCTTGTTATAGACTGTAGTCCGAATTCCGGTAAGTAACATAAAATAATGTCAGAAGAGCAAATTCAATTTAAATCTATTAAATACATTCTAGCGTGTCTCAGTCCTTTACCCACAAAAGCGGCTATAACTTTTTTTTTCTATTCAAAACAGTAAGTGTAGCACTCTGAAATCTTTATTAAATGAGCAATTTTTTTATGTAACGTAAAGTTATAGCTCAGTACATTTTTTTTTTCACCCGAGATAGTCAAAGTTGGGGAAGAAAATATCAAAAAGTTAAAAATCCAGAAATAGTCCTAATTTTATGATGGTTCCTTAATATATTTTAACTACATTGCATTTGAGTATGGAGAGGCAACTATCTGGAAGTATTTTACATAAAAAATTTACTAAGTATTGCCCGGTTTGTAGTTGCAGTTAAAGAAAACACATGAAAAGGCAAGATTTTTTTAAATTCGAAAAAATATAAATATTTCAAAAACGGTGATAACTTTTACCTAAAAATTTTTTGTTTATCAGGGAGCTCACCCCCCCACCTACCTTCCCCTAAAGTTTGGCACGTTACTTCTGGGACACCCTGTATATATCTACCAGATATCGTTAGTATAGTATACATGGTCGCTGAAATGCAAAAACGCCACAGCTAAATCAAAATTTTGGTTGCATAAAACGATGTGGGGACTTACAATTCGATGAAATGCATCATAATCAATCAAAAAGTGAATTTTGGATTTTTAGATAGTTACGGATTTTTGTATTTCAGCGACTATACTAAGGTTTCATCCTCTGACGAATCGTTAAAACAGAACTGCGTTATACTCATTTTTACCACGTTTTTATAAACTCGCTTTCTTTTTTACTTAATTTTGATTTGCACAAATTTACATACATACATATGTATAAGCACATTATTTGGTTTCCCCGATTTGTAAATAAAGCTTCTCAGCGGTGAAAACCTAAACGAGAAAAACTCCCAATAGCGCTATTCTTCATCGAATTAGCGTTATAATACCAAATGAAAATTCTTTCGATCAGCACTTTCGACCACAGTGGAAGGTCGAATGTAATTCATAATAGGGGCCTTTGTTTGTTTACGCGATTGTGATCATGAGTTGTTACACGGGACTTAAATTTCGGTCCCTGGTCCATGTACCAAAAAAATTGTCTGAGTATATCCCTACGATCCTTTAAAATTTCCTTTAAATCGGTTCAGTAGTTTTACGGGTTGCGCGCACAAAGAAAATGAGTATAGTTTTATTAACCATATATATGTAGATTAGAGGAGCGTCTATCAAACTCAAAAGAAATGTGTTTAGCTGTTGTAGTTATGATGTACTCGTTGCAGCTCTCTGCTTTGCTGAGGACACAAAGACTAAAGAGGGCAACGTAATAAAATGGTGGTCATTTAAAACACTAACGCGAAGAAATCTGTAAATGGTTGATTTCTTTACATATATTTCACTATGTACATACTAGGGATGTTAAGAATGTAATTTTTTACATTCGCGAATGCGAACGCCAATTTTCCGAATGCGAAAGTGCGAATGCGAATGCGAATGTTGGGAATAACATTAAAGCTAAAAGCTATAATCAAGGTAAGTCATCGATAATAAATGATTTGAACATTGAACCAGTGCTTAACCTATACAGTGATTTAATCTAGTACATAGTCAAAGTTCAAAAGGGGCATATGAGGAATTTTATGTCAGCGCGGCCAACTCTGTGCGCGACCTCTAAGGATTTGGATGAAAGTTGAAGAGATTGTGAAGGACTAGGTGAAATGAATATACAGCATATTTTGCCGATATGACGTAGGGTTGCCTATTTTCACGGGACTTAAATTTTTGGAAAACGTCATACATACCTTTCTTTAAAGTGCTGTATATTGGAAACCTTTTAACGAAGCTTAATGAAAACAAAATTATTTCTTCCGCCTTATTATGGGCTTTAATTGTACATTTTTTACATTAATGTGCAACGTATAGAAAACAAAAAAAAAACTAAACATTTTTCTTTTTAATTTTTTTTTATTATAGTATTTTAAAAAAATTATTATTTTTACATGAAAAGATTGTCTATAATGTCAACTTTAAGTACCCAAATGGGCGTAATGGGCTACTTAGGCGTATGGACTCTAGATCGTCTAACGCCGCGGTGACATGAAATGCCTCATATTACATTTAAGAAAAAGTAATTTTGCTGCCTTTTCTCCCATGAGGAGATTTTTTAGAGGCTCGTATGAAAGGCCCTGAATAAAGTAAAAAAATTAACTAAAATATGTAACTTTAATACAACTAAGTAAAATATGAATAGCACTGAAATATTTTATAGGATATCACAAAAAGAGGATAAAGTGCAAACGTTAACCAACAATGCGAACGAACACATTCAGGGCGCCCAATTTGATCTACATATGTACATTATTCTATTTTTTACGACATGCAGCAGCGTACGAGGGTTGTTTTGCCTGTAAAGCTGAAATTAGTCAAGAACGTAAACCTACCGGTACGTAAACCCGAGTCAGCTGACACGATCTGTCTTACCAAAGCGCCATGTAAATGAAAACTCAACACCGCAGAATTTTTCTGTAGTTGTAGCCCGTAGCGCAGAAATCTGCGGAATTTAGATTTTTCCGTATCAGCTGATTTCTCTTTCTTTAGATGGTTGCCACTTCGTCAGTTTTGCAGATGGTAAAAAAGTTATAAGTTCCTATTCAAAATATGTTTAAAATATTTGAAATTTACTATTGAATAAGGTTTTTGTTGAAAACTAAGTAGTTTATAGTTAGCTACAATCTATTATAGCACGAAAAATTGTAGTTGAAAGGGTAAGTTTATGAAAAGGCATTGAAGAGTGGCAACAGTGTAGTAAGCAACACTGAGGGCTCCAGTAATCGACAAAATTCTGCGTATACAGACTGCGTTTAAGTATACGTTCTGCGTTCTCGACTAATTTCAGCTTAAAACACGAAGCGTTAAATTGAAACAACCTTTAACATATGTATGTATGTGCGTTACGCCGCGATTGTGTCGTTAACTGCGCGCTCTTCCCGTGCACATACATATTCGCATTCGCAAAATATTCGTATCATTTGATGCGAATGCGAATGTGTAAAATGATGCGAATCATTCCCATAACGAATGCGAATGTAAATATTCGTAACATCCCTTGTACATACATATCGTCGTTTAAAGTACAAACCGCGTATTGTCATTCTGCAAAACCGCGTAACTGACATTGACTGTCAAAAATTGGATTTGCTCACACAAGCTCTTGGCTCAATCCTTATCCATTCGTCCTGAAATATAGTAGCCAGAAATGCGATTGAGTTATAAAAAAGAGAACCATTTTGAAATATGAGTGTTTTTACGCTCTAGAAAATAATTTCTACAACTTCACATACGCGGTTTTGCATTTTGTTCATACGCGGTTTTTTACTTTAAACGACGATATGTATGTATACAGTATCGGTCATATCTATAGCACGCCATTTCAAAGTGATATTGTGTGCCACGTATGTTTATTTATGTATTTTTAAGAATTTTCAATTAAAATACAGTTTTTTCTCTAACAAACCCCATATAAACCCAAGTTTAACAATTTGTAGAAAACTTCAAAAAAGTGCAACAAATTTTCACCTAAGTTTCAAACTTTTTTCTCGGAAGTGTTAGAATTTTTTCGAGTACACTGTTTTTTAGCCACTGCAATTTTAGTCTGATAACGTGCAAATTTCAAGTGGCTACGAATTACCGTTAATTTTTTAGAATCTTTTTTGTCGCATTGGCTTCCATATAATGAATAAACTCAAATTATTTGTATATGGATGAAAACCGCAACACCTTTGGCGAAAAAAATTCTAAAAAATCAACGGTAACTTTCAGTCACTTGAAACTTGCACATTATCAGACTAAAATTGATTGGGCTAAAAAACTGTGTACTCGAAAAAATTCTAGCACTTCCGAGAAAAAAGTTTGAAACTTAGTTGAAAATTTGTTGCACTTTTTTGAAGTTTTCTACAAATTGTTAAACTTGGGTTTATATGGGGTTTGTTAGAGAAAGAATGTATTTTAATTGAAAATTCTCAAAAATAAACAAATAAACATAAGTTGCACACAATATCACTTCGAAATGGCGTGCTATAGATATGACCGATACTGTATGTATACAAATAAGGGATGACCAGTGAGGATCGAATTGTAATGTAATCCAATGAACGATAAAGTGTGGACTACGTCGAAGACTACGGGTACGACTTCGTATGCACAAGTTATATATGCATGTAAGTATATATGTATGAAAGTGTACATACTACATAAGTATGTATGTTACAGCTACTCAATAAGGGGTTGATAAGCATAATAAAATGGAGGAGGGTAAGAATTCATACAAATTAATCTGTATACACTTACTTCTCAACAAACATTTTGGTTTGAGATCGATTAGAAAAGAGGAGTGTTCTCGAATTCACCAGACAAAAAAAATCCGAGAATTTATCAGCAATGAATAAGTTATATTTCTCAAAATTTGCTGATTTTCTAAATTGTAATTTTTCGCAAGCAAACATTTTTCAATCAGAAGTTTTTAGCTCTCAGTGTCATTTTCCACTCGTAATTTCCTATGCTTTGCAAGTTTTGGCAGTTTCTTAAGATTTTGGATAATTTTGAATACGAGAACACCTAATGATTCGAATTCGAATATGTTAAGATAGTAGGTTAGAGGATGATTACAGAAACTGTCGAGAAGTATAGCATTTTAAATAAAAAGGGGATTTGGTTCTCGATATCAAGCTGAATATTTTACATGCTCACACTCAATTCTGTGCGTACGCAAATCATTCGCATGTGAGCCACAAGTTTACGTATTCACCACGGCACATTTCGAATTACATCCCTGAATTTAGATCCTACTTGACAGATGTGTGTGAGCGCACTATATTTGTGATCAGGGACGTCAACCGGATGAAAAATTTGGTCGCTTCGGTTCAGCGGTTCGAACCGTTGTTGCACTTTTGGATTGCTTCGTCAAAGCGGTTTCTTTGGTCTTTGAACCGGGGTTTCGGTTCGGTTCAACGGTTCGAAAAACAAAAAAATAACGCGCAAATTTAAGTGTCAAGTGTCAAGTGCAACAACTCGCAAGGTTAAGGGTCAAGTGAGATGCCTTTACATTTGATATTGTCACATGGTAAAAAAACATGGAAGGTATTACCATGTTTAACAAAAAGAAAAAAAGTGTGTACGTTTATCTATTGAAAATTGGTTGCAACGAACCTTTAAAAGAAAGTGGTTCGGTTTTCGGTCCGGATCAAACATTGGTGGAAAATTCCGGTTCGGTTAATGGTTCAGTTAATTAATAGAAAAAAGCGGTTTTCTGATTCAAAACCGGTTCGGTTCAAAACCGCTTCACGTCCCCGTTTTTGATTCCGAGTTAGAAAGAAGCTGTGTAATTCAGAGAAACGCCGTTCAAGGACAACCAAGCAAAAGGCATAAAACATTTATGAAACATTAACAATATTTTCGCAATATTCGTTCAGGTCTGTCAAAAAATGACAGTTCGTATGCAAGTGCCCATAGCATATAGACGTGGTGTTAGAGAACTACATTAGAATTGTATTGTAAAATCAAATGTTTAACGTTAGATACTGTGTTTGCTTTGCACACCAAAGCGTTTTTGATGCGCCTGAAAGTACTATTGAGTTTGTGCTGAAATTTGAATGCACATTTAGCGATTTCGAACATTAGTTTTTCGAAGAGTATTCAGAGTTCCGCATTTAACAAATGTACATTTAATCCAGTCATAGTTCCCAACTTGGTGCTTTAAGCACTAGATTTAGTGCTTTTTGAAAATTAAAACACCAAAAAAAAATTATTTAGTGCCTAGTGCCTTTTTTAGTGCTTTTTTTTAAACTAAAATTACTTCGAGATAGTTAAAACCTGAAATAATTTGGAATATTTAAGGCTGTGGCAGCACTGAATTTACAAGAATCTACAAATTTAAATGGACTAAAATACAACCACGATTGATAAAAAGCTGAAGTTGCAAACCCACCTTGTTAAATTCTATTCGCGTTGAAAATGCTAGTACGCAATAACTTAAGTATTTGTTTTTTCTTTTCTAATTACTTGTACAAATTTTGTTTTTTTTTTACCACCTGAGTAAAACATATCGTTTCTTGGTGCTGAATCCAAATCTGGGCTCACAATTGCTCTAGCACTAGAATTTTGAGATATCCTAACCTCAAAGTGCCAAAAACACGGTGTTTAGCGATATTTGAGGTTATATAATGAAAACGTCAAATTATTTGCTCATTTCTAATTAGGGCATCATTTTCGTTTGATGCGATTCGATTTTTCTTTCTCGAGATATACCAGTTTTAATGTGCAGTACTTCGGTATTATGTTATGAAAAAAGCATCCCTTAATTCAACAAAATTTGGTGCTTTTAGTGTGGTAAAACGCTTTTTTTCCAAGTTGTTGGTGCTTTTTGAAAATCAAAAGATAGCAACACTGAATCCAGTGGTCGGCGCTTCATACCACAATTGTGGAAGATCAACTCACACGTATTCTTAAGTTCTGAACACATTGAAAACGACGAGCTACCGACCACAGCTTCCAATTTGTCATCTTTATTATCTAAGCGCTTTGTCGATGGCGACATGATTTCTTTGAACGCGGCAGCGGCATCATGAATTTGTATGAGTTTGACATAAAAGAAGAGGAAGAACCTTATCTGTCGCCAGAAAAATAGGAATAGATCTAATCTGGCCACAACCACAGCCGTCGCGTAGCCCGGTCGTCGCCAAAATAATTATCTACATAAGAGTACGTGTTAAAATAATTTGACAGCTGTGGTTTGTAGCTCGTCGTTTTCATTGTGTTCGGGCAATTACGATCTATCGTGTAGTCGTTGGCTAGAAAGCAACGAATCAACATCGTGTTGGCTGTTGCGCTTTGTTTCTTGTATGCAAAAATGCCTTGTGAGAAATATTACATGCTTGAAAATGCTTTTGGTGACATGCAATGCCTTTTGTGTTATAAGTCATTTAATAAATAAAGAATATGCTATTCAACGACATTTTGATTCTTTTCATAAGGAAAAATTTAATGAAGAAGTAATACAACGACTTTTTAATGAAAAAAGTTAATTTTTTTTTCAAAGAATCAAAGGATGGTTGTAAAGGGAATATGTATGCAATTAAAAGACATTTTTAATAATTTCATAATGATATGGAAAATTTTGATGAACATGAATTTTTTTTTATTTAAATTTTCAATATTTGACGTGGGTGAATCCAAATGAATTTTGAAATTTTTTTTGAATTTTACTTCAATATTTTCGTAACTCAAAAAACTAAAAACTCGAGAAAACGAGTTTTAAAGTTTTGAATTTATATATACTGCAAAGGAAAAATTACTACATATTCAGCTTTATCATTTGTTTCCGTGAGTTTACTATGCGCGGTTGAAAATTTTTCGGGTGAATTCTTTTCCTGGCGAAACTCAGGATAAAGCTGATTTTGTTCTAGTGAGCTACTGGTAATCGTTACGGCTATGACATTTTTACACATTATAAGAAAGAGCTAATGTTCATTCTGGCAAACTTAACCCGATTTTTGCTTTTTTGCGATTTGATACTTTTATAGTAAATGAGCGATGCACATATATATACATATGTATGTGTTAAATATACAGTGCCGGATAAAAGTATTGGCACAGAGAATTTTTCGCAATATCTGAACAGTTTTTTATTCCAATTTATTTTCGATAATTTTTTATAAATATATAGTTCGTCCTACACCAAAAAACATAAAAACTAAATCTCTAAATTTTGTGCAAAACTCAGGAAAATTCAATAAATTTGCATGCTTGTTTGCAACTTTCTATTCAGATTTTTAAGAAAAATTCCAAGTATGCAGTTTTATAGCTCAGCAAGCTTGAAGGTGCTAAAAAATCGCATTGATTTTTGGCAATTTTTTTTCAGTCAGGTTCTTCCGTACAAAGTATGTTCGACAACTATTTTTGGTATGGAGAAAATGAGCAACACCTTCTACTAAAAAAATGTCCACAAATCAACGCAATTTTTTAGATACTTCAAACTTGCACTTTGTTATACTAAAATTAGTTGGGCTATAAAACTACATACTTAGAATTTCTCTAAAAAATCTGAATAAGAAGTTGCAAATTAGTATGCAAATTTATTGAATTTTCCTGAGTTTTGCACAAAGTTTAGAGATTTTGTTTTTATGTTTTTTGGTGAAGTACGAACTATATTTTTATTAAAATATATTGAAAATAAATTAGAATAAAAAACTTTGCACATATTGCGAAAAATTCTCTGTGCCAATACTTTTGTCCGGCACTGTATGTATTTATGTTTTTATTGAAGACCGATAAGTTACAAATTTTGTTTCACTTCTCGTAATTTCCTACTGGGTTGCTCATGCAGAGCAGTTCTCTTGTTCTCACCAACACAGTCACAGTTTAACTTTTGCCGACCACTGCTATAAAACCTTTGCTTTGCAAAGATCCTATAAAAAAGTCTAGTACGGTTGAGAGGTAGATGTCGCCCTATGCACTACGTACGCTACAGCGGAAATGGACGACACGCCATTTCTTTAAATGAAATTAATTGGTGCTCGTATGTATGTACTAGGGATGTTGCGAATGTGGAATTTTAGACATCCGCGGATGCAAGTGCGAATGCGGATGTTTAAAAGCAAACATCCGCGGATGCGGATGCGAATGCGGATGTCATGTATTTTTAAGAAATAATTTAGGTGGGTAAATTAGGTGATAATTTTTAATAATCTGCCTTATCCTGAGTTTTGCCCGAAAACAAAATTCACCCAAAAATTTGTACTCCGCCCATAGTAAATATGTACATGAAAACCAAAAGTGAAAAGTGAACCGGTTCGGAGAAAATTGAGCTCATGATAAGACAGAATGTTTTTTAGTACTTGAATTTAAAAATTGGAACATTGTACTCTTTGAAGGGTCGTAAATCAAACCTGCGCCACTATGTAACTACTCGCTCGAGGCGACAAACTTGAAGAACTTGAAACTTGACAAAATTGTAAATTCTTTTCGATTGACGTTGCACTAGTGGAGAGGACTTTCACTTATATTTATTTATTTTTATCACGGTGCAATTATTACTTTTTGAGAATTTCATCGGCAGCAAATGTCGGATGTATCCTCCTGATTTTCATCTTCACAATCTAGCATCATGGCACAATCGTTGTTTAAACACCGTTTTTTTCGAAAGAATTCTTCACTCTCGTTCGTTTGATTGTTTCGGAATTTGTCTCGTCATCAGCGTTTTTCGATTTTAGTTTTTGTAACTCATTTTTAATGCTTTCTTCTGTGACTGGTTAGATATACGTCTGTGCAATTGCACAATATTCCAGGGACCGAAAATAACAGTTATTTTTTCGAGTTAAATTAGGCCTAATATTTTTTATTCCGAAATAAACGTCCTATCCGGATAATAAAGAAACCGCTTATCCAAATTAAACAAATTTGGTATCATATGAAAGAGGACTGAAATAGCTTTTAAACAGAAATAATGAATGAAGGTTACCACCTCTATTTATATATTTTTATAACTTAATACTAACGAAATTCATGTAAATACTTACCTGACCCTATGTTTGTTCTATGGTAATTAATTAACATTTTTATTAAAATATTTTTCAATGTGTGGCTTTCCTCTTTTAGACATTTCAGTTTTACAGCTATTTAAGTCCTCTTTCATTGGATACCAAACTTGTTTAATTTGGATAAGCGGTTTGTTTATTATCCGGAAAGTACTTTTATTTCGGAATAAAAAATATTTGGCCAAGTTTAACTCGCAAAAAAATAGCTGTAATTTTCAGTCCCTTCAATATTCGCATTCGCAAAAGATCCGCATTGATTTTTACGAATGCGAAAGCGAATGCGAATGTTAAAATTAATGCGGAAGCTCCGCGGTTGCGAATGCGAATGCGAATATTCGCAACAACCCTGGTATGTACATACATATGCATATTAGACTGCATCACCAAAAAAGTAGCGGTTTTCCGCCGGAATTACAAAATTTATTATATTTTAAAAGGTTCACCAAAATATTTCGGAAAATATCAAGATTTAAGCGAGCTGGACCGATTTGAAAATACCTCCAAAAATGGAGTTTTTTATGAATAAAAATAGTTTCTTAAAGAACTTTTTGGAAAGAGTCCCCTCAAATGACAAAACAGATTAGGCTTAAAAAATATGCATAAAAATACTAAAAATCTTTTCAACGGAATTGTAATAATGAGATTTTTGATGCTGTTTTTTTTTACTTTTTTCAAAGATTGATTTACGGAAAATTTAAATAACTGGGCCAAAACTATTCTGATTTAGACTTATGGGACCTCGGTAAAAAGATATTTTCACAGTTTTTATTCACGTGCAAAAAAAAAGTCATTCGTGTCCCATTTTTTTCTTTTCAAATACCAATACATCTTAATTCAACTTTGAATGATGTTCGTTCATCCTACCTTTCTCTTTCATCCTTTGAATGAGCTTATTAGCAAAGAAATAAAAAGGGTGAAAGAATACCTTTCTAATGATACCTCACAAGTCTAAATCGGAATAGTTTAGGTTCAGTTATTCAAGTTTTTCTTATACCAATCGTTAAAAAAAGTTAAAAAACAGCATTAAAAATTTCATTATTATATATTGTTATGTAAATTTTTGAAGCTTACACCGTTTTGTCATTTGAGAGGATTTTTTCAAAAAACATCTTTAAGAAACTATTTTTATTCATAAAAAAATCCAATTTTGGAGGTATCTTCAAATCGGTCCAGCTCGCTTAAATCTTAATATTTTTCCGAAATAATTTGGTGGACGACTTGAAATATAACAGATTTTCTAATCCAACAGTATCCATTTTTTTTTTTGTATGGGGAGTGATGCAGTCTAATGTATATGCATGTGCGTGCACCAATCTATTAATATCGTTAAATTATTTTAATATCTATTGCTAAATTTTATACAGACAAGACTAAAAAGTAGGAAATAAATAATATAAAAAAAACTTTTTAATATACAACGCTTTTATAAATGGACTACAAAGTAGAAAATAATATCGTCGCTCGAATAAAGAAACAGTGTAAATGCCACATGCACTATTATTCGATACTTGCACCATTGGCTAGACAATCATTTAATCTATTAGAAAAAACTTTAGTTTTCTTAAATATCTCTTTGGCTCACTGATTTATTCCCGAAAAACGAAATTGTGTTTGTAGGGTTTGTAATGGTTTATAAAAACTTCCATTTCGTTTTTCTCAAAACTATACTTTTTATGTTACACTATTTCATTATTCCAGCGACGATATTTCTCAGTCCCATAGAATTTGTTTTGATAACTTTTGATTTTGGAATTTTAGCAAAAGTTATTATAAACCATTTTTAAGAAGCGTAGGGCCCATGCAATAAAAAGCATTAGATTTAATTGACAATAGTCAAACTACATAACATATACCTAAAATTTTTACAGAGAAAGTACAAATTTGAGATCGATTTTAAGCGGTTGTTATTCATATATCCACATACATACATATATTACCCTTCATATCAATTCAGGTCTATTACATGCGTCCCACGCTTTTCATTTTCAATCTCATAAATGGTTTATAATAACTTTTGCTAAAGTTTCAAAATCAAAAGTTATCAAAACAAATTCTATGGGACTGAGAAATATTATTTTCTACTTTTTAGTCCATTTATAAAAGCGTTGTATATTAAAAAGTTTTTATACCCGAGCGCACTTGTGCACAAGGGTATATTAATTTTGTTCACATAACGGTTGTTTGTAACAAACAAAACGAATCGAGATAGATATAGACAAATGTATACATAAATGATCAGAATGAAAAGAGAAATCGATTAAGCCATGTCTGTCTGTCCGTCCGTCTGTCCGTCTGTCCGTCCGTCCGTGCACACGATAACTCAAGCAAAAATTGAGATATATCAACGAAATTTGGTATGTAGGTTTCCGTTAATCCGAGGTAGGTTGGTATTGATAATGGGCGAAATCGGACTGTAACCACGCCCACTTCCCATATAACGGTAATTTCAAGAAATACGAAAACTGCGATATTTTAGGAACTACTGAAGATAATTCACTCAAAATTGATATTTACAATAACTTTAAGACGAAAAATAAGAATATTGTAAATTTTTGGAAAATGGGCGTAGCCACACCCACTTATGGTTACATGTGTATATCTTGGTAACCGCTGCACCAATTTCTTCCAAACTTGGCAAAGTTGTTGGTCTTGATACAGCATACTAAATGGCCGAAAATTAAAAAAATCGGACAATAACCACGCCCACATCCCATATAACGGTAATTTTCGGAAATACGAAAACTGCGATATTTTAGTAACTACTGAAGATTATTCACTCAAAACTGATATTTACAAAAATTTTTAGACGAAAAATAAGAATATTATAAATTTTTGGAAAATGGGCGTAGCCACGCCCACTTATGGTTACATGTGTGTATCTTAGTAACCGCTGCACCAATTTCTTCTAAACTTTGCACAGTTGTTGGCCTTGGTACATTATACTAAATGGCCAAAAATTTAAAAAATCGGACAATAACCACACCCACACCCCATATAACCGTAATTTAGAGAAATACAAAATCTTCGATAAATCAGTAAATATTAAAGCTAATTTATTCAAAATTGATGCTTGCAACAATTCTTTACCAAGAAATACGTTTATGGTAAAATTTTGGAAAATGGGCGTGGCACCACCCACTTATGGTTGCATGTGTATATCTTAGTAGCCGCTGCACCAATTTCTTCCAAACTTGGCACAGTTGCTACAGCATACCAAATGGCCGAAAAATTTTGAAATCGGACAACAACCACGCCCACATCCCATATAACGGTAATTTGGAAAAATACGAAATCTTCGATAAATCAGTAAATATTAAAGCTAATTTATTCAAGATTGATGCTTGCAACAATTCCTTACCAAGAAATACGTTTATGATAAAATTTTGGAAAATGGGCGTGGCACCGCCCACTTATGATCACATATATGACCCTCGGTCACCGTTCCACCAATTTGTACCGGTATAGGTATTATGCTGACCACATAAAAGCAAAACCTTGAAAATTATTGAAATCGGACTAAAATTGCGGCTGCTTTTCATATATAAGAGATGCTTGAAACTTCAATATTTCGAAATTTAAGGACGCTAATTTACTCAAAATTGATAGACCCTGCCTTACCATGCAGCGGTAGCTTACGGAAAGGTGAAAATCATATATTTAATACTTGCGCCGGGTATTTGATGTTCGGCTCCGCCCGAACTTAGACTTTCTTACTTGTTTCCTTTATCTTTACGCATCATTGTTTTTGTTTCTTATTTTCACCTTTACCTTTATCCTTTTCTTCATCTATGTACGTACTCACCTTTACTTTCATTCTTGTATTGGTCTTTATCTAAGTCCTATTCTTTAACTTTTTATTAGCACGTTTTTTGCTAAATGAATACCATGTGCATACATTTAGGAAGCACTTGTTTCCGTCCCAAACATTTCCGTTTGCAATTTCCTTTGAGTTTGCCAATTTACTTCCAACCAACCAACCGCTACTAATGAAGTTTCACTTCAAAAAGGTGGCAACTCTCTTTAAACGCCTCAGAAATTGTGTTTCTTAACACTCTTCTCATTTTAAAATACTCTTTGACTAGTCTAGATATTATATATATTTTGATTATTCGAGTTTTCAAACAGGTGGCAAACCCTCTTTCAAACATTCTAAACCTACAACCTTCTTATACATCTTTTATTTTACACCCATTGTGATACATGTTTCTATTTCCTAATTCCCCAAATTAAATTTCAATCTAACTTTTCAAATAGGTGGCAACCCTCCTTCATGCAGTTTCGAAAACCCCTGTCAAAACAATTTTGGTTTACATCCATGATGAAATAATTCCAGGGACCGAAAAAAATGATTATTTCAAAATTTTCGATGAAAAAAATCAAAAGGTCCAAAATATCGTAGAATTTCGAGTTTATAAATGTGCATGTATTTTCATGCTCTGTTTGAATCTCTTACGATTTAAAAATGTTTAAGCGATATCTATAAAAATTATAACTAAGAATTACATTTCGATTTTAAATTAATATCGAGTAATATCTTTTTGATCAAAAATAAAACTAATTTTTGGAGTGTTATGTTTTTGCTCTGAAGTAATAATTATTTTGTGAGTTGTTTTCTTTTTGATCAAAAATAATCATTATAATATGAGTTTTATATTTTTGATCAGAAATAATCATTATTTTTTCAGTTTTATTTTTTTCATCAAAAATAATAATTATTCTTTGAGTTTTATTATTTTGATCGAAAATAAAACTCATTTCTTGAGCGTTATTTTTTCTCTTAGAAATAAAAATTAACTTTTGAGTTTTATTTTTTTTTTGCAGATCAAAAAACTCAAAACGCCTCACTTCACCTAACCTCAACTCACCACACCTCAACTCACTACACCTTAACTTACCTCAACTCATCTGAACGCAACTCGCCTCAATTCACCACACCTAACTCATCTCTTGGAACTCATGCCACGGTTCTGCGGGAGGTAAGTTCGTGAAAGTCTTGACGAAACCCCACTCAATTTATTGTTAGTTATGTTATGTTAAGTTCGAAACATGCAACTGTCAGGATTATTTTGATTAAAATGAATCAAGAGAACTTTAACTTCAGAACCACGGCCCAGGCGCACAAATCTTTTTCCATTTTAAAAATACAATTTTTTCTAAAATTCCGGTTGATAAATTGCATCTTAAGTCACTTAAAACTAGTTTTAATGCCGAAAAAGACCATGAGAAATGCATGTGAAAAATTAAAGTGGGAATTGGATTGTTCTATACCGGAAAAAATATACCCCTATTTTTTTCTTTTGAAATCAAAATATATTTAGAGGTCGCTCAATGTTCTCCATGTAAAACCACTTTTCGTAGAAATGGTATAGAATTCTTGAAAATCAATAGGATTCAGGATGTTGTAGAAATGGTCTGGGATTTGCAGTTGGAATTACATTTAGAAAGTTTATGCTGGCTTCCATGGCAACCGTGTGCAATTTATTGTTGTGAATTTGCTCTCGCATTTGCACAAAATCCTGAACAGCCCTATTATTTTTCGGTCGGCAAAACCCTGTCCTCTTCAGAAGATTCCCAATAATATTACCCAATTATTTATTTAACCACTTTCTTATAGTAACTTAATTTTATAGGTTCGCCAAAACCCCCAGAAAATGTCGGAAAATGCAATGGCGGAAAAAAATAAAAAATCTTTGGTATTAAAATGGTTAAATAAACAAATATTGTTATTGGGAGTCTCCTGAAGAGAATCACAGTTTTCTGATCGAAAAATATTGATTTTCAAGAATTCCATACTATTTCTATGAAAAGTTGTTTTTCCCCCATATCAAATACTACATGGAAAACTTTGAGCGCTTTGAGCAACCTCTAAATATTTTTTGATTTCAAAATAAAATAAAATTATAGTTTAAAAAACTAAAACCTCCCTATTATAATTGCCATTCGTAATGCCATCAGGTGTGAAACTGGAGAATAGAAATCGCTGCATCTTTTAGGCGCATCAATATTACATAGTTACATCCCGAGCTAATAAGAGGAAGGTAAAAAAGGGTATATTTTCTTCGATAATCCTAGGGCGTGAGAGCATTAAAATTCCGACTTTACTGGTTTTGGACCGACCTAATGTACAGCGCACATTGTACATTGTACATACATACAATATATCAGGGATGCTATGAAGGTCATATATTTCACATCTGAGAATGCTAATTTGCGTTTTAATGTAACAGTCAAAGTTCAAAAGAGCATATTTATTATATTTCGGAAAAATTAATTTTGCCGCCTTTTCGTCTATGATGCGATTTCTTAGAGGCTCGTTCATACATAGGTGCATCGGCGTAGCCAGAATGAAATTTAGAGGGGGGGAGGGCTCGACCCTATTAAGCTGGCATTTCAGGGTACTATTTAAATATATATAAGGAAATTTTGAAAGTTAGGGGGGGGGGCTCGAGCACCCCCTGCCCCTACCTGGCTACGCCCATGCATAGGTGTATGTACATATAGAGCATTTACTCACTCGGAACGCTAGCGGGTAGAGGTTCAAATATTTGCGAGTCAATTTGTCGTACATATTTGAGCTTACTTTTCAACCTAAATTGAACAGTCAAATATATTTGAGCGAGCGATTAAGTGAACAATGATTTTTTGATGTTTTAAATAATTTGTATCATTGCTATGGCACAAAAAAGAAAATATTCAGAAAGATGTAAGTATAAATTTTTTGCATTCAGATAAGTGTATGTGTAATTCGATGGATGCATATTATTTCGCAGGGTCAGAAGAGCAAACGGATTCTTTTATAAATGCCAGGATGGAACATTCTCCTTTTCTGTTGCAAATTTGTTATATTGTTAAATAGTCCCAAAGCTACCGCAAAATTATTCATTTTATAGATATATTTATTAAAAGCAACAATTCCAAAACAAACAATTTAGGTAGTCGAACGAGCTCGCACAGTTTTAGCAGCTGTTTTCCTAAATTGTAGCAGTGCTGGAAATTCCCATTGGAATATTAGTTTAGGTACTAAAATTTAGGTAAACTCGCACACAGCCTTAGTTTCGCATTTTTTAATGAATCCGAGCCTTTGCTTTCGATTGAGGAATTCTGTTAGGTTGCTTAAAACAAGGGTTCCCAAACTTTTTTCACCGCGGCACCCTTGTTGTGCTAAAAAAAATTCGCGACACCCCTACTCTTCAAATGTCTACGAAAACAAGAAAACACAATGCAAACTTTATACTCCTTTAGCTTCAATGTGAGGACTGAAACTGTTTTGATGATTTCATTATTTCCTTTAAGTTTATTGGGAGCTTTGACAATTTTACCCTGAAATCATTTGACGCTGAAAGCTTGCTGGAGTATTTGTTTTTAATCGACTTCACAAAAAGAAGGTTATCAATTCGTCGGAATATATTTTTATTATTAATTTTTTTTATGTATGTTATCTCATAACTTTGGACCACGTTAACCGATTACCATAATTTGTTAAAGGAAAGGTGTTACCTCACAGGTGCTCCAATTCTAATTTGGTTTTAATCCGATCATTGTAATGGAATGTAAAAGTAAAAGTCACTAGTATTTTTAATGCAATCTTGTCAACAGCAGTGGTTTCTGCATACACTTGCATCCAGAACTCTCTTTGCTCCCTTCGTAGTATTTAATATTCAAAGTGCTGTCTTCACTGATGTCCAAAAGCTTTTCAAAAGCCTAATTTGTCATCTCAGTAGGTTTACTTTTCGGGTCACATGAAAACGGGTGGAAAACGGAACAATGTTTTTTCTAAACCTTCCAAGTTAACGCTGGTAATGCGCGATAACGCTAATAAAATAACTTTTACAGCCAATTTCATGAAAGCAATTTAAGTGAAAAATGATTTTAATTTTTTGAATTTTATATAGAAATTTACAGAAAATAACAATTCATTTTCCATTTAAACTGCTGGTGAAACCGGCTGTTATCAATTTTCTTAGCGTTAACTTCGAAGTTGCATACGTTTTTCTGATTTACTTTATTTATGGGGTTTTCATGAAAATGTTGTATATGCTTAATTTGATCTCTTTTTACCTTCCTTTTATTAGCTCGGGATGTAACTATGTAATATTGATGCGCCTAAAAGATGCAGCGATTTCTATTCTCAAGTACCTGATGACAGTACGAATAGCAATTATAATAGGGAGGTTTTAGTTTTATAAACCATAATTTTTTTTCATATATGTAAGAAATGAATTTTTAAACTTAGAAAGACTGATATATATACATATATGGATTGTATGTTCCTTACATTTTTATATATACATACTGTAAAAGTGTTAGGGCTGTTAACTTATCTATTAACGATTTAACTATAGTTTAAAATAGATAAGTTTCCGGCCCTTAATATTTTTAAGTTGTTAAATGGCCTATCAAGTTGATTGCCCGTGTGTGTTCTTGTGGTGTGATTGTACCAGCTGCTGGTGCGACTTTAAAAACTATTTGAAAATTTTATGATTCTACCTGGTGTCGTGAGTGGTGAAAGTAAAAAGTATTTTGGCGGAAATTTCTTGCACTATATGAGTCAAAGGCGTGTTTGTGGAAGATTAAGTTCACGATATTGCAGTTGTGAATTAAAAAAAAAAAAACAATGTTTAACAAAATGGTAGAAAAATTATGAAATTTCGGCTCTAATCATTTCGATCTTTCCTCGACCTCATTTGTAAAGAAATAAATATTGTACCAGAATGCTGGTAAGTTATGTGCTTCGAGCTTGATGGTACAATCACTTGATGGAGCCAGCAAGCTGGTGTCGTATATTTCCCCTTTTATTCAAAAAGGTTTTTGGTTGAATAAAATATTAGTTTTTTTTTCCAGAGTTCATTGTTTTTCTATACCTTTACTTATTGAAAATGTTTGCGTGTATACTTATATATGTATATGCAAGTAAAACAAATTAGCTACCATTTTTAGCCTCAACGACTTTTTTAGCCCTTTTTTTAAAGGAATTTGGCTACCACTAAAAAGAATTCGCGGCAACACTATTTATGTATAGTTTCTTCTGTGCTCTGCTTGCAAATACGCGCTGATCAGTTCAGAAATAAAATGTATTTGTGATTTGCTTCACTGAACTGAAATGACGTGAGTTGAGGTGACTTGAGGTAAGGTAGATGAGTTGAGTTGGGGTGAATTGAGGTGTGGTGAGTTGAGGTGAGGTGAGTAAGGATAAGTTGAGGTGAGTGAGTTGAGGTGTGGTGAGTTGAGTTTAGGTGAAATTACGCGTTTTGAGTTTTTCCATCTGCCAAAAAAAAATAAAACTCAAAAGTTAATTTTTATTTCTGAGAGAAAAAATAACGCTCAAGAAATGAGTTTTATTTTCGATCAAAATAATAAAACTCAAAGAATAATCATTATTTTTGATAAAACAAAAGAAAACTCAAAAAATAATGATTATTTCTGATCAAAAATATAAAACTCGTAATATAATGATTATTTTTGATCAAAAAGAAAACAACTCACAAAATAATTATTACTTCAGAGCAAAAAAGTATCACGAAAAAATGGGTTTTATTTTTGATCAAAAAAATTTATCCCAATAAAAGATTGCGTTTTCTGAGCAATACCATAAAACTCAAAATGTGATTACTATGATTGATCGCAAGTATTAAAATCTCAAAATAATGGTTAAAAGTAAATTTTTTTGATAAAACTCATAATTTTTTCTCCCAAAAATGAACGGCATTTTCTAGGCACTTGCAACTTGCATTTTATCATACCAGAATTTATTGGTCTACAAAACTGCATACCTAGAATTTCTAAAAAAATAAAAGGTTTGAAATTTTGGTAAAAGATCGTTGAATTTTTATAATTTTTGTATTTATATGCAGTTAATTATATAATGAGCTAAATCTTTTTTATATATTAAACATTTAATCGACAAAGGAAATGTTTATCACCAAAACTGGTCAAAATACTTAAGGTCTTTCTATTATTTCTGCCACCAGTGAATGCGTATTTGTATCTAAACTGCATAACTATATTTATGTATGTTTTTTTTCTTTTGTTAAAGCAAATAAAAACAAATCGACTGTTTCTATTATTAAAGCTTTCAATTGAATATTTGATTTAAGTCCTTCGAGCCGAAAGAGCCAAAATGGCTGGGTGTGCTGCGGTGCGGATGGGTCAGGAAGTATGTGCTCAAGGCTCGTTGGAGTAGTTCATTTGATTTACGTTTGAGGGCGCATCGCTCGGTTTCAACATTTGGTTTTAATTTGATATGTGAAAGTATCCATTGATTTTTCAGCATTCGCAACTCGTTGGTGAGTCTTAGTTCTGCTACACTTGGAACCTGTTTATTTTGTGGCACGTGTAGAGGATCAAAACTGCGCATGCGCATCTTCATTGCATTGATGTGAAGTTTGATTCGTTCTGCTCTTTCGTAACGTAAGCATTTGTTGAGGGTATCAATTTCGCGATAGCTTTCATCTGCAGTCAGATTGATTACCTGCTTGCGGGAGACAAGATTTTGTTCAAGACGCGCATAGTTCAGTTCCATTGTTGAAATTTTCTCCTGCAAATTATTTAATGACTGTCCGACAACATTTTCACGATGGCACATACTTTTATCTAAATTTTCAATTTGCTCGATGATTTTGGTCAGAGTCTCCTCCTGATTGCGTTGAGCCTTTGACAAGTTATGCTCTGCAATCTCCTTGCGTACTTGCATTTCAGAGAATTCATTCTGCTTTATCTTCGCCAAGTACTTCTGCGTTTTGATTTCTTTATCACGTTCAACTAATATGTGCTTCAACGTTTTTATGTCATCAGAATGTTGTTTAAATTGCATTGATCGCAGTAACAGAGTGGTGGCCGAGGAGCGTACAAACATTGTGTTTTTATTTGCACTGCGCACAGATTCGTTTTCCGAGATGAAGTTGGAGAGATCATTTATTTGTTCGTCCAATACCTGGATGCACTGATGGAATAGAGCGACTGGAGTCGTCCCCTTTTCTTCGGCGGCGGATTTCGAACAGTTCGCTGTAATGATTTTCCAAAGCTTTTTATGCTCGATTGCTCCATCGCACGGAAAGTCTTCTTTGTTGGCGAAAGAGGATGCAGCTATGTCCTTGGTTGCATCCTTTGTCGTTGCTGTTAAAATATTAATAAAACGCCCGAACTGATCGTTGGTGCACAGAATGCGTTGTATACGCTCAGTCTGCGGCTTTTGCATGCCAGAAATGTCAACCGGAGTAGAAGGAAGCTTGCGCTGTAGCTTCCTCAGCTTAAGCTTGAATTGGGTCACGTTTTCCATCAGAAACTGCATGGCCCAGAAGGACTCCGTGTTTTCATCGCCCAACTGTATTAAAGTGTGCAGTATTCCAGCATTCGTATTGATGCAGTCCAAGCATACTTCGAGTACTTCCACCAACATCACGTAAAGCTGATGCTCATCAGCCAATTCAGCGATGTTATGCGAGCAAATAAGATTCGTGTACAGTGCACTGAAAAACGATAGAGTGCGCTCAACTGTTTCCATTGGTGTGTTTTCGTCAAGCATATCGCCTTTCAAGCGATTAATCAACTCGTCGATAGACTTCTCTTGCGACTCCATTTCTCCTCGATAAATAGCTGCATGCGTGCATACCTCGTAATCGCAATGATTTAACCCAAATATTAGCTGTTTTATCACCAATTTAAGACTTCGCAACACAAAAAGACATTTGCAACGAAAGGCGAACCGGTGCACGGAAAATCCCTCAAATATTGCGTTTTTAGCGAATTCACACGAGGTTGGAAACTTTTCATCGATCGTGTGGCAAATTATTTCCAACTTTTCGTACATACGCTGCAGCAGTAGTAGCACTAATATGATGTCATGCTCGCTGCCCCGAAGTAGGATATCCTCAGGCACGAACGCCAAAAGGTGGTCAACGTGAGCCTTGCATAGTTTTAATTCAATTTCATTCAACTGCAAATCGATAGCTCGTTTGAAAGCCTTTGTTAAATAAAACATTTGATTAAAGTCGATACTCTGTGTTTCGTCCTGATTTGAGAGAGTACTGAGATCATCTGAAGTGGATGTGCCCGTACCTGCGCCCAAAGCATTTGTGGGCTGATCTTTTAGCAGCACGTTATTATTCAATGTTTTGACGAGATCTCGGAATTTCGTAATAGTCACTTCGCGGTCGTATATCTCTTCCAGTGTATTGTTCTTCTCCTGCTGTAACATTTTTATAGTTGAATTGAGGGCATCGATTTCTTCCCTCAAATCCATTTCCAATTCCTGATTGCCTTCGATTATTTGTTCATGGATCTCCTCCAGCGCTTCTAGCTCCATAACTTCTTCTTCCAATAACTTCACACGTTCCTCCAAATCGATCTTGGCCTCTACCAGGGATGAAACCATTGATTCTGCGCCCAGTGCTGCGTCGACTTGTTCTTTTAGTTCTATAATATGCATTTCCATGACATCAATGCGCCTTGAAAGTATTTCCTTTGTTTTTTTTAGTTCGGAAATTTCAGAAGATTTTGTTTCTAGTTCCTTGTGGGTCTTTTGTAGATCTTGCTTTTCGTTTGTCAACACATCGCGCAGCCGAACAACGGTTTCTCGCAGTCGTTGGTTATACTGCTCAAGCCGCCTAATTTCCGCAGCTGTTGGTTGTATAAGTTCGTCTTTCAACTCATTATCTGGGCGGTCGCCAAGCAGGGTTGATGTAGAATTTTCAATTTCAGCTCTCAAAATTTCGACGTCGAGACTGAGCTCTTCATTGCGCTCATTTGCCGTTTCCAACTCTATTTGCAATGTTTCTGCACGTTCTTCCGCCATTTCTTTGTCCAGTGTTAGTAGTTCAATACTTTCGGCTACCTCGTCTAGTTCACGCTTATATTTAGTTTTGCAGTCATTGGCTTCCCTCAGCTCTTGCCGACAGCGTTGTAATTCTCGTTGCACCAAGCTATGCTGCTCCATAATCTGTGTTTTGAACTCACTCAACTGGTCCTTTTGCAAGCGGACTCTTTCCAACTCATGCAAACGCCTTTTGTCCTCCGCGCGCTGACTTTTTAAATCTTCCAGCTCTGCACTTAACTCCCCATTACGCGTCTCTAAGTCCTTGCATCTTTGTTGTAATTGTTTCTGTTGAAGCAGTTGCTCTGTTGGACTGATTGCGACACCACTGGCCAGACCACTGTGGATGCTGAACACAGTCGGGGAACGTAGTGGGTGGCCTGGAGTGAATTGCGTATGAAGTATCTCCAGGAAACCCGTTTCCACAAACGCAGAACGCTGACGAGCACAAGAAAAGGATTCCGAAGGGCTGACTGTAGTTTTACTGCGTTTAGGTGCAGCTACAGACACTGTTGTGCTTGAAAACGACAACTCCAGCTGGGTGTTGGAAGAGACAATACGCCGATTTGCCTGCAAAGGCTTATTGATTTTGGTTGCTTTCAGCATACTGCCATTTGAAGTTCCTGCTGTGCTGCCGTTAGCTGAGCTTTGCAATAAAGGCTGGTCTGAGGGTGCCTTAACGATAGAAGTGCCACCGTTTGGTGGTTTTTGATTAAGCGCTGCAGTATTTGCCACTGGTGCTGCTGTGGAAATTTTCTCACTGTTGTGCGATTTCATACCGCTGCCTTGCCTAGCCTCTTGTGGTACTGATGACTCTGCCATTTCTTCGGTTTCCTTAGCTAACACTAAATTTACTTGTGCTGGCCGCACAAAGAGTCCACAATTCGGTGCACATTTGAAGTAGGTGATGCCCCTGACACTGCCATTATTTTTTCCTTTGTCCTTTTCGTCCAGCACCACGCCTATCCACTTTCCAGGTGAGAAGCTAGTCGAGCCCACGTACGCCACTTGCCCACATAGATTTTTACCCACAATTTGAACTTTTTGACCAACTTTAAAGTTGCGCTCGGCCATTTTTTCACTATTTTAACATTTTTGCTACTTTATATTTGTGCAGAAAGCCTCGTTCACGAATGGCAATAACGTACACATCGAACCAAAAGTAAGATGCTCGCCAATATGGCGGACATCTGCCACCATCATTATTGCTGCCTTCCCACTACATTCAAACGCTTACACCCACAAATACATGTATTTCTACCCCCTCTAACACAAGGAAAGCTGGTTGACAAGGCAAAACTTTAAATTTCACATAGCGTAACCCTTATGAGCGCTGGCAACGATTGTATTAGCAATTTTAAAAAAATTATTTTATTATAATAATTACAAGAAGTAATGCTAGGTACGAGCGTGTACGTCCTACCGTAACTTACCAAATGGCCAATAAGTCGATGAAGGTTTAAACTAAATTTTAAAATGCATAATTAGTTGAAATACCGGCGCGTGAAATGGTTTAATTTTTTTTTACTTTTTTCCTTACACTGATTATAACACAAAAGTCACTTTATTTGTTAAGTAATTGTAAACCTTTTCAATATTTTGGCGGTTCCAATGCTGCGTTTTTAGGTGGCTATTTGATTATTTTAAGGTTAAAACCATGTTTGCAGCTTTCTTTTTACATTTTAAAATACAATTTGCGCACACGCGGAAAATTCATATTCGTCTTGCTTTCGTAAAACGGTCGTTCAGTTGGTGGTGTTTCACATGAAAAGCATCGACAACCGTTTTAGTTCTCGAGTGAACGAGCGCGTCTGACGTTTCAAACGTCATCCCAAGGATTTATCTGTTCCTCACTACGTCGTTGACTTTCGATGCGCGCGCGCGTGTGTGTATGTTTGGGTTACTTTGGAAATTTTTAAACGTCCTTTCGCGTTACTCTTCCCATCTGCGACGTGTGAGTTAACTTTTGCGACTATTGCACCAGCAGAGTGCATACTTTAAAAAATTCAAGCGTGCAACAAAACTGTAAAAAACAACTCGATTAGTAAAACACCCAACTTCACAATCAGTTTCGTTCGTTTGAGAGATTGCATTGTTTTTTTCACTTTAAAGGTACGCGAAGGGGTGAACCTTCACATCATCCCTTTCGCAGTTTAAACAAAAAAGCGAACAACCAGAAAAAAATGAATCTACAGGGCAGTGAAGTGGTGAAACGGGTTGCTGCTGCTCTTGTGCAATATTGTGCTAGTTGCGTTTAATTTTTTATACCTGAGCGCACTTGTGCACATGGGTATTATAACATAGTTCGGATAACGGTTGTATGTGAAAGTCTAAAGGAGAAAATTTAGATATAGGCATACATATGTACATTAGACTACATCACTCCCCATACAAAAAAAAATCGGTACTTTTTCCATTGGAATTATAAAATCTATTATATTTTAAGACTTCCACCAAAATATTACGGAAAAGTATTAAGATTTACGTGAGCTGGACCGACTTGAAAATATCTCCAAAAATGAAGTTTTTTATTAATAAAAATAGTTTCTTAAAGATTTTTTTTTGAAAAAAATACCTTCAAATGACAAAACGGTTTAAGTTTAAAAAATTTGCATAAAGATATAAAAAAAATGTAAAATGTTCAACGGAATCCTAATAATGAGATTTTTGATGGTGTTTTTTTAACTTCTTTCAATGATTGGTATAAGAAAAACTTGAATAACTGGACCTAAACTATTCCGATTTAGACTTATGAGATATCATTTTATTTCTTTGCTAATAAACTCATTCAAAGGATGAAAGAGAAAGGTAGGATGAACGAGCGTCATTCCAAGTTGAATCAAGATGTGTTGGTATTTGAAAAAAAAAATTTGGAAGTGAATCATTTGCACAGAAACGAAAGAAAACGAGTGCGAAAATACCTTTCTACTGAGGCCCCATAAGTCTAAATCAGAATAGTTTTGGCCCAGTTATTAAATTTTTTCGTAAATCAATCTTTGAAAAAAGTTAAAAAAACTGCATCAAAAATCTCATTATTACGATTCCGTTGAAAAGAGTTTTAAATATTTTTATGCAGGTTTTTTGAACTTAATCTGTTCTGTCATCGGAGGGGATTTTTTTCAAAAAGTTCTTTAAGAACCTATTTTATTCATAAAAAAAAACTCGATTTTTGGAGGTATTTTCAAATCGGTCCAGCTCACGTAAATCTTAATATTTTTCTGAAATATTTTGGTGGACATCTTCAAAAATAATACACTTTGTCATTCCGGCGGAAAGACAGCAACTTTTTTTTGGTGATGCAGTTTAATGTACCTATGTATGTATGTAATGTATGTATGCACATATGTATATATGAAAACGGAAATCGATTAAGCCAGTCTGTCTGTCCATCCGTCCGTGATCACGATAACTCGATATCTCAAGAAATTTGGTACATAGACTTCGCTTTATCCCAGCTAGGTTGGTATTGAAAATGGGCGAAATCGGACAATAACCACTCCCCCTCCCATATAACGGAATTTTCGAAAAATTATAAAAGCGGTATATCCGCATATACTGGTTCCAAATTGCTGAAAGTTGGATTGTGAAGTAAGATTTGGTATAAAATGAGACAATGATACCAGTTATGGAAAATGGGCGTGGCATCGCCCACTTGTGTTGGAGTGCTGTATCTAAGTAGCAGCTTTACTAACCACCAAACTCGGTACGAACATTGCTTAGAGTCTCACTAAGATGAAAATACCTCTTGAAAATTTTGGAAATCGGACAATATCCCACCCACCTCCCATATAACGAAAATTTACAGAGATATGAAAACTGCGATAAGACAGTAACCACCAATGCTGCTTCACTCAAAATCGATGTTTGCAATATTCCCTAAGCTATAAATGGGATTACCACAAGAATGATAGAATACAAGATTGCGCCAATCGAGCTGAGAGCAACCAGGCGTGACGTCAACAAATACCAGAATGAGAGAGCAAGACTCGACAACTCGACAAGAAAAAGAGGAAGCATCAAACAAAAGGCAGTATTGCCAAGCTTTGAATTTGAAAAAGCACCAAATTTTTATTGGTGTATTTTATGGACTTTATATACATATTTACATAACTTTATTGTAACGATGCCGATTCAAATTAACAAAAATCAATGTTTCTTGCACGACGGTCGATTTCTTCTGGCATGATTGACGGTGCTGCCACATATTTTGTTGTCGGTTATGATTGTCACTGTGCCATGATTTTCTTTAAATTTTTGTAAAGTTGCTTATCACACTTACGATTGATATAAATTTTGCTTCCATTTTTTAAGATTTTGTGTGTTCAAACTAAGAACAAAAGCACCAAAAACGCACCAAGCACTAAACTCAAAAATTTTCGCGTTTTGAATACCCACTAAATTTGGTGCGAAAATCACAAGGTGGCAACAGCGAATGTAAACAAAAGTATTGTGTGACGTCAGCGAATGAGTGGATGCTGTCAACTCGACGAAGAGGGTTAGCGGTCCGCGAATGGCGCCACCTTCATTTTCTGCATCGTGGGATTATCACACATAAGTGTATATCGGAAAGCGAGTTATCGATTTCTACCAAACGCGGTTCAATTATTTCATGAAGTCTAATTTAGCATATTATCGAAAATGTCTGAAAGCGGGGAAAAACGCCCTGGATTATCATGCAGTTAACCGAAAGGGAAAACGCGATATTTGATACCTGCGTTGGGTATATAAAGTTTGGTTGCGCCTGAACGTATATTTCTTTACTTTTTTCCGTTCAAATTAGACACAATCACACTGAAATATAAATAAAGGCGTTTCATTCACGGCGGTACACACTCAAATGAGTACTATTCCAAATCTTCATACGACTGTTTTTACCGGAATACCAACTCTCAACTGGCGCGATGACACAAAGCGAAATCCTTTTCCATTTCGGCTATTTTGTGTTCCTCTTCGCGTATGTCATGTTTAAATGACAGACTGGACGGTTCGCAGGCAGCAGTATGGATTCCTGTTTTGATTTTTAAAGTTATTGTGAAACTCGGTGGTAATTCTCTCTGGAGGTCGCGTTGCTCGTATCGAAGTGCAGTTGTAACCAATGTGTGCATGTGTGCACATTTAGGGCCCGCAGTTTATGTGTTAAAAGCGTATATTAGATACAATTATTAAAATTATTTCAGAGGAAGTTTTGAGAATAAGTGAGTGCTCAGTATGTATGTGCGTACTTGCACATCGGGGGGAGGGTGGGAAGAATCGCGAAAAAATACCATTAGCCGTCATCGATTCGCCAACAGTTAGCGAGTGGCGAAACGAACGAACTCAATGAGGTACAACCAAATTCGCAAAATCGTCTATCCGTGCTAGCTAACTTCTTTAAGTGACCGGAACTCAAACATAGCGAGCGAGAAGTGGCGAATCGATGACGGCTATTATTCTACTATAGTTGTACCTATTACTTTCTCTGCTGTGTAAATATCTATGCTTAGTAAACATCTCTAAGCATTTGTTTTTTATATTGCCATGTGTCTATGTACATAGATACATCTGTATGTATGTATGCATGTATGCTATATTCAACTATGGATGTACATACATATATACTCATATGTACTTGTGTAATAGCCCAGTTATGCATACTTTGCACTGCTATAACATTTTTACGTAAAAATCAAAACCCAACAGAATTCTATGTATGAAGTGCTATGCGTTGGGTAACCGCTTACACGCAAAGCCCATTTAACAGATTCCTTATGTGACAACTCGCATGCAACGCTAAGTATGCATAACTGAGCTATAAGCTTAGTACAAAAGTCTTTAAAAAACACTATTCGTGGGAGATACGCACTTAATCATGTAGACGATTTCGTTTCTCAAGCAAAGTACATCTGTTGAAAGATGTCTGCATTTGTGTGTGCATATACTATACATCTGTATATTTAGAATTATGTAAACATATATTATATATATATTACCCAAATTCATAAAATCTTATTTTTCTATTTACACAGCTCCTGACCCTGTGACAGAAGAAAGGCTTGAACTCAAAACCAATAATTCACCTACGTAACTGGAGCATCCGTGTCTGCTTTGCCTGATTTTAGACAGTTAAAGGTTTGTTGTAAAAACGATATGGATAACAACGAAGACGTAGTTGAATGCCCGCTTTGTATGGAGCCCTTGGAGGTCGATGATCTGAACTTCTTTCCATGCACCTGTGGCTACCAAATTTGCCGATTCTGTTGGCACAGGATACGCACCGACGAGAATAAACTGTGTCCAGCATGCCGTAAGGAGTATACTGAAAATCCTGCGGATTTCACGCCCCTGACTCAGGAGCAGATTCTGGCCTTCAAGTCACAGAAAAAGCAACGCGACCAAAAGCGTAAGCAGAAGGTTCGCGTAACAGAGAATCGCAAACATTTATCGAATGTGAGAGTGGTTCAAAGGAATTTAGTATTTGTGGTCGGCCTACCGCCACGACTGGCAGATGCCGAGGTGCTCAAGAAACATGAGTACTTCGGTAAATACGGCAAGATACATAAAGTTGTGATAAATCCCAGCACTGCCTATGCCGGAGTGCAGGGGCCATCCGCATCGGCCTACGTCACCTATGTGAATAATCATGACGCTCTGAGGGCCATACAAAGTGTCAATACTCGTAATATTATAATAGATGGTAGACTTATAAAAACCAGTTTGGGAACTACGAAGTATTGCAGCCATTTTATGAAAAATCAAGTGTGCCCCAAAGGCGATTGTATGTATCTTCATGAGTTGGGTGATCCAGAGGCTAGCTTTACTAAAGAAGAAATGCATCAAGGGAAACACCAGGAGTATGAGAAACGTCTACATGACGCATTAGCAGTGAGCTCCAATAGCTCTGGTGCGAGCGGCTCGAGTGATGCAAATCAAGCCAATGGGAGCTCCGGTGTTCCGGTATGGGGAAGTAACGGCGGAGAAAATAATCACGGTACGGCTAATAATAAAAGCAATAAATCAAATTCCAGTTCGCAGTCTCAGGCCACGACCTCGTCAGCGGGAGCTTCACCTTCATTAGCATGTGGATCTAGTGGTTCTTCTGTTGAAACAGCGGCTGACCCCGGTCTTATATTATCGGTTTCACCAGTAAACAAAGACATGGTAGGCACAAGTTCAAGTGAAGCCAAACATAAAAAGGAACGGGGTCGGCACGAAAAGGTCAAAAATGACAAAAATACAAAATCAAAAAATAAAAATAGTGTTAATGATGTATGTAAAAGTTATGTCGGCAATACACAGATGGAGTGTAGCAGCAATCTCGGGGACATCAAAGATGGAGCAGAAACGCCTGCTAATGGAATGGCATCTGAATTTGCCAGCCCTGTCCAAGATCGGGACATTACTTCGAACAGTAGCGGCACCAGTATAGCGAAGGGTAAAATAAATAAGCCAAAGGCTTCGAAAAAGTGTGTCGACGAAAGTGACAATAAAAAATTCGATGCCGATGAAAAGAATATTGGCGAAACCGAAATCGAAAAGTCCATTATTAGTATGAACAACGCAAATGCTTCAGCGGAACTATTTGAAAGTGCTGAAGTGTCTTTAAAGGAACTAACTGATTGTAAGGAAAGCGAAAACAGTAAGGTGGAAGAATTGGCGATGGATAGACTGTATGAAGAATCAAAATTGAAAAATGACGAAATCGACGTTCCTGATACAAATTCATGCCTTGCACAACTCAACTTATTCGATAACAAAGTAACTCCAATGTTCTCTCCAGCAACATCAGTTCATAATCCAATGCGACCAGAAAATAAAGTGGATGATTTGTCAAGTCAATTGAATAATGTTAAAATATCACCATTGCCCGACTTACTAAAAGGTATCGAAGAGCAGCAATTTCAACAAGTACATCCCCATCAACAAAAAGAACTGGCACGATTACTTGAACTACACAAACAAAATAGTCTATTTGGAAATATGAATCTATCGCAGCCCAATGTGCCACCAAGTGGGTTGCAAACTCAATTTGGTAGTCTCACCGATATGGGGCAATCACCACTGACAACTTTGGAGCATGCTTCTGAACTTCTATTGAGTCAAAATCTCTATGGCATAAACATGTCGAAGTTCTTTGATTTTCATAAGAACCAGCAACTACAGTTGCAGCAGCATTGTGCCACAAATGAGCAGCCGATCGGGAATGGAAGTAATGCAATTTTAGAAAACAACTCGAACCCCTATCAGTTTATGCAGCACTCAGGTCTTTCTTCTCTGCAGCAACAGCAGCAACACCAACAGCAGCAACAACAAAAACAAAGAAATCTTGTCCAGCTTGATTCAATGTTAGCTCTGCAGCAGCACCACTCCACCATTCAGACCCAACAACATCCCTTACTTCAGAACCAGCACAGCCGCATACAAAACGAGTTTTCGGCAAACACTTTCGTTGATGATGATTTGGGATTCGATCCATTTACTGAAACTCAGAAGGGTTTGGCTGAGCTAATGGAAAACGAAGTGGTTAAGCCACCGCATCATTCTAAGTCTAATTTGCGAGCAGCGGCTGAATCCAATATGATGCATCAGCATCAGCTCAGTATGGATAACATGCAAAGAGCTCGCATGCCACCACCGGGCTTTAATCACATGAATACGTTTGGATTGAACGCACCGCGGGAACACAGTGCTAGCAAAATGATGCCATTTTCGAATATGACTGGTAATAGAGCACATTCAAATGATATTCAATATTTGTCAGCTCTTAACTCTTGGGATGCACACTTACAATCGCCCCGGAATCAAATACCTAACTTCAATGACATGCAACCACATCAAATGAACCAAAATAATAGAAATGTAGGTAATTTGGCCAATGACTGGACTGCCATGGATCCGGCAATACTGTCCTTCCGTCAGTTCCCTTCATGTCCTCAACCGTCTCAGATGCTACATCACCATCAACCGAAGGATTTGTTTCCTCCACATTTAACGCAACAACAAAACAGTTTCTCAAATCAATCCCATGGCGGTGCGAACATGCACTTGTCCAATAATCAGATGAGCTCACAATCCGCTGCCCAAGCACAGGTGAACGCTAATGTCCAAGGAATGTTGGAGTACCTTAAAAATCGTCAATTCTTTTAAGCGACGTGAAAACAATGAAATTATAAAATTATTGCTTTTAAATAATAATAAATCTATCGCTTGCTTATCTTTTTGTTGGTTTAATACTTAGACTTTACACTTTTCGCAATATTGGCTGTGAAGGATGAAAGTGCAAAAATATTAAATGGCCAAAATTTTAAATATCCAATACCCTAAATCGCGCAATTGTTTTGGTGGCGAACAAGTTCGCATAAAAAAAAACGTGCGTACCAGGTACTCATGAAATTTAATGTGTAAATCAGTTACATATGTATGTATGTACATAAATAAGTGAAGTCAGAAATTAAAACTTAATTTCATTTCCTTCAATTCGTCGCGACCAGTACATTAATTTTTCATAACCACTTGGGGCATATGTTGTTCAGTATAATTGTTTTAAAGTGGATTTGGAAAGGTCTTGAACTTTTCTCGAAAGGATCACGAAGAAGTTGTGAAATGCTCCCGAATGGTGCCTTACTAGTCCCAAAATTATCGCAAACTAGCCCAAAATGGTCCTGAAATTTTCATGAGCTATCCTGAAGTGATCACGTACTAGTTCTGAAAAGGACCCTATCTAGTCCCAAAATCACCCCGAACTTGTCTCAAACGGTCCAGAGCTAATCTTGAAATGGTCCTGAAATAGTCATGTACTAGTCCTGAAACAGCTCCGAAATGGCCCTAAACTGGCCTCAAAATCGTCTAGAACTATGCCTTGTTCGAGTCTTGCATATTTTTCTCAGTGCAGCAGTAATGCCGCTTTTATTACGTGCCTCGATCAGGCCCCTAGTCCGAAAATGGATCTCAAATAGCTGTGAACTAGTCTACAAATAGTCCTTAACAAGTCCCGAACTAATCGCGATATTAATTAATTAATAAAATATGGTCATAAACTAGTGAACTACTCATTTGAACGCACAAGAAGCAATTACATACACATTTTCTGCTGGGTTGCACAAGCAGTTAAAAATTTTCTGGTGGGTTAACGCAAATTTTACCCATACCGAGAGCTATGGGTAAAATAGCTAAGAGGGTGTTCGATTACTCTGTTTTTTTTTACAAATACGGGTTTCGAGTTATTCGAAAAATTGCAATTTGAAAAAACCCTGTTCCAAATTTTGAAATTAAGGAAAAACTAGACATTCCGGATTTCCGGTTTTCAACAGTGAAAATGCTTATGTTGGTATGAAGTCATGACCAAAAAGTACAATAAAATTATTAACAATAAATGTAACTTCTGTTTAAAGGAAAGCAAAGCAAAATTAGTTGATTTTTTTTACATTAAAAAATACAAATCGGTGAAAAATTCACGTTTGGTCTTATTCTATCTTTGTTTACCTTTTTCGGATTGAGAATAGGGCTCAGCAACCCCAAAAGAAAAGGTTTTTCAAATAGCGGTGGCACCTCGGCTGACAATGGCAAACTAGTACATACATACCCTCTGCCATAAAAAAGCTTCTTTGGAGGTGGAGTAAAAGTGAAGATCTCTCCATTTCTGTCACATCATCAAGAAGCAGAGCACAAATTGAAGGAGAAGCTCGGCCGAACACGTAGAAAACGTTTAAGCGGCAAACATTTATTTATTGGAATCAAGTATGATATAATATTCAAATAACCCAGGTAATAATTCTAAATTTTTAGGTATTCTAAAAATTTAGTGAAATCTCCTTAGAGAAGAAGTATGGGATCCAAATTAAAGAGGAAATTCTGTAGAATTTAAGCGGTGCATAAGGACTGGTAAGTATTGAACATGTCCTTTTAAAATGGTATCCCTGAAGTTTCGCAATATTTGTTTTTGAAAAAATTATATGTTAAGGACTTATAAAGTCAATAACATCCTCAAATCTAACTTTATCAGCTTAAAAAATTACCTATTCGTCCTTGTGAATCCAAAAAATTTAATTTTTTTTTAATTCTAAAGAAATTTCCCTTTCATTTCCTATGTGTGAAATTACAAAGTCCTTTAAAATAAATCTTGACGTCAGAGAGAAAAAATAAAAATGCCACTTTAAATAATAAAGTAGGTTTCAAACCCATTTATTTATTATTTTTTTTTATGGCGGGAGAGCTTCTCAAACAATATAGATTCGATTTAAGTTGTTGAGAAGTAATGAACATCTAAATCCCGGGACTAATCCCGGGATTGTGAGAAACTCCGAAAATCTCGGGACCGTAAAAAACGAAAAATTAACATCCCGTACCGTTATTTATAATGTGCATGCCCAATTAAATATATAAAAAAATACATACAGTGGTCAAAAAACTATACCTGACCTACTTTTTGCCAAGTTTTTATGTATTATTAATGTTATTTAATTTTGAATTTTTTTGTTATAAAAATATAGTTCATTCTTTAACAAACCCCATGAAAATCCAAGTTTCCAACTTTGTGCAATATTAAAAAAAAATCAACAAACAAAATTTCGAGCTTTTTTAAAAATTCCAAAAAATCAACCGTAATTTTTTGCCATTTGAAACTTGTACTTTATTCTACTAGAATTCAATGGGCTACAAAACTGCATACTCAGAATGTAATTAAAAACTAGAAGTTTTAACGAAGATTTGTTGATATTTTCTTTTTAAATTGCATAAATTTTTAAGGCTGTGTTACTCGATTGGTGCATTTGTACAAATTTGTGCCTTTTTATATTAGGCTATTGGTACAAAATAAAAATATTGGGGGCATTTTTTTTTGTGGTCAAAAGGTTGGTACAATACATCCATCTTCTATTGAAAAATTTCAACAAATGATTTTTCCTGATGGGATAAAGAAAAATATTTGGGTAGTCACACAATTGGGATAGGATTTGCACTACATTTCGGGAAATACCACATCGTGTGACACCGCCTTTAAACTTGTATTTATACGGACGCTCTTAAAGAATGAAATATAAAAAACTAACCAAAATTAAATAACAACAAAAATAGTATTTTAAAACTTGTCAAAATTTGGTGCGGCTATAGTTTTTTCGACTACTGTACATAAGTTGACTATGATTACTCGGCCGTGCAATCATAGTAGCACAATGCCACTAATATTTGACTTACAAACAAAACACGGGCAGGAATTTCAAAATTTCAATCCTGTTTGTGTGAAATATTTTATTATTATCAGTATTTTTAACCAATCTATGTTGAAATAAAAGTTAAAATAAAAAATATTTTGTCAGAACTCTACGGCCCTACTTGGAATTGCGTAAGAGTTGTCACATAAGAAATCGGTTAAATAAGCTTTGCGTGTAAGTAGTTACCCAACACACAGCATTACATATGTAGAATTCTGTTGATTTTTGGTTTCTACGTAAAATTACATGCTATGCAGGGCAGTGCAAAGTATGCATAACTGAGCCTTAAGCATATTTGACAGCGAAGAAAGACGTTATATGCGATATTTACCGGAAGAGAGTTTGGCTAACTTCCAAAACGTACCAATACAATGTTTGGATACTGTTCTACTGAGGTATTTAAAGTGTCTGTATATGCAGAGTTGCGAAACATTGCAACCATATTCATACATTACATAATTTTAATATTCAATATGATATTAGGTACGTTCATTTAAGACCTCCAGTAAAAAATATCCGGCATCAAAATTTCGTCGAAATGTTATCTGTTCTCTCACAAGAGAAAAATATTCAGAATAGTGCGAACAGAAAATTTGCAGAAACTTGCAAGTAAGAAGAACAGCTGATAGACATTTTGTATACATTCAAAACTATCAAATTGAACACCTAAGTAAACTGACGTAATGAGTTACTTTAGGGATGGGAGGCAGAGCAGCTCGCGCGCAGCAGCGCGGGCAAGCAGGTGCTAGATGCGGGGTAAGAATTTAAAACCGAAAGGGTAAGCAATAGCCGTGTACGTGTATTAACCCATTTTACGCAATATATATTGCCAAAGGCTATTATATTCACCTCTTTGTTTATAGAGGAACAATTTCTAACTATATTTGTAGTCTATTTATTAAAAATAATTCAACATCATGAAATGCCGACCAATTTAATTTTTTTTATTAATAAAGTTTAAATTGATTATACATATGTAAAAAATAGTATGTGCTAATTCATACTGGCGAACAATAACGTGTTAACGGTCTTGCTTGCGCATGTGTTCGTAAATAAGAGAGTAGGGATGGGTAGTGGGGGGTTGAAATTCGATTTTTTCCGAATTTCGAACATTGCCCAACCATTTGATTATTCGATTCGAAATTTGGTGGCGCAAATTCGATTTAATTCAAATTTTTTAGAATTTTTCAAAAATATTTTTAATTGAAACTTCTTAATCGAGTTCGGAGATGTTTGCGTTAAATATTTAACACTAAGTCATAAAATCTGTATCGTTCGTTCAATTAAAAAAAATGAGGTGTCAAATTCAAATAATCGCTTCCGCAGATGTTTACGTTAAATATTTAACACCAAGTCATAAAATCTGTATCGTTCGTTCGATGTTCAAAATGGAGGTAGGTGTTAAATGAAAGGGCTTGCCCTGTAGATGTGTAATATGGTTTCAGTATTGTGCCATATGTAAGAAAATCAAAATCAAATTATTTAATAAGTTAAATAAATTACCCCAATATAGGTATCAATCGATGGTTTTAAATAAGCTTTATTTTTTAATTACATTGGGGAGGGGTGCCACCTGTTTGAAAAGTCGAATATAGTTAAAAAGTGCTGTGATTAAAATACTATGCAACAGTTAAACTATTTTTGAGGTGCTTGAAGAGAGGTGGGCCTGTCTAAAAAGTTAAACTCAAATTACGCTGTGGGACCGAAACCGGCCCGGATTTTGTTAACATTCTCTGAAAGTATACCCATCCAGTAATAATACACCCGGTGGATTTGCAAAAGTTAAAGATAAATTGGACCCCTATGGCGCAAAACTACATGATTTAAAGCCAAATAAGGTTTACCGATTTGAAATTATTTAAATGTACGTTTGCATACTTCATAAACTTTTTTTATGTAACATAATTGAAGATGAATTTACAATATCCGAAATACTCCTTTTTAAGAAAAGCGAAGAAGAGTTGGGGTTTTTGGAATGAAAAGAAGATAAGGCACTGGAGATGCAACATAAAGCTTTGCTATTGCTGGAATTCCGGCAATAAGTACCAGATTTAAAATATCCGCTGTTTAAATTTTTAAAACTCTTTCAGGTGGACAAAAAAGGGTATACAATGTGTGTACAAAGGGTGTACAATGTGTGTAGGGTTATGATCAGGGAACGGATTTTTAGGACCTAAAAACCTATAAAAAAGGCAAAATAAAATAACGAAATAGGCTGGAAAAGGCAAAATAAAATAGCGAAAAAGGCAGGAAAAGGCACTAGGTGTTGCAAAAAAGGCAAAACAAAATAGCAAAAAAGGCAGGAAAAGGCAAAAAAAGCAAAATAAGGCACCTAAAAGACAGAAAATACGAAGAACAATCAAAAAATACATTTATATTACAAGTAAAAAGAGAAAAACTATGAACTAGTTTCATTATATGAAAAATTTGTACTTTGAATCTTTGACTATTTTATCTTTTCGGGTTTCTAACTCATAAAACTTTAATCTGTACAGTTGTAGTAACATTGAACCACAAGATGCATTTTGAAGTTTTCTGGCAGCATTTTCATTAGATTTTCGCGAAGAAAAGCCTTGAATGTACTAAATATGCGCTCGACGTAAGTTGATACAAGTGGAGCCCAATTTAAATATGGAACGTTTGAAACGTTCATATTATCAGGAATAAGGGCGTTTTCCTCGCCCTTTATAATTCTATTAACACCCCTTATTGTCTCCAAGCCTTCGTTAGCTGAGAAAACGGCTTTGAATTTTTCCAACACCAATTTGGCAAGAAGTCTCTGCGCTTCTATAAGCCGCATGGGCAATGTGTGTATTTTTTAATCTTAAAAAAAAAAATGTAAATGCTATAATCACTTTTTTAAAGGTAGAAAAAGCCAAGAAAGGCAAATATCTTAAAAAAGGCAAAAAAAAGCAAATATCTTAAAAAAGGCAAAAAAAGGCAACATCAAATGTGTATATATGGAATCAGGGAAAGCTAAATCGTGGACATTCTTAATCGAATATACTATATCTCTTTAGCAGAAAAAAAGGCAATTTCCATAAAATCCGTACCCTGGTTATGATTTTTTTATACCCGAGCGCACTTGTGCGCAAGGGTATATTAATTTTGTTCACATAACGGTTGTTTGTAACAGCCAAAACGAATCGAGATAGATATAGACAAATGTATACATAAATGATCAGGATGAAAAAAGAAATCGATTAAGCCATGTCCGTCTGTCCGTCCGTCTGTCCGTCCGTCCGTGTACACGATAACTCGAGCAAAAATTGAGATATCTCAACGAAATTTGGTATGTAGGTTTCCCTTAATCCAAGGTAGGTTGGTATTGAAAATGGGCGAAATCGGACTGTAACCACGCCCACTTCCCATATAACGGTAATTTCCAGAAATACGAAAACTGCGATATTTTAGTAACTACTGAAGATAATTCACTCAAAATTGATATTTACAATAACTTTTAGACGAAAAATAAGAATATTATAATTTTTTGGAAAATGGGCGTAGCTACGCCCACTTATGGTTACATGTGTATATCTAGGTAACCGCTGCACCAATTTCTTCCAAACTTAGCACATTTGGTGACCTTGATACAGCATACTAAATGGCCGAAAATTTAAAAAATCGGACAATAAGCACGCCCACTTCCCATATAACGGTAATTTTCGGAAATACGAAAACTGCGATATTTTAGTAACTACTGAAGATTATTCACTCAAAATTAATATTTACAACAATTTTTAGACGAAAACTAAGAGTGTTATACATTTTTGGAAAATGGGCGTAGCCACGCCCACTTATGGTTACATGTGTATATCTCGGTAACCGCTGCACTAATTTCTTCCAAACTTGGCACAGTTGGTGACCTTGATACAGCATAAAAAATCGCCGAAAATTTTTAAAATCGGACGATAACCACGCCCACATCCCATATAACGGTAATTTGGAGAAATACAAAATCTTCGATAAATCAGTAAATATTGAAGCTGATTTATTCAAAATTGATGCTTGCAACATTTCTTTACCAAAAAGTACGTTAATGGTAAAATTTTGGAAAATGGGCGTGGCACCGCCCACTTATGATCACATATATGTATATCGGTAACCGTTCTACCAATTTGTACCAAACTCGGTATGGTTATTGTGCTTGCCACATATAAGCAAAACGTTGAAAATTATTGCAATCGGACTAAAATTACGGCCGCTTTTCATATAACGGTAAATTTCAGAAATGCTTGAAACTTCAATATTTCGAAATTTAAGTATGCTAATTTACTCAAAATTGACACACCCCGGCTTACCATCTAGCGGTAGGTTTCGGAAAGGTGAAAAAACATATATTTAATACTTGCGCCGGGTATTTAATGTTCGGCTCCGCCCGAACTTAGACTTTCTTACTTGTTTTAGATTTAAATGCCTGTGGTGGCAAACGATGAACTTTTGTATAAATTTCCAAAAAATAACAACAATTTTGATAAATTATAAAAAAAACTCTCGCGCATAGCGGAATTTATTATCAGTTTCTAAGTGGAGAAAATTAATATTCAAACATGTTCTTATTCTCAAATGTTTTATGGTTTTATTAAAGTAAAATAGATTCGTGGATTTAGTGATGATACACATCGTTTTTAAATCAAAACTTGGTAGGCAAAAAGGAATTTCGGTCGAATTTTTATACTAGGTATGGGGCTTTGCCATGCAACAGCCTTGTAAATGAAATGATAGTGTGCGCGGGAGGTATTTTCACGAACCAACAAAAATATCGCCAAAAAAGTAATATATGGACAAAAGTTCATTAAATGCAAGCACATGTAAATCAAATTTTAAAACAAGTGTAAAAAAATCATAACCCTAGTATACATGTATATTTCTTGTTGTTCTGACTTTCTTTAACATTCATTTCAATTTCTTTATCACACTAGTTATCGGGTTTCTTACATCGCCTCTGGTTGCAATTGCATTCCGATTGCCAACACAATTTCTTCTCAGCCGAGTACAATTAAAATCATTGGAGTTAAATAAATAAATTTAACGAACTTATTCAAATTATTTTTGGTCTGCACGAACGCAGGAAAAATTTTTACCAACAAGAAAACAGCTAGTTGGAATTTACGCAAATCCCTAAATTGAATTTGATGGTTTGGAAGTTGAAATAGTAAAATGCGACGAATTAAACTTGTAAGAAGAAGTAAGTAATTTTTCGGTTAGTCAGTGAACTGTGTCAGGATAAGACTTTGGAATTTTTTCTTACGTTTTCAATTTTATACTTATGTATGTAAACAGAATTTCCAGCAGCTGTTCGTCTAACTTCAAAGTTTCTGCAAATTTTGTGTTCGCGTACTATTTTGGACATATTTTACTGGAGATTTAAACGAAAGTACCTATTGACTAACCAATATTTAACAGAACTGTTACGAACGGCTTAAACTGACGTAAAACCAGATTTTGAAATTTTTGCCAAAGGGATCTTTTGAATTTTTTTAATATCTATCTCACGTACATTAGAATAATAATAAAATGTATGTTTTTCATTTCTAATAATGGTTTTATTTAAAATTAAAATTTTTGGTTATTTTTTGTAGCATTTAGCCTTGCCCACCCCTGGTATATATCGATACAAAGGATTTTATTAGATATGGATTATGAAATAATAGTTTTTTTAGTTACATCTAAAAGCATGAACAGACGGCAGCCTTGATCCGGATCAACTCGGGAATTAACTGCAGTTGATCCGGATTAAGGCGGAGTGGAGCTTTTCGCATGTAATCGGAGCACAAATGCTGGAAACTTAACAAACTTCTGTAAGAAGCAATACCTACTCGAAAGCATTTCTATTCTGAAAAGCTTTACCTACACTTCTGTATAAAAATCTGTTTTTTTCGAAAGCCTAATCAACCCATTTAGCTAATTCGAAGTATGTGCGAATCGATGAGAGATTTGTTATTTGTCATGGTGGTAAACGAAACTCAATCAACCCTACGGCATTCCAGCTTCGAGTTCGTCAACTCATTAGGCTTAAAAAAGAGGGGTTTTTGGGCAGAAATTCAATATTTTTGCACAATCCTTCAATTATTTGCGGCATGAGTGCGTAAAGGATGCAAAAAGTGCATTCAAGCTGAACGCTAGCGCAATGTAGTGTCAGGGGATGATTTGCTCTTTTACTTTTTTCGTGCGTGAGTCTTAAAAACGGTTGCTTGTGCGCATTGTTCACAAATCTCCGAGGGAAAGTGCATAGCAATATGTGTTTGTCAAAGTCAGTCACCGCTTTGCTCTTTGACTACATAACAATATTTTTATTCTTTAACTCTTTTTAAAACGAAAAATCACAGTGCTTGACTGGCATCAATTAAAACCACTTTAGGGGCAAAAGAGGAACTGTGAGAATATTCTTAAAGGAATGCAGTATTCCAAATATGTTTACAAAAAAGTGCATCCGGATGCAGCAGGCAGAAAAGGGGTGTGCAACGACCTCGTGGTCATATCTATGAAAACACACACAGCATACGTGCACTAGGATGGTCCAAAAATACACGTGAAAAGGTAAAGTCGGAATTTTTATGCTCTCACCCGCTAGGATTGTTCTATACCGAAAAAAATAACCCCATTTTTTTTTGTTTTAAAATCAAAAAATATTTAGAGGTCGCTCAAAGCGCCCAAAGTTTTCGATGTATTTTGTATGGGGAAAAAACAAATTTTCGTAGAAATGGTATATAATTCTTAAAAATCAATATTTTTCTATCGGATAAGTCTGTTTCTCTGCAGCAGATTCTCAATAATAATACTCAATTGTTTATTTAACCATTTTTTCATCGCAACTATAATTTATAGGTCCGCCAAAAACCCACAAAAACCCCGAAAAATGCAATTGGGGGACAAATAAAAAATCGTTAGTATTAAAAAATGGTTAAAAAAACAATTGGGTATTATTATTGAAAGTCTCCTGAAGATAACCAGAGTTTTCCGATCGAAATTTATTGATTTTTGAGAATTCCATACCATTTACACGAAAAGTTTTTTTTCCCCCATATAAAAATACATGGAAAACTTTGGGCGCTTTGAGCGACCTCTAATATTTTTTGATTTCAAAATAAAAAATAGGGGTATACTTTTTTCGATATAGAGCAATCCTAGGGGGTGAGAACATTACAATTCCGACTTTACTGTTTTTGGACCACCCTAATGTGCACACATACATATGTACATACATACAACAGAAACATCGTCTTGCAGCTTCGACGACTACGCGCGCGCATTACGCTTTCATAGAATATCAACTAGGCAGCTGCAACTCTTCCTCGCGCGTCGGTGCAAGCAGGAAGAAGTGTGTACATAGTATGTTTTTGTAAGTATAAAAAACAAAATCAAGTTCACGTTGATGCTGCGCAGATGTTACTGCTGTGAAATTCAGTCCTGCAGATTTCATTATGTCGAAGCACACAGATTATTAGGGTGAATAAGCTGCAAAGGGGGATTTTAAAAATGAAAAGGGTACAAAGGGGCGAACCTTTATTTTACAGTTTTTTGTTGAGTCACTGTATTTTTTATGAAATTATACCATGCAGCCTGTGTTGTTGTTCCAGACGAAGTAAGATTCTAGAGTGTAGCAGACAGACAAAAAACATTAAAAAATACTTTGGAGTTTGAAAATATTCGATAATTGATAGAAATGTGCCAGTTGCATAGCGAACAGTAACGGTTATTGGTTTAAGCGATGACTATTACATTTACAATTGCAGACTGAACGAATGAAATACACTGGTTTTGGTATTATGTAGTAAGTTTATAAACATTTCAGATGCTTCGTTTGTAAATACATGCGTACAAACATCGATAGAGCTACACTAAGTGAGCCATACACGCAGTTTACTGATGGTCCCTGGACCTCAGACACAAGCTGAAAAGCGGCAATATGGTCATATAAAGGTATTTTTCAATCTTATAGGACGCCTGCGGAAAACGGCTTCACCTGGGCAAAAATAGACGATTTTCACATATGTATGTAGTATTTAGTTGCTATGCTCCACCAAGTACATAAATCAACGGCAGTGTTTGAAATATCAACAGAGGGCTAACAACGAACACAAGAAATAAATGACTGATTATAGTCGCCAAACAAGCCTCATATTAATCAACACTGATAATAAGTGTACCTTTAGAAAAGGAAAAAAGGGTCAGTAATTGATCTAATGTTTGCAAATGAGGCACTGAGCTCACGAATAAGACGGCATGTGTCAGATATTTATACCAATAGCGACCATATGGAAGTATCACCCACTAAGAGCTCAAAAACGTATGAAAAGGCGTAAAGATACAGCTGGAAGCAGAATGACCTCTTTGATTTCGTTTGTACGCAACATAACCATCCCGTGGAAACGCGATTTCCATGGTGTCCAACATAAAAAAAACTAGCAGCAGCGTATAATGGAACTATACAAGCGGTGCAGAAGTGATCTAACAGTGGCCATTGCTCGCCACAAAAAAAAAGGGGTATTCATGGAAACACGTAATTGCCTTGTAACCGCTTAAACCTCGTAAACCTCGTAAATAATTTGATTTTCCATACAAAATTAAGTATGTTCACGAGGTTTACATGGTTATGAGGCATTTACGCGTTCGATGAATTGCCCTAATGCTTTAAAAAGTTTGGTAAAGATGCAAATGTCGACCCATGGGCAAACGCCTACAAAGTGTGTATGTGTAAACTTGGCAACAAACCCTAGCAGCCCACAAACGTAAAATTTTTAACGTAAATCGTGGAAATTATTTTTCCAAAAGACGATCCTATTACAACGGTACCAATTACATATAAAACCGCAGAGCAACCGCCCCCAATTACAGTCGAAGTATTAGTTGTGTTTGTTTACTCAAACCCAGTAAAATCCAGTAAAAATTTTTCCGAATTTTCATGTTTTGACGTTTTCGTACGCAAAAACTTGCAAAGTAGGGGAAATTGAGATAGCGAGAAATGACAGTTGAAGCTTTACTGGATTTTACTGGACAAATGTTTACTTGTACTGTGTACTGATCAGCGATGTGAACCGGTTTTGAACCGAAACAGTTTTGAATCGGAAAACCGTTTTTTTCTATTAATTAACTGAACCATTAACCGATCCGAAATTTTCCACAAATGTTTGATCCGAATCGCAAACCGAACCACTTTTCATAAACGTTTAAAGGTACGTTTCAACCAATTGTGAATAGAAAAAATTTACCCATTTTCTTCTTTTTGTTAAATATGGTAATACACACCATTTGACAATATCAAATTTAATGGCAACCCATCTCATTTGACAGACACTTGACACTTATCCTTGCGCGTTGTTGCACTTGACACTTAAACTTGCGCGTTATTTTTTTCGATTTCCGAACCGTTGAACCGAACCGAAACCCCGGTTCAAAGACCAAAAAACCGCTTTGACGAACCAATCCAAAAGTGCTGAAATGGTTTGAACCGCTGAACCGAACCGACCAAGTTTTCCATCCGGTTCCCGTCCCTGGTGCTGATCTGATCGCATGTTGCTGGATGCAATTTATACTAATAAGGAAATTGTTTATTTATTTTTATTGTTGAAATTGGTAAAATAAACCTATTTAAATATAAAATATATTGTTTTGTTAAGAATTTGCTGCGAATAAACAAGCAATTTATCAGATGTTCATGAAACTTGCAAATTATTACTGGATTTGCGTTCGCGTACTTTTTTGATATTTTTTCTATGAGAGCGAATTCTCAGAAATTAAGTGACTGGAGAGTTGCTGGCAATTTAATGGATAATTTGTACACAAACACAACTATTGTTAGATGTTACAAAGAACATTAAAGATGGTAAGCCATCTGGGGAAGATGGTTTACCCAACAAAGCTTTGAAGGCAGCTATAACTACGGTGACCATATTAACCAACGTAAAATAAAGGACTTTTCTTCAAAATGATTTGGGAATACGCACATACAACTTGTATGAGAAAAGTACCTTACAAGGCCTTCGCCATCCTTTGCCACCAAAATGCGTTTACCATAATTCATACTGCACAACGAAGCCAGCACACAGTGGTTCAAAATTGGAATTGAATGTTCATAAATCACCGCAGCCTTCATTTTTCAACCAATTTTTACTAAAAACTAAAAAAAAAATATTTATTTTGGTGAACATTTTTTATAACATTTCAAATTTTTGTGTAGTTTTTTCGTTTTGGGAAAACCATACAATTGTTTTCAACTAGTGTTTGCTATGTAACATTTATTCACTGGAACAGGAGAACACATTTTCTTCAAAATTGCTACTTTTTCTGCATTTTGCAATAAAAAATTTAATATAATTAAATAAAAATTCACAAATCAGGCTCAGGCAAAATAATCAAATTAAGTAAAAAAAATGAAGGCTCCAGTGAATTACGAACACTAAATGCAAGTTTTTAACCACCGTGCATCAGGGGGTTTATTGTTATCTTTTAAAGGAAGTGGAAACTCAGCGTGCAACACGATCCTGGGCACAACTTTCTCTGTGCTTATAGATTGTACAAAGATTACCGATTAAGTAGAAACAAACTGGCGAAGGTTTTCATTATATTTTATAAGGGATATTTTAATTTTTCATATTCTGTGTTTAAAATTTTACCTCTGAAAAATGCAGAGCTGATTTAAAGGACAGTTTAAGAAATAAAGGACAAAAGGCGTCCTTTATTTTGAAAAAAATTATAAAGGACAGGGGGTTAAAATAAAGGACTGTCCTTTAAAATAAAGGACGGATGGTCACCGTAGCTATAACCTCTAAATCAAACAGGTTTGTCGATATGTATAGCGCATGCCTGCTAGAAGGTATATTTCCAGCACCGTGGAAGGAACAACATTTAGTGCTACTATTAAAGCCAAAAAGCCCCAAAAATTAACCCTCGTAATATCGACCATTATGTATGTTGGACAGGGTTGGTATCGAAATTCTGTTACTACAAAATTCGGGGCACATAATTCTACTTAACAAAAAAAGTGGTTTTCAAAAATTTGCTAACTGCAAATCTAAAAGCCAAGCCTTTTTATTTGACTCCTGTCATTAACAAAAAATGCCCTCGCGTATTATACCTACATAATTTTTAAATAGTCGGCAACTCCACTCAAAAATAAAATCTTTTTGCACGGGCAGAGACCATACACTTAGAGACCTTTCACTTAGTACCTCAGTTTTTAGTCCAACAAACGGGGAAGATCTTATAATTAAAAAAAGGGGCAACTCTACCCAATTTAATACTTTATTGAACATCTAAAAGCCGAACCCTTTTATTTGACACCTCCTTTCTTGTAATCCAACGGACAGTGCGGATCTCATAATGTTTTAGACAGGTGACAACCCTATAGGAATTTAAAGTACTAAAGATAATATTCTTATCGATAAAGATTATACTTAAAAAATCTCGACCTTCCTTTATACTATGTATAAAAGATAGAAATTTTTAAATAGGGGGCAACCCTATTAAAAAAAAATTAAAGCTTTTATACCCGCGAAGGCCATGCTCTTTCATTTGGTATCTCATTTTGTACTCCAAGGAACGGCGAAAATCTTTTAACTTTTTAATAGGTGGCAACCCTACTCCGAAAAATAATACATTATTGCACATCTAGAGGCTAAAGGCTCATTATGCATACATAGCGTTGCATAAGAGTTGTCACATAAGAAATCTGTTAAATGAGCTTTGCCAACGCACATTATTACATATGTAAAAGTCTGTGATTTTTGACTTCTACGTAAAATAACATGCTATGCAGTGCAGTGCAAAGCATGCATAACTGAGCCTTAAGTATTTTCGTTTGACAGTGATGGTGCAGAACTGAACTGATGCCCACGCTTATTATGATTGAATATAGTAATATTATGAATTTGACAGACATACGCAATTACATATGTATTGAAAAAGTCACATTTACAGATGCAACCACATATCGTGTAAGAACACCTTTAACAAACACCATCTCTTCTTTTATTTGGCGCTGTAACCGCCTAAGCTATTTTGGCCGAGTTCAACAAAGCACGCCAGTTATTTCTCTTCTGTGCCAACTGACGCCAATTGGAAATGCCAAGTGAAGCCAACTTTGGTCTTTCCAACGTAGTGGGGGCGTCCCTCTTCCTCTGCTACCACCAGCGGGTTCCGAGCTGAATACTTTCAGAGCTAAAGCGTCGGAGCCCATTCGAACGACATGGCCAAGCCAGTGGAGTATTATGTCCTTGTCGTTGTAAAGCTCATACAGCTCATCGTTCCATCGTCTGCGGTACTCACCATCGCCAACGCGTAAAGGCGCGTAAATCTTCCGCAAAATCTATCTCTATTTTTGACTTTTTAATAAGCATCTTTAGTAAAAAGCATGGTATGTATGCAGTTTTGTAGTCCATTAAAATTTAGTATCATATGGTGAAAATTGGAACTAGCTAGGACCGCAGAATAAACAGTAGACAGAAGCCGCACCACGAACAAATTTATTTATCTTCGACGGACGTAATATTACAACGGTGGGCAAACCCGGCTCTTTGAGCCAAATGTGGTCATTTGCTTAGCAAAGTGCGGCTCTTCTTTTTTCTTTCTCTTTGCTTAGAACATTTTGGCTCTTTTTAATTTCTAAAATGCATATTTCTTTGCTGGACATTCTTTTCCATTGTGTTGTTTTTTTATTTTATTCTTTTTATATACACATACGCAAATTGAGATCGGAACATTACCCGCAATTGGAGAATGGAAATTGGCTTTCTGAATTAATGTTCTTTATATTAATGTTCGATATTATGGAACATTTGTAAAACTTGAATTTGTCTACAAGGAGAGAATAAAAATGTTTTTGATTTGTCGCAAATTATTTTAAGTTTTGAAGCTAAACCAAGGCATATTCAACAAGGTAGAAGTGACAATTCAGTCGAGCTCTCTCATGCCTGACTGTAATGTCAAAAAATGTAAACAAAGAAATTAACCCTTTGTTATGCATTTACCATATTTGATAGAACTCAACATCTTTGAAATGAAAGTTTTTGTAAATATGAAAATATTTAAAATCTCATTAGAATCAGCTTCATTTTATTTATTGAATTTTCGGCTTAATGTAAATGTGGAAATGCATACTTACACAAAATTACACACTAAATGAAACACACTCATTTATAAAACCGTTTTGACAATTTTCTTGCTTTTACTATCCCAATTTTTTTGAGCATTTATTTTTTTATTCAAATACTTAATTCTAAAGTATATTAGACATTAAAAAAGTTTAATTCTTCTAAATTTACATCAGAACTTAACTTCAATAATTTAGCTATTAAATTTTTGCTATTCGAAATTTCCTTTCCATTAAATTTATTAAAAATACTTTCAGTTTCTTTATGTCAACAAGGAATACTGGTTTAGGTTTTATCAGACCACCATTTCAAATTTGGCCTATCCATGTATGTATATGAAAGGGAGATTTTCTTTTCATATTCGGTATGATAAATTCTGCACCTTGGACCAAACGCGTCCACTTAGAAATACTCGGCTGCGATAGGCAACAAAAAAAGTCACGACCACACGTGAAGAGTCTCCTAAGTCACCGTTGTCGCTTCACTTGGCAATTCGAAGGTTTAAAATAACGCACAAGTTTGTTATCCAGGCTCTTACAAACACAACGCACCGCTCGCCATTCCTTTTCATTTTATTATGTATTTAAAACCAGTCGCACGGCTCACAATTGAAAATTTATATAAAAAAAATTTTGAATAGTATAGGGTTAAGAGTTGACATTTCAGTCGCAGTTCAAAAGAGAGAAATGTCGAAATCACTTCTACCTTGTTATGCCTTGAGCTAAACTATAATACAAAAAGGAAGGTGGTTTCATTGTCACTTTTCGGACGCCATATTAACTACCTGACAATTCAGCAGATTGTGACATTTCGTGCTGCCATACCTAGTCATCAATAATCATTTATTTATTTTGAAAAAATTATTTACAAAATTAAAAGGAAATTTGTCTTCGGAAATTCATACATCGCCATATTTGAAACAACCAACCAACTTTTTCTTTGAAACAAAAGACCGCTAAATATGTTGTACACCGTAAAAATTAGTTATTATTCAATTCGTTTATTCTAATTCTATTTATGAACGATAGGAACCCGGAGTTTGGCAGTAAGTAGTTAGAGGGCAGCCCAATGCCTTAAGTGCAGCTTGTCTGTCGCTGCAGACATGTAAACTCATTCCCCTCCACCTCGCACGACTCAGTGTTATACCGGCATCCGTTTCTTTCTAGTCTGCAGGTGGCCTGTAAGGCTTCCACGTGTTGTAGAGAAAGCTTCCGTACAGTACACGGCAGTAGTTCTTTGAAGTTTTGCAAGCAGACTTCCCACTCACTTGATTGAGAATCTGCTCTACTATATCTGTTTACATTGCGAAAATGCTGTCAATTCTTTAGACGTTTTGTGTTCCACGTTAGATTACCACGATAGTTTTGTATACAGAATTACTTCGAGAGAATTCTGAATTCTGGCTCCTTTAATTTTGAGATAAATGAGACCATTCAACCTTCTCCGAAGCCTGGTTTCGGACTATGCTTTAATGACGAAATAGCTAACAATACGTCTTTTTCGGACTATTAAAAAGAGTTTTGTTATGTAAATATATTTATTTTGTTTAAAATAAAATGAAAAAAAATTGTTTAATAAATAAATGTTTCGAAACTGGACTTTATTTTATTTCTTCATCTCTGCACATCGATATTATTAATAGGATCTTTTAAACGCTTGAGAAAAACGTTAAAATTTGATTATCGAACACATCAACTTGCGATTTTTTATGCAAATTTTACTCTTTTATTAAATCCCAAATATTAAAAATCTCCCCTCTTAAAAAATTTCAATGTGGCAAAGCTATGCTTAATGTTTATATCTGGAGAAATGTCAAAAATCTGCTTTATAATCAAAAAATAGTAGTAATGAAACTACCTTCTTTTTTGTATCATGAGCTAAACTACGCCTTTTTATTCATGATCTCAAAAAAATAATATTTTATCATTTTCTATGGCTACAAAAAAATATTGCACATGATTAGTGATGGCACGATTAATCGTATAACCGATTATAATCGGTTATTTTCATTCGGTTAACGATTTAATTGTATCGAAATTTTCCTTTCGATTAATCGAGCGTTTAACCGATTAATTTTCAAAATAATCGAAAATAAGCCATCGAAAATTGACGCATCACATCACGCAATAATGTATGAGTAAAAATTACGTTATAAAAATTGAAACTCTTATCACTCAGTAATATTAGCAACAATAAAAGTGTCACTCCACCCGGTACATACATACATATGTATAATTTTATTAGTTGGGAGGTCTTTTACATTCTCGTATTCTGCAAATTTTTAAGCGTTATTTTTGCAAAAAACCGCAACACGAGTTTAACCAAGGTAGCTACTAAAAAATCACAACGCAGGTATGCACACATTTTAATTTTATTTTCCAAATTCGGCGTTGCGCACAGTGTTGCCAGCAAGGTGTATTAAACAAGGTGTGATTGACAACTCAGTGCGGCTCTCTTTTAAGGTACTATAATGTCAAAAAGTATAAACAAACGAAGTAACCCTTGGTGATGCATGTATCTTGTCAGCACTAATACCCTAGGCTTTTATTTTGATTATAGTTTTGTTTTACTTACATTACCTGGAATATATATATTTTGTCAATAAAACAAAACAAATTGTTTATAAAATCGTTTTAGCAATTTTCTTGTTTTTAAATGCCCAAGTTTTTTGCTTTTGTGCGTTTATTTTTATATTTAAATTTTTTATCCTAAACATTATTCGACACTTATAAAAGTATGATTTTACATTTGTTTCCAATTTTATATTAAGAGCTCTAACAATTTTGAAATTAAATTTTTTTCAAGCGAAATAGTTTGGGTATAAACGAGCTCGTTTGAAAGTGCTTGATTCGGACGGACAACAAATGAAATCACTTTCCTTGAAGTGGTTTTCACAAACGCGAGATGAATCACGTAGTACATCATATTGCTGCCGTTTTAACTCGCATCTAGGTGGTTTAAATCATCGCACTATTTTCGTGTCCTGACTTAAATTGCATACATCGCACCGTTCAAAAGTTTTGCTCCGTTTCATCTTGGTTTCCTTACATTAAATATTTAAGCAAAGTCGAACGTATTTACTTATTACCAAACTTAAATGTACTTACTTGCTCTCCTCGGTTTGTCTCTTAACAATTTCACGTTTATTAAGAAAATTTGTTGCTTGAAAAAATGTTTGTGTAAATATTTTTAAACAAATTCAAATTGAAAAAAAAATATTTTCAAATGGGTTAACAATTCATTTCAATTTGACATTATAGCCTGTTTCTTATGAGAGCAATGTCAAAATCAATCACACTTTGTTGAATACATTTTGGTTGCCAGGTCTTCGGCATGAAAAAACGTCCCTTTTGGTCTGAAGAAACGTCATTTCCTACCCAAAAACGTCTTTTTCAAATGTATGCACAGAGAATTGCTCTTATTAAACTTTTATTGTATACAAAGGTACATAAGTATTTACGTAAGGTATATTAAAATATCATTTCGACAGAGCGCATTTAAAATTCATTGTAAACTGCTTTGAGATCGTTGTATAAAAATCATTTTATACATACACTTGTGATCAGCTGATTAAGTCATCAACATTTTGATCGATTGTGGCTGTTTTTGTTTATTTAATGTTTATTATTTTTTCCATAAAAGCCTAGATTTTTATATAACAAACAAAATATAAATCCACATTTCAAACTTTGTGCAAAAATTATAAAAAATCTGCTAGATTTTCACCTTTTTATTCAGATTTTTAGGAATTAGGCTAAAGAATCGCGTTGATTCTTAATATTTCTTTTTCTTGTAGCATTTGGTTAGGTAATCGGTTTTCGAAAATGCTAAATTACGGTCTTTAAGAAGGAACATAGCCGTTTTTGCGTTCATTACATTTTCACGGCAGTCTTAAACAAGTCGCCTACTTTTTACCTCCCTTTTATTAGCTCGGGATGTAACTATGTAATATTGATGCGCCTAAAAGATGCAGCGATTTCTATTCTCAAGTTACATACCTGATGACAGTAGGAATTGAAATTATAATAGCTAGGTTTTAGTTTTTAAACTATAATTATATTTCTGACTTTTTATGCTGCTACAGCTTTTTTGGTGCTTTTGCGAGCATGCGTGTTGCAATAGATCAGCTCCTCCTGATTTGGCTTTTAATGTGCAATTGCAAACAATAATAAATAAATATCTTTTGCAAAAAAGTGCTGCGAGGAAATGCTTGTAAAGATTTGTTAAGAAAATAATTCAAAATTAGTTCTACTTACAAGATTTAGTAACAGAGAAAAATTACTGGGAAGTTAAATACGTCATTTTTTACACAAAAAACATCCGAACGTCAACAGGATACAAAAAACGTCCAAATGACGTTAAAAACGTCAACCTGGCAACGCTGGTTGCGCATATTCTTTGTTTTCATATGGAAGAAAATAAGCAACACCTTTACCACAAAAAAAATTATAAAAATCAACGGGAAGTGCCACATACTTCAGTCTTGCAATTTTTTATACAAAAATTTAATGGGCTACAAATCTGCATACCATATGCAATTTATTATACAAAAATGTAATGGGCTACAAAACTGCATATCAAAAATCTTTCTAATAAATCTAATTAAAAAGCTCGAATTTTTTGTTATTTTTTTTTTTTAATATTGCACAAAGTTTGATATATTTTTATTTATATTTTTTGCAAAAGAATAAGCTACATTCAAAAAAACAACTAAAATTAAATAACAAAAAAAATTCTTTTGGTGCGCTATAATTTTGACACGGGGTGTAAGTAAGCTTTTATAACTTATAAATAGTTTTTATTAATTTTTGATACTAATCGAAACGACCGATTAATCGGTTAATTTCTTACGATTAATTGCAATTATTAATCGAATGCTTTCAATTAATCAATTAACTGATTAATCGATTATTAAGTTTTTTTTGCCATCACTACACATGATTTAAAAGCAGATTTTGAAAAAAGATTTTCCGATTTGAAATTATTTAAATGTACGTTTGCATACTTCATAAACCCTTTTTCATGTAACATAATTGAGGATGAATTTACAATATCCGAAATACTCCGTTTTAAGAAAAGCGAAGAATTGTTGGAGTTTTTGGGAGAAGGTAAGGCGCTGGAAATGCAGCATAAAGCTTTTCCATTCCTTGAATTCCGGCACCAAGTACTGTGAGCCTTTGTACTCTACAATGAAATTTGTAAAGTGAAAATACCGTTCACAATTCGCGAACGTGATAATTATTGAAAGTTATAAAAACTATGAGCTTTTTGTGTTCGCGTACGCAAAAAACTTGCAAAAATTAGGGGTAATTGAGAGAGCAAAATGACATTTCATTTTGAGGGAAAGCTTATTGCCAACAAGAAAACAGCTGGTTGGAATTTACGCAAATCCCTAAATTGAATTTGATGGTTTGGAAAATAAAATAGTAGACTTCGGGATTTGTTTTCTTACACTTTCAATTTTATACTTTTGGTGTACCTGTTAATTGTTCAAAGTTAACCAAAACTTGCAAAGTAGGGGAAATTGAGAGAGCAAAGTGACATTTCATTTTGAGGGGAAGCTGCTGGTTTCTGCTGGAAAAATTTTTGCCAACAGCAATTTGCCAACAGGAAAACAGCTGATCAAAAGCAGCTGGTTGGAATTTACGCAAATCAAATGATGGTTTGGAAGTTAAAAATGACAAAATGCGACTAATTAAACTTGTAAGAAGTAAGTAGTTATTTGTTTAATCAATAAACTGTGTCAGAATAACACTTTGTGATAAGTTTTCGTACGTTTTAAATTTTACACTTTTGAATGTCTAACTTGCAAGTTTCTGCAAATCGCCTGGGCATGAATCACGTAACTTTGAAACGATAGTCGTTGAAACGATACTGACAAAACGATGTGGTCAAAACACTGATTTATGCATTTGTGTTTTTGTTGTTACTGTTACTGTTATGTGCAGCAAAACTGGAATCGAGTTGACAATATCGCACAAACGATCAAACAATTTTTGATTTTTATGAAGCAAGACAATCTCGACACGATATTAGGTGTGTACTCGTATTGAGAGGACAAAATTCTCCAGCAGCAAAAGTTCTGAGAATTTAGCAGCATTCGCTCTCAAAGAGACGAAATATCAACAAAAGTACGAGAACGCAAAATTTGCAAAAAATTGCAACCTTCGAAACAGCTGATCACTTGCACAGTTGCCACTGGTGATTAATTTGGCAATTTATTTTCTGCTTGGTGCATTTTCCTCCGATTTGGCATTTTATACATTTGAATAGTTTTGGATAAGAAAAACCTTTTTAAAATACGATTTAATTATATCGGAATGAATAAGTTATTTTTCTCATAATTGATTGTGATATCACATGGTGACGCATTAAAAACAATAGTATCTCCTCCAAACACCCATCATTGATCCAAAAAAATGTAATAGAGTAGGTTTAAAATTATAAAATTTTCATTTCAACAATCAACCTACCAAAACCGAAAACTTCAGCAAAACAACATTTCAGCATGCTGCATTTAAATCTATTTTGGTATATTTAAAGGTAAATTATGGTACAAACGAAAAATGTCATACGGCAACCATAGTCAGCACACACTAAAGTAAACAAACTGGAGATTAATAGCAAATTAACGAAAAATAAACTCAATGAACGTTGTGCTTATTAAATTTACGCACTTTTTAGTTGTATACTAGCATTAATAATAAAAATTGCAATAATAACTCAAAAAGGCCATATTTTATTTTGTTTATTTACAAACATGTGTTTGTGATCAGCTGATTTTCTTACTTGCAAGTTTTAGCTGGGAAAAATTTTTCCAGCAGAAATTTGCAGCTGTCTTTCACATTTTGCTCTCTCAATTTCCCCTACTTTGCAGGTTTTTTGGGTACGAGAACGCAAAACCAGTAAAAGTTTTCTAAAACTTTAGATAGTTGGGCGTACGAGTACACACCTATTGTTCAGACGATTGTCGTCATACGTGATTCATGCCCTGTTCGCGTACTGTTTTGGATATTTTTCTCTTGTGAGAGAACTGGCGACATTTCGCCGGAATTTTGCTGTTGGATGTTTTTTAATGCAGATTTTAAACGAACGCACCCAAGGCATATTAAGTAAGGTAGAAGTCACGATACAAAAAATAAGGTAGTTTCACTTTTAAATTATTTGACATAAACTGTGCTTTCTGACGTTTCTACTTTTCGTAAATTGTTGAAGTGCACTGCCACCTAAACAAACAATTGTTTTGGAAATTTTAATATTTTTTAAGGAATTTTTGTTTCATTAAAAAGTAAGTTGTAACATACGAGTTAAATATACTTACATGATTGTTCGTATTAAAAGAGCTTCATTTAAATTGCTATACATGTATTATTATTATTGTTGGGGATAGAGCACTGCAACCTTAAGATCTATTGTGCCCCCATGCTGTAAATCTAAGGCACAGCAAAAATGTAGCATTATCTTTAACATGATATATTATATGCAGTTGGTCCTTTAAGAAACTAAGTAGGATATTGCTTCGTTTCGGATTCTAGAGAAGCATAAACTTCTTTGTGATAACGCATGATGTATAGCTCCTTGCATCTGCATGCATACATTAGTTTTCATTTATACATTTGTATATTTACATACACTAGCAGACCCGGCAAACTTCGTCCCACCCAAAATAAATTTTTTGTATTGAAACATTTTGGTCTAACATTTTCCCCAACAATTCACGTTCATGATTTTCAGTGACGCATTTATCTTCAAATATTACGGTTTGGTGGTTGTCAGAAGGCATATTTCCATTGCCGTCTTAAATAACCTAGCAAAACTGTACATGTACAGTATATTTTGCTTAGCTGCACATCCTTCTTTGCACGAAAAACTTGTGCACGTAACCGAAAAAGGCACTTAAGCGAATTTTCTTTACTACTTCAATGAGGATGGTATCCGAATCCCTATGAAACCAAATATTGGCGGAGCACTTACCATGTAGAAATTACTGTGAGCGAAATTTTTACCGAATGTTATCTAATTATCTGTATAACTACATAAATTGATAGCCATTTTCGTTGTTCTGCGAGATGAGCAAAATAAATAAAATGTTGTAAAATTAGGTAATTGTAGGGCCAGTGCAGGTAAACGTAATACTTTCATTGATAATTGATACCAGTCGCACAATTTTTAAGGCAGGTATCGCCAATGTGCAGGTATGTTGAATGCATCTATCGGAGCAGTTTCCTTATAAATGTTAAAAATAATGCTTTTGATGCGCATTTTGGGGTAGGTATCTTAAATGTGCACTTAAGCATAGAGGCAGCAAAGCAAAATATACTATATACAAAGAAACGTAATAGTTTCAGTGCGTTTGAAAGGCGACACGACCCCTTTTCAAATAGCCCCAATTTTCTCTAAGAGTATGGGATTGATTTCATATATCTCCATACCATTTTCGAGTAATCTACCATGGGAGGTGCCACGCCCCTTTTTCCAATAGCCCCAATTTTTCTTCATGACCACGCGACTGATTTTATACATCTTGTACATACCAAGTTCCAGTACTATTCCATGAACACATCCAGAGATATGCAGTATGAAAAATTCGGTTGTATGGGAGGTGCCACGCCCCTGCACCTAGCGATATGAAATATACTTTACATCAGATTCTCATAACTAACATATGCATATACACAAAAAATTTATAAAGATCGTTTTCGAAGTTTAGGAGAAGTTCGACCACTAACACCGCGACACGAGATTTTTATATATTAGATGGGCACGTTGCGAGAAGCATAGAAAAAATGTCGCTGAAAAAAAATATTTTTTCTCGGGTTCACAACTATCCTATCTTTTAAGTTGGAACCAACAATACACACCCACAAAATTTCATTGAAATCGGTTAAGCGGTTTCGGAGATTAGCGTAAACGAACACAGTGGCATGTGATTTTTATATATTAAGATATGTATGTACATATGTACGTGCATACTTACGTTTTATGCCAGCTTCAAATAAAAACAATTCAGTTAAAGTGTAGGTAATTATGTTATCGTTTTGTTCATTTTTTCGATACACATTGGGCTTTTTCTGACTTTAATTTATTGTTCAAAAGTCGTATCAAGAAGTACGTCCTGCCCAAAAAAAAAATCTTTTAAGAATTTTTACATATAAATTTGTAACGTTTTTACTGCGCTCAAGCAAATTTTGCAGAAACCCGGGAGACTCAATTACATTTCATTTGTTGTGAAATACTGTTTCCCCATAAGGTTAACATTACAATCCAAATGTTTAAAACGTTTTTTACTAAATATGCAGCTCATCTTACTAAAAAACAATACAATAATTAACAAGAGTAAATGCATTTTTTATGTGAATACAATGTAATATTTCACTTACCTTCCGTTTTATATTCACTATCTCTGAAAGCTTTAATTTCTTTTAAATAATTATATATTTTTTTTTAAGTAATCAATCACTTTTTTACTTTTGGCAAAGAATATGTGTATAAGCGACTTATGCCTTTCCCGCATAAACAAAGAACAGCGAACACACACACGCACTTGTATTGCACCAAGTGCAGCGAATAAACACACGCACTTGTGTTTAAAAATAATTCCCTCGTTCTTCATTGTGTATGCATTTCTCAATTGGCGCAGAACAAAACCTACTAAAGTAGTTAATTGCTGGCACCTCAAATCATGCTCAACAAACAAGCTTGATGCATCACAACTCTTCCGGAGTTATTTCACGGGGCTCTGTATAGTTTTCGGCATACAGGGGTGGTACAAGAGCCACCATTGGCCACAGCGCCTACCAGAGTTGCCAGATGTGAGGATTTTGCCCCATTTTGGGGATTTATGTAACCATTAGGGGATAGATTTTTTCGTTTGGGGATGTGGGGATTTTATGGGGATTTTTGTTTGGTTTAAAACTTTGATATTGAAATTAAAACATATATTTTTCTGGCTGCCCATAAAAATTTCTTGAATAAAGATTTTATTAGTACATACTTTTTGCGCGATATGTTTGTAAGATTTTCCTAACGCCGTCAAAGCATTATTCGGCGCAGATGTCTGCTATGACTGACTTTCACTGAACAAACAGTTTTCGCAACAACCTCCACGAAAGAAATTCTAAAAAATAAATGGTATTCTTTAGCTATTTGGGACTTGTACTTTATTACACTAAAATAGTTTTACTTTATGCTGTTTCTGTTGTAGATTGAATTATATTTTCAAAGAAAATTAGTAAAAATAAATAAATAAACATATGTTGTAAAAACATATAACTTGGAATTTTGGTGCTAAATCTCTGACCATAGTTGTACGTATAACGAAAGACCTCATGAATAATTGTATATATGTACATATGTTCGTATGTACATATACATATATAAATTTGTGAAAACGTGTAGAGAAAAGTATTCAAAACTGTAATAAAATGAAAACTGTGTTAAAATAAAAACTGTATTAAAATGAAAACTGGATTAAAATGAACTAACACAAATGTGAATACATGCTTTTTTTTATTTCTTACTAAAGGGGATTTAAATGGGGATTTAAAAGAAAAATGGGGATTTTTTGGGGATAACTGCGGCCCGATATGGGGATGGGGTACAAAAATATTCTGGAAACACTGGCGCCTACCCAATTTTCTAATTTGAATAAATAACCGGTTCTCAACACTCCCGCTTGACGCGCACACCCAAAAACTCTTACAGAGTTTAAGCGGCAAATGGAAATACATTCATCCTTGTCCTGCCCTCTCACTGAGTTAAACAATATGGTAGCTCGATTTCAAAAGAAAATGTCAAAGGCACAGTTTACGTCAAATGGGAGCAATGGCGGCTAAGAAGAAGAAGTGAAACTACCTTTGTACAATATAGCTGAATGTCAGGAAAATAAAACCAGAAAGCTGTTTTATTACTTCAAAAGCATAAATACATACATACTAAACTCCTGCGCAATTCCATTTAAACGGCCTAAAGAGACATCCGATCGCCGCGCAAATACTTTCCCTCCTTTACTCTCATTGTTCGGGTCAAGTGTGAATAAGCATAAACCAGTTTCTGCAAGCGTACGTAAACTACCGATCAATAGCAAGACGCGTAGAGTATTTACGTTGCCTTCCGCAACTACTGCGAGTAAAAGGTATTTGACAGTAGAGTGCTCTACTGGTAGTACTTGAGTATTTTCGAAGAAAACATACATTTGTGGTATCTGAACAGTGTTGCCATGACGATTTGACGATTTTTGTGACCCAATGACGATTTTTCTTTATGTGCAAATTTGGCTGGTTCTCAACTTTGAACATACATAGTTACACAGACAACTAAAAATTGCAGTGTAAACACCTATTGAGAGTTTACCATTTCTGCTAATACATAATTGTCGTTTCGAAATTATATCATGTGGTAGCACTAATAGTAGCTATCGATAAGTAGTTTTATTCTTTGTCAGTTGTTTTGTGACCCAATGACGATTTTCTTTATGTGCAGATTTGGCTGGTTCTCTACTTTGAACATACATAGTTACACAGACAACTAAAAATTGCAGTGTAAACACCTATTGAGAGTTTACCATTTCTGCTAATACATAATTGTCGTTTCGAAATTATATCGATAAGTAGTTTTATTCTTTGTTTCATCACTATTTGTGTAGTTTTTGGCTATCAAATTCGTAATTTTTGCATTGTTTATGTACTGATACATATTTTATTGAGCTTAGTGAATTATGAATAAGTTTTTAGCAAAATTGGTAAGTATGAACCGTTTTTAATGCACATCGAATTCTAAAAATTCGTAAAAAAGTAAAACTTTTTTTTACGTGTAGCAATTTGAAGATAGAATAAAAATGAAAAACAAGTAATATTTAAGCAAGAGGTTTTTTATATAGTAGTGTTTTCCTCTGAAATTTCTCTCCTAAAATAACGAAAATCTGTGATAATAAAAATGTTGTAGAATTAAAGTTAATGTACCATATTCTGTGAATTGTGCGATACTTAAATTCAAAATGTAATGGTTTTCTACTTAATAAAACTAAAACTATGTGTAATTTAAGCAAAAAACACAACCGACTTCCATTCTCATATAAAAATTTAGGATTAATTTCTTCATGATTCAATGATGGTTAAAGCGACGACGATTTTTACATACAAATGGCGATTTTTGAAACCCAAAATGACGATTTCTCACTTTAATGACCTGGCTACACTGTATCTGAATAAAACTACCCTGTAGGGAAACGAACTACTGCGGAACTGGTTCGGTTCTAGTGCGTTTGGAACCATGACTAGTACGCGTTAATTCTCTTTTACATGCTAGCGACTGGCGAATTTAACATTGCGATGTCCTAGGAAGTGTCAATTCTACCCCGTTGCATCCCATTTGCTCTAATTCCGAACCAGTTCTAAATTCGACAGATGGGAATCCAAACCAGTTCCTAATTCGACAGATGAGATCTAGTTTGATCTGCATTCATTTTTTATATGTAGTTCCCAACCTGTTATAAATTCGTCACCTTATATATATATTTCTAATCAGGCTTGTCGAAACATTTCCCATTTATATTAAATACAATCGGTTGAAGGAAGGCCAATACCATACAAATGTTTAAACGCATTTATTAAAAATTTATAAGCCACATTAGAAGTAGTAGTAGTATTATTAAACTTAAGTAGTAAGTAAAAAACAAAAGTGCTTTCTGCTTAAAAGTAAAAATATTAGTTCACTTTGTCTTACTTGTCTAAATTTAAGCATATTGATTTTTAAGTAACTTCAGTTCTTTTTAAGCTTATATGTATATGAGGTACTTCGAAAGTTTTTGTCGTACTTAAATAAGATATACAGTCAGTCAATAAAGTTTAGGTACAGCGAAGTTTTTACAATACCGGCAACTATTTTTTAAATATTTTATTTTTCCCAAATTTTTTATAAACATATGGTTAGTTCTACACCAAAACCCCCAAAAATCAGAGTTCCGAACCTTATGTAAAATTAAAGAAAACTCCGCAAATTTCCATCCAAATATTGCAATTTACACTCTTTAGAAAAAAGTTAAGTACGCAGTTTTTTGCCCATTCAATTTTAGTATAACAAAGTGCAAGTTTGATGTAGCTAGGACTTACCATTGATATTTAGCAATTTTTTTTTGTTGTTCGGTAAGTCCTAGCTTCCTCATACTTGCACTTCATTATACTAAAATTGAATGGGCTAAAAAACTGTAAACTCAACTTTTTGTAGAGAGCGTAAATAGAAAGTGAATTATTTTAATGAAATTTTGCAGAATTTTGTTAAATTTTGCACAAGGTTTGGTACTCTGATTTTTGGGGATCTTGTTGTAGAATTGACCATATTATAAAAAATTACCGAAAACTAAAATATTTAAAAAATAGTTGCCCGTATTGTAAAAAATTCGTTGTACCTAAACTTTATTGACTGACTGTATTAAGGTAGCTGTGCTGGATTGCATTAAAAAAAAATTAATTTGTTTTTTCTTAAAAAAAGGTAGCTCTGGTGGCTTGCATTTTTAAATAAATTTAGTGAGAAAGTGATAATTATTTTGACACTTTTTTTTAAATGCCTCTTTTTCTGCAACTGCATTGCCTTTCTCAATTCTCCTTCAGGATCTTGGCCTTTGTTTATGGAATCACTAAGTATAATGATTATTAAGCAACTCAAAAACTACACCAGCGTGATTACCGACGTATCCTTTTGAGAGGTAGCCGCACCCTTATAAGAGGAATAAGACCCAAACTTTTCAGGTCAAAATTTCAGTAGGTTGCGTTTGTATGGCCTTTTCAATTTTATAAATTATCATTATTTTTAAGTGAAAAAATAAAACTCAAAATTACTGATAATCTCTGCGCGAAAAAATAAAAATCATAATATAATCATTATTTGTAATCCCAAAAATAAAAATCAAATAATAATTATTTCCGTTTGAGCGAAAGAATAAAACTCAATAATAATTCATAAAATAATGATTAAATGCTGATTTAAATTATTTTAATCATAATGATTACCTTCCTTGCGTTTAAAATTTTGAAATAAAATAGTTTAGTTAAAGTACCACATTTCACTGCTTTTGGACTGGTGCGGGACTAGTTACTATCGGACTGGTTCGTTTTTGGCGAAAAAGAACTAGTACTGAACTAGAAATTTGGTTCACTAGTTCGTGTTTTCCCTACAGGGTAAGGACAGGAATGTAGTGGAGCTATGAAGAGAGCGACGAGCAAAACGTACTTTCAACTAAAATGCTGATATGCATACCTAAGTACATACATATGTATATATGTGCATAGATCAGTGGTGCACAGCGTTGGCAGAGCTCCCAATACAAGCGCCAAATTTTTGTATCTGTATGTGTGTACTCAGCAAACCAGCTCGCGCATATGATGCTTACAGCATGAAGTACAAACGCAAACTGACCGGCTGCTAGCGGCGCATAAAAGCCCGTCCACATAGAACTTTGGCGTTGCGTTGGCGTTGGCGTCGCTTCAACAGTTGACTATGAATACATGAATTCAAATGCAGCCGTCCACATAGCCGAAATTCGGCAACGCTCACGCCAACACAAAAGTTGCGTTCCAGATGCTTCACGATATTCACGAAATTCACGATTTGCAGGAACAGCTGTTTTCTCCATTAATAAACCTTATGGGAGGTGGTCACCTGGCACGACTTCCTGTAAAAACCTGCCAATCGTGAAGCATCTGGAACGCAACTAAAGCAAAAAGATGGCCAACTCTCATCTTTTCGCGTGCGTCGCTCGTCAGCTGTTGCAAATAAATAAAATTGTGTGAAATACTGTTCGTTTTTAATCAAGTGCGGGCAAGAAATATAGTTTTTAGTGCAATTATTGATATGAAATATTAATTTATCTGTCGTTAGTATGTTAATTTAGTGGCCCAAGCATTCGCTGCCAAGCGTTCATTGTAGCAAGCATACTTTTAACGGGCGTTCTGTCAAACCAACGCCAACGCCAACGCGAAAGTTCTATGTGGACCGGCCTTAAAGCTCAAACAGTCAACGACGTAGCGTAGACGTAGGTTGACGCAAAGACGTTCTACCTTAAGCTGAAATTAGTCAAGAACGTAAACCTACCGGTACGTAAACCCGAGTCAGCTGACACGATCTGTCTTACCAAAGCGCCATGTAAATGAAAACTCAACACCGCAGAATTTTTCTGTAGTTGTAGCCCGTAGCGCAGAAATCTGCGGAATTTAGATTTTTCCGTGTCAGCTGATTTCTTCCACTTCTGCCACTTCGCCAGTTTTGCAGATGGTAAAAAAGTTATAAGTTCCTAGACAAAATACGTTTAAAATATTTGAAATTTACTATTGAATAAGGTTTTTTGTTGAAAACTAAGTAGTTTATATTTAGCTACGATCCATTCTACCACGAAAAATTGTAGTTGAAAAGTCAACCTACGTTTACGATACGTCGTTGACTAACTGCGCTTTTAAGTTCGGTAGCTGCGCACACACGACTTGTGTGTGAAAGCCGAGTAGCTCCCGGAGACTCCCGTGTGCATCACTGGCATACAGGCTTACCTAATATTCGCGGCTTGCGTTTTGGTACGCATGCCGTCGAATTTGTTTTTTTGCGTCACCCGAAATTGACTTGCATGCGTTTGCATTTGATTTCATTGAGTGAAACGTGAAATCAAAATGTCACGCAGAACAAAAATTGGAATGGAATTGGAATTGGAAAGTTGCATGTGCATGAGAAATTTTTGACAATAAATTGGCGGCGTGCGTGAATATTAGGTTAGCCTGTTAGATGCATATGTGCATAGATCAGTAGTCGGCGCTTCATACCACAATTGTGGAAGATCAACTCACACGTATTCTTACGCTCTATCGTGTAGTCGTTGGTTATAGGGTTGTTCGACTTCACTAGAAAGTCGACTTTCGACTTTTCGATCGACTCTGTACAGTCGACTTTAAAAGTCGACCGATCCACGAAGAAAAGTCGCCTTTGTTCGACTTTTTTCGACTTTTTTAATAAAAAGAAAATGTATTAAGTATACTCTGCATTTAACTCATATATTAGCTATAAATATAGGAGTCAGAATACGCCAAAAATATCATGATTTACCAGTGGTCTTTAGAATAATCTGTAATTTAGTGAAATTCAATGCTAGGTAAAAAAAAACACACAGGATTTTTAAAAATTTTGAAAATTGTTCCAGTTATACAGCATGAAAATTTTTCAAAAAAAATTTTAAATTCTCACGAAAAATTTTTGAATCGATATTTGGTAATTACGGACAACTTTTTGAAAAATGCGGCCTTTCCGATGGAGCAGAATTGGCGGGTATTGGTAGAAATATAAGTGCCACTTTATAAGCATGGATAAATATGGGAGTAGCCTAGACAGCTAGTGGATTGGGTCTATCCACACGACTAATGTCGCATATTAACTGGAATCCTACCAGCAACGTTTTTAGCGGTGTTTAAAATTTTGTACCTTACGGATTGGTCAAATTCGAACCAAAGACTCTGTAAAAACTTACATAAACTCAAGCAGAAGAACTTTCTTGCATGAAATTGTTAAAATAAATATAATAGTAATATAATATGTTTATCTTACCTCATTATTAACTGAAGATTGTGGAGACAAACGATTAACAAATTTGAGGAATTTGTTTTCGTATAATAATTTTATGCGCTGCTCTTAAATGATTTGTACTGTTGTACTGTCATTAAAATTCATTTCGCTACCACACTTTTCACATTTCACTTCATTTTTATTAACAATTTTTTTTTTTTAAATACGACCAAACAGCACTCCGCGAGCTTGTTAGAAGATCAGTTTTTATTGGCAAATAAATTTAAAAAAAGTCGAGAGTCGAAAGTGAAAAGTCGACTTCAGTCGACTTCCATAAACTGAAAGTCGATCACTAAAATTCGACTTTCAGGAGTAAAAAGTCGATTTTGGTCGAAAGTCGAAGTCGACTTTGCCATCCCTAGTTGGCTAGAGAGCAACGAATCAACATCGTGTTGGCTGTTGCGCTTTGTTTCTTGTATGCAAAAATGCCTTGTGAGAAATATTACATGCTTGAAAATGCTTTTGGTGACATGCAATGCAAAGAATGTGCTATTCAACGACATTTTGCATCTTTTCATAAGGAAAAATATGATGAAGAAGAAATACAACGACTTTTTAATGAAAAAAGTTAATTTTTTTTTCAAAGAATTGAAGGGTGTTTGCTAAAGGGAATATGTATGCAATTAAAAGGAATTTTTAATCATTTCATAATAATATGGAAAATTTTGATGAACATGAACTTTTTTTTATTTAAATTTTCAATATTAGACGTGGGTGAATCCAAATGAATTTTGAAATTTTTTTTTGAGTTTTACTTCAACATTTTCGTAACTCAAAAAACTTAAAACTCGAGAAAACCAGTTTTAAAGTTTCGAAATTTCATATACTCCAAAGGAAAAATTACTACATATTCAGCTTTATCATTTGTTTCCGTGAGTTTACTATGCGCGGTTGAAAATTTTTCGGGTGAATTCTTATTCTGGCGAAACTCAGGATAAAGCTGATTTTGTTCTAGTAAGCTACTGGTAATCGTTACAGCTATGAAATTTTTACACGTTATAAGAAAGAGCTAATGTTCATTCTGGCAAACTTAACCCGATTTTTGCGATTTGATACTTTTATAGTAAATGAGCGATGCACATATATGTACATATGTATGTGTTAAATATACATATGTATTTTTATGTTCTTATTGAAGACCGATAAGTTACAAATTTTATTTCACTTCTCGTAATTTCCTACTGGGTTGCTCATGCAGAGCAGTTCTCTTGTTCTCACCAACACAGTCACAGTTTAACTTTTGCCCAAGAATGAATACAAGATTGCGCCGATCAGAGAGGATTTTTGAGAATAAGTTTTGTGTGACGTCACACTGGTGCAATTGCGAGAGAGAAATGCCAAAACGTGAGCAAGAATGGAAGAAGAAGAAAAAATGTTGCAAGGAAAACGTAAACAAGTTGCACCAGTGTGACGTCATGCAAACAACGATTCTGTCAAATTCGTTAAGAGAGGAATAGCGCTCCGAGATCGGCGCAACCTTTGTATTCTCTCAATCGTGCGTACAATTGAAACCATGGATTTGAAGATAGCGCAAATTGATGTGAAAATTTCAATTTCATATTAAATATATTTATGTATGCATGTACATATGTACATATGTAAAAATGTAGTTTCGATTTAAAAAAATCGGATAAAGTTTTTCTTTCGCCATTCATACACCTCTAATTTTAGTATTTATTAAAAAAAAACTCAATGAAATTCAAAATGTATCTCTTGCATTTGGTTTTACTCAATACCGATTTGAGCTGTCGCACAGTGTTATCAAAAAAAAAGCTATCAATGGGTAGGTTAAGAAGGCGCAGCAGTTGAGCGCAACCGTTGCTAGAAAAAATTCAGTGATCGTTATGCGTATGAACGACTTCATACATTAGCTGTCAAATTCAACTCTCAAAGGCACACACCAACATGAAAATTCTTTTCTCTTGACATCAAGTTATATGGCTGAGTATGTATGTACATATGTAGATATTTCGAAATTTTTTTATTTGTAAAGGCTCTCAATAAAAACTAAAAATTCATATAAAATTACGCACAATAAATGGAAAATAAATTTTCTTCTATAAAAAATTTCTTAAATCAGTATACAGCTTTTAAGAAAAAAATGCTCGTATATCTCGTCGCTACCATGTCCAACTATCGAATGTGAAAATCGGCACTTTTCAAAATTTTGATTTGCCACTAATAATTTTATTTCGTATAGCAGCATTGCTTAAGTTGTTGGTTTTGACAACTTATTTGTTGGTTAATGACTGCAAATAGTTTTATAGAAAATTAGAAACGAGAAATAATACTTTCATAAAAATATAAGTACATACATAGATTTAAAAAGCTGCTTGAATACAAAAGTTTTATGAAAATGTCACATTAAACAACTGTCTAAACCTACGTTATTTTTTATAAATAAGGCCGTAAACATTTCCTTACATCGTCAATTTCCATATTCTATTTTTACTCTTTCAATTTGACTGACCAGCGCCGCAAACGATATCAACTAGTAGGCTAACAACCAGAATTGAAATTTAATACGCAAGTACTTACAGGCTAACCTAATATTCACGCACGCCGCCAATTTATTGTCAAAAATTTCTCATGCACATGCAACTTGTATGAGATCAACCGAAATTGAACGGCGTGCGTATGAAGCTAACTCAATTTCAAATTTTTGTACTGCGTGACATTTTGATTTGACGTTTCGCTCAATGAAATCAAATGCAAACGCATGCAAGTCAATTTCGGGTGACGCAAAAAAACAAATTCGACGGCATGCGTACCAAAACGCAAGCCGCGAATATTAGGTTAGCCTGTTACAGTACTACAAGTATACAGAGAGTAGATTTGCTACTCCCTTTTGGCAGCAGCAAATATCTCTCGTACGCGATGAGAGAAAGTAGAGTACCCATGAACCAACGACTACAGATCACGTAATCCGCCATCGTTGTATTTGTAATCGATTTTCAGAAAAAAGTTTTCGTAGCGTTTTTGATGTCTTTTGGTTCTGTTTACATCGTCTTCTACCTCTTCGTAGTGATATTTTAGCGATTTTATGTGTTTTCTGCAGCAGTTTTAATTAGAAATTTTGATTTATTACAAATTTATGATATAATATGAAGTGCTTTGTGATTGGAACAAGTTTGTGCGTCTGTTTGATTTGCCAAGAGGCTTAAATTTGCGTGAAAAGTGGGTGCACATTTGTGGTCAGAACGTTGGCATTGAAAAATCGGCCGGTGCCGATAATATGCGATTGTAAAACACTCTCAATCATTAACACCATATTTTATGAATTTTTTTTGCTAATTGTCATCAAGTTTCACTTTTTATATTTTATAATAAATACCAATCTAATCGCACTCAATAGCCGCGCCTTTTTCGTTTTCTTTGTTTGTTTTCATTTTTAGGCAGATGTCAAAAACGCTCAGAAATTTACTTTTTTCATTCTTTTCCGATTGCGTGATCTTGTTAGTTGGTTCATGTAGAGTACCTACTTTGGTGGAGTAATAGCAAGTACGTCAAGTATTTACTCTCTCAACGCCAAGTAGTGTATGTATGCGGAAAAAGAGTAACAATTTGTTAGGAGTAGAGTACAATGCAAGGAGTACTTATTGAACGAAATGCGGCAAATAAACTTGCGCTGGACTTTAATACATACATACGTATACTAGTTTTGAGAATTACTTCAATATTTCAAGAATTTTTATTGCATTCGCATCTTATATGCACATATACTACATATGGACAGAAACGAATACCTCATAAACCACGTAATTCAATGAAGGATATGTTTTTATACCCGAGCGCACTTGTGCACAAGGGTATTATAACTTTGTTCACATAACGGTTGTTTGTAACAGCCAAAACGAATCGAGATAGATATAGGCCAATGTATACATAAATGATCAGAATGAAAAGAGAAGTCGATTAAGCCATGTCTGTCTGTCCGTCCGTCCGTCCGCGTACTTCAGAGGTTGCCAAACTTTTTTTCTAGTAGACCCCTTTCAAAAATTTACTGGTCTCGGTGGACCCCCTGCTGATACATTTCTAAATATTCCCAAAGCCCGTAAAAAAATTAAATGTGAAAATTAGATCCAACAATGTAAATTTGTATCGTGGGTGAATTCAAAAACTAAACAGAGTGGCCAAAATAAAAGTAAAATATTTTCTTGTGTTCTATTTATAAAAATAATGTGATTACACACTTGTAGATTTTAAAAAATAGAGCTCGTAAATACATCAAAATACTCTCTCGCTCGGAAGTTATATTTTTTACGAGCACTGCGATCGCTAGCGTTATTTACATTATCTTCACCATGATACAATAATTTTTAGAAGGTAGTTTCACTTCTTCTTCTTATCCGCCATGTTAGCTATCTGACAGAAAACGTGTTTCGTATTTTTTGTTGTACCAACTTAAAAAAAAAAAAAATCCAGCTTTTGACGTTGGAAAAATAAAACAAAGAAAAGCCAAACATATAAGTAGAGAAATTTTCGAATATTTTGTAATAATTTTCTTCATAAAAAATTAACTGCTGCTTTCGTGGATATTGCAACACACGGAATAGATGTAAGGACACAGCTATAAGAGCCACCGCACACCACAGACTTTATCGGCCGCCTATTTAAATGATAGGGCTCGCTTGAAATATGTACATGAAGATGTATGGAGGTGCGCACATTACACCAGCTTAATCGCTCTGACCAATAAGTTGTGGTGCAATGGAAAGACTAGCGAGCACATCTAAATTGGCGGCCGATAAAATCCGTGGTGTGCAATGGATCTAATCCATTATAAACAAGAAATATTGCTGTTATATTTTCATTTTTATGATTTTTATTCATGTGATTAGCAGTGGCAAAAATGTATGTATAAAATACGTACATTTATATTAAAAATTAAGTGATCAGTTATGAAACATATAAATCTTTACATGTTCTTTTAAAAAATATCTAAAATAACAAGCGATAATCCCCAAGTTCTATATCGTAGCAGTGGCCACATTGCGTGTTTGTCACAGACACGGTTTATGTCAAAAATTGTGAAGTGAAACTACCTTCTAAAAATTATTGTATCCAAGGTGTATTAAACAAGGTGTGATTGACAATTCAGTGCGGCTCTCTTTTAAGGTACTATTATGTCAAAAAGTATAAACAAACGAATTAACCCTTAGTTTTGCATGTATCTTGTCAGCACTGATGCGCTAGGCTTTTATTTCGATTATAGTTTTGTTTTACTTACATTACCTGGAATATATATATTTTGTCAATAAATTAAACAAATTGTTTATGAAATAGTTTTAGCAATTTTCTTGTTTTTAATTGCCCAAGTTTTATGCTTTTGTGCGTTTATTTTTATATTTCAATTTTTTATTCTAAACATTATTCGACACTTATAAAAGTAGGATTTTACATTTGTTTCCAATTTTATATGTGAGCTTAACTGTAACAATTTTGAAATAAAATTTTTTTCATGCGAAATAGTTTTCCATTAAAGACTTTGCTTCGAGCAGTTTTAAATTAAGCTCTTCCATACTTGCTTGCATGGTTTTAATTATTTCGGTAAGAAGAGATATTTCTGTTCTCAACGTGCATTCTAAAGAGTCGCCTGTTTGAGTTTGGACGTCAACAAATAATGTATCCGGATCGCGTTCTAAATCCTCACTTGTTTCAGTTGTTTCGTATGGCATTGGGACTGCGCCTGGGTATAAACGAGCTCGTTTGGAAGTGCTTGATTCGGACGGACAACTAATGAAATCACTTTCCTTGAAGTGGTTTTCACAAACGCGAGATGAATCACGTAGTACAACACCACAGCTTTCTTCCCATCGCTGCCGTCTTAATTCGCAACTAGGTGGTTTAAAACATCGCGCTATTTGCGTGTCCTGACTTGTATTGCATACAGCGCACCGTTCAAACGTTTTGCTCCGTTTCATCTTGGTTTCCTTACATTAAATATTTAAGAAAAGTCTAACGTATTTACTTATTACCCAACTTTAAATGTACTTACTGGCTCTCCTCGGCGGTTTATCTCTTAACAATTTCATGTTTATTAAGAAAATTTGTTGCTTGAAAAATGTATGTGTAACTTTTTTTTTAAACAAATTCAAATTTGAAAAAAAAAAAATTCAAATGGGTTAAGAATTCATTTCAGTTTGACATTATAGCCTGTTTCTTATGAGAGCAATGTCAAAATCAATCACTCTTTGTTGAATACATTTTGATTGTATCATGATCTTCACCATAAACTCATCAAATGTTCGCCTCTCTCATGACTTTGCACGTGGAGTATATGTAAAGTGGTTTATTTTTGTTATTGCCATCATTTTTATGCTTTTCGCTCCGAGTTTTAAAGTGAGGGGAAAAATGTTTGTCACATTTTTAAAACACAAAACTTAAAATATCAAAACGGCTAAGCTTTTTACGCCAAACTTTTAATTCAGAAACTGACACTAGAGGTAATAACGAGTTTAAAAAAGTCGATGGCAAATAAACAAGCAAGCAAGAAGCACAAAAAGTGTTCCACCGTCTCATCTTCTTCAAGGCAAGATTGGCAAATGGACTTGTCATTTACGCCTATCGCAGTCAGGTGTTTGTTCCACGTAGTGACCAGTCAGCAGCCCAGCAAGTTGTCTGCAGGGTCGTCTGCTCAGTGAGAGCAAACAATTAGATAAACCTTGTGAGATTGAAGGCAACAACGAGGAATGCCTAGTCTGAGCCAACTCTGGCCAAATGTCTCCTAACCAGGTACTCCAGGGTGACCTGGCACCCAGAGTAAAAGAACCTCGTTATCTTCACCATCATATTTTAGTCGAGACTTGCATTGCCGAACTAGTTCGGAAGTACTTAAATAGAGGGCTGGTCAATGCCTTAAGTGCAGCTTGGTTGTCACTGCAGTCACGTAAACTCCTTCCCCTCCACCTATGTTCCACCCTTAGCCCATGGCTTTGAGTAGTGCAATTACCACAGCCTGGAAGACCGAAGCATATTCCCCTACAGAAAAGTGACTTATCTCCATTAAACTCGAAAAATACGCCAGATCATGACCCATAGTCAATTTTGGAGTCATCAGTGAAGAATCGACAATGTGTGAGTCCGGTCTCAGCGGTAGAATCAAACCAGCATTCAGTCTCAGGGAACTCAACATTATAGAACCCCTTCAACAAAGCTAATAGTGGCGTACCTGTATCCTGTAGCATTAAAAAGACACAAGTGCTTAAATCTCCGCCGCCAGTAATTTTCGTCGCGCCCCACTCATTGTCATACCAGCATCCGGTTCTTTTTAGTCTACAGGAAAAACACTAACTGACGGTAAGTGCAGCAGTGCCTCAAGAGCACTATACAACAACTAAAAAAATTAAAGTTAAATAAAGAGGCTATCAAGCAACCATTTTGGTTCTTTACATCGAAACCAGATAAAGCTTCGTGGACCCCTATTTACAACTCATGGACCCCCATATTTTTTTCACATCACCGTGGACCCCCGTCGAGTCTTCCGTGGACTCCTGGGGGTTCCCACCTGAACCACTCGAGCAAAAATTAAGATATCTCAAGGGAATTTGGTATGTAGATTGCCCTTTACTCAAGGTAGTTTGGTATTGAAAATGGGCGAAATCGGACCGTAACCACGCCTACTTCCTATATAACGGTAGTTTTCAGAAAAACGAAAACTACGGTATTTTAGTAACTGCTGAAGCTTATTCGCAGTACACCAGTAGAAAAGGTTTTTATTTTTGTAAAAAAAAGAAATTGAGCGCATGGTTGCTTTTGCATGCCAAAAGAACGAATATTAGAAAACATTGAAAAAAAGTCAGAGATAATACAATTATATTCTACTAAAAATAAACACAATAGTGTGCGCTAATTAGATAATGTGATAATCATGTTTAAAAATTTTTTTCAACCCTTTTTTTCAGAAAATAATGTTGCGGATCGGATTGCTCTGAGCGCTTGTCTTGGTTACCAAGAAAATGCAGCCCTGTTGGTTTTTATATCTGTATCGCATCGCGGTGAGTTTCTATTTCTTGGTAATTCGGTTTGTGAAATGGTAAACAAATTATTTAAATTTATTGGTTGGATGTAGGCCTGTGCGATTATTCGATTACTCGAGCAAGTTGGTTAATCAATTATTCGGTTAATCAATTACTCGAGTAATCAAGATTTCGATTACTCAAAACGATGATTAATCGAGTTACTTGAAATATGATTACTCAAAAAATATAATTTTGCTCGTTAATAGAGTTTGCTTTGGAAAATGCTTATTTTCTTTTTTACATTCTGTATATGAAAAAAATGTTTTGTTTTAATTTTTGAAAACAGAAACGTTGTTTTCAAAGTATCAAGGAACTTTAACTACTTTATAAATATGCAAAGAGTTGAAATGTTGATTACTCATTTTACTCGAAATGTTGATTAATCATAAAGCATTTTACTCAAATATTTTTGTTTTTGGTTAATCAAAAATCTTGATTACTCGAGTAACTGAACTTTCGAGTAATCATAATTTCCAATTAATCGAATAATTGAGTTATTTACTTTATGATTAATTAAAATTTTGAGTAATCAATTAATCGCACAGCCCTAGTTGGATGTGTTTAACATTTGTTTAAGGATATTTTCTTTCTTTTCAGACTATTAATTACAAGCACAGAATCATCAACGGTGATTGCAAGGAGAACTACTGCAATCCCTGCGATTTTTCCTCTGGTCGTGACCGAGGGTGGTCTCCAAAATCATAGGACATGTCATAATTGCAGGCTATTGTTGCAGAACAAAACGTCGCAACCACTGCTGTGGTAAATATTTACCAGCAGTACTGCCCACCGCCGTCGGTGCAACGATTTCGATAGCTGAACAAACGCCAGGAGGGGCATTCCCACAGCTTGCCGACACCAGCTATTATATCACGTGTGAATGCAACTGCGGCTAAATTTGGTTATTATCAGTGCCATAGTGCCATGTCATTGGCAAAAACACTAAAGGCTGTTGGCACATACAGGTTGTAAAGTCTTTGGTATGGATGAACTTACTCGAAGAAGACAATGGCCGAAAACATATGATGAAACATCTTCTGGTATGCCTTTCGTTAAGTTAGACGGAGGCTTCACATACAATATTTCACACATTCGTTAGCGGACAGAGCACACAATTACAAAATATTTATCGTACTGCAGAACATGCATGGATATTCAATTCCGATTTTATGGGTCGATTACGGAGGACAACCGAACTTCAGTTGGTTGGCCGGCGGCTGAAATGGTATAACCGATGGCAACTGAGTTGCTATATTGGCAACTGCATTTTTGTGGCTGCCGGAAAATTTTGATTGAGATACTTTATTTCTCTTTTAATTTTTTTTTTTTTAATTTGTATCACCTTGAACTTTATGAAACTTAATTCATAATAAAAAACATTTTCATTTCAGTGGGGCTGTCCATCGATAACCCAACTGAGATTCCATTGCCATCCATAGTCGATCTATAAGTCATAATCGCACGAACTAATTAAGGCTATCACAGAATCCATCGTAGTTCGATTTTTCGTGAAATCTATTGATCGCTTTTTCGTAGATTTTATGAAAAATCGGACTACGATGGATTCCGTGATAGCCACCAATATGTATTCTCCTTTGACAAGATGTTGGAGAATCGTGGCAACACAGCCGTATACCTACTCTGTGCTTTTACGCGCATATGCTAAATTTATCGCACCTAGCTAAAGTGCTTGACAAAGCCTTCTTCAACATTATAACTTAAAGTAAAAAAGGTTAAGGCATGCAATAAAAGAATACAACAGAACCAAAAATATTCTCAAAACTATTATACATAAAAAATTGAACGAATAAAATTCATTATTTAAAATAAAATAAAATATCGCAATTGTTTTTATATGTACATATTTACAAAATGAATCTTAAAGCACCCACATAAGTCCTAAACCTATAAATGGCTAATAAGAAAAATAATAAACAACAGAAATGTGAACAAGTATGTCGAGAAATCTCTAAATAGTAGCGTAACTGTATCTCAATAATAACAAGTAATTTTAAGCAAGAAATACAACCGACTTCAATGCGCATTCAGGTCGTTCTGGTTACGTGCCCGACTGTCCTCCCCTTTTTTAAAATCATAAAAAAAATGAATAAGTATTCTACAGAAAAAAATAAAGATAAATTTTTAAAGATTTTAAGTAAAAATAAATAAAGGAAAACTTGTTCGTGATATCTCGACCAAGGTGTATTCATTATACAAAAATTTGAAGGTACAACCGCTGAGAGGCAGCCTGAACATTTTTGAAGCTCGCTAACAACAAAAATATTTTCAAATTTTCAATCTCACAAATACATTCTCATTTTCAGTCGCAAATAAAATAAAATTTCAATATTTTCATCTATTTGTATTTTTTTACTTTTATTTGGCATTTGAGTTGCTCAAAAAAATTTCAATTTCATACAGCAGACAAACTTCAAAAAATAAATCATAGCCGACGAACATGGTGAAATAATAACAAGGTGTTGTCAGTAGCGACGTCTTTGTTGTAATTTTGACAAGATCGGCATGCTTATTTTCAGTGCTGCCGATCTTAATTTTTTATAATGCTATTAGTTGGGAAATTGTATTTAAAATACTCCATTTTAGTATTTCATTTTATCGTGATTTTTAAAGAACTTGGTGTTTTCAGAACGATATTAATATTTAAAATTGCTGGATTTGTATAATTTTTGTCCTCAAAATATAAAATATATCGTAGTTATCAATGGAAAAAGACGTACACAAAAATCGAATGGAAAGGCGATTTTTTTATATTAAATATCTTTTGCTGCATTGCCATAATATCGAGCCAAATGGACTTCTGATACACTAGAATAGAGCGGCAGCATGGTTAAATTACGACTTCGCTTATATTATCGATATTTATGTGTATTAATCTATATGTCAGCCGCTGTGGCGTAGTGGTAAGCAGTGCGCGCTCCACTCCGCAGCAGCTGGGTTCAAGCCCTGGTCAAAGCAACATAGCGAAAAATATAGAAAAAAGGTTTTTTCTTAACAGCGGTCGTCCCTCGGCAGGCAATGGCAAACATCCGAGTGTATTACTGCCATGAAAAACAGCTTCTCATAAAAATGCAATCGCCGTTCGGAGTCGGCGTAAAACTGTAGGTCCCTCCGCTTTGTTTGACAACATCAAGGCGCACGCCGCAAGTCGGAGGAGAAGCTCGGCCACACACTAACATATGTGTAAGCGCCAATCTATTATAATTATTACTTATCTATTTAAAAAATCATTTACAGTTTTATAGGAAATTGCCTTATTTTACGGCCTGTACTTTTTTAAAAGTTACAATATATGTGCAACCTGTGTGGAGCTTACGATACAAACATATATTCAGGCTTATAAGCCTGTAATTAAACATTTTTCTACATTTAATTTGAAATAGTATGCACGAACGGATTAAAGGTGGTAAATAATTAGTACTTTTTCTACTACTTTAAAATGCGTGACCGGAATAGACCTGCCGAAAAAGTGGGGTTAAGTTACTGACAACACCTTGTTATTATTACACCATGGCCGACGAATTGAGCAAGGGGTTTTACCTTTAAATATTTGTATCATTAGTGTATTAAACAAGGTGTTATTCACAACTCAGTGCGGCTCTCTTTTCAGGTACTATTATGTCAAAAAATATAAACAAACGATTCAAAGTGCATACACATTTTTTTCAATTTGACTTTATAGGATGGTTCTTCTGATAGCAATGTCAAATTCAATCACACTTTGTTAAATACATTTTGATCTCTACCAAATAATATACATCCTCTGTAAATATTTTATTAAGTGTTCCAATATTCGCTCCGAGCGCGTTCACTGTTGATCATTTGATTTAAATAGTTTGTCAAACAATGAATGCTATGGTTTGATCGGAGTTAATATATTCTTCAGTAATTAATGACATTATATTAAAACATAAGCTTATGAGAAATTGTTTAGTCTTAATATGCTTAGTTCGCTCCGTGTTCCAAAATACGCTCCGAGTGCGTTCAATATTGATCATTTGATTTAAATAATTGTTTCTCAAGCATTCAGTACTATAATTTGATCGGAGTTTATATATTCTTGAGTAATTGATCCCATTTTATTAAAATATAAACTTATAATAGGGTAGAAATTGTGAAATTATTTAGTTTTAACGGGTATAGTCTGCTAGAGACAATTGAAGAAAACTGCAACTACTCGAGAAAACATACATTAAAAGCAATGTACATGAAGGTAGTAAATATTATTATTAAAATTAGATCCACATAAATAACATCTTACACCTATTATTTGAAGTAAATCGGAATATATTTTTGCATATGACATAGTTTTCATATAACTCATAAAGTACATATTTCATCACAAATATTTTTAAGATCACTTCGAATTGTAAAAATAGCGCTAATTAGTTTTATTGAAGTATAAAATATTTAATTACGTTCATGTTTACTTATAAACCGCATAACAATATTTCTCTCGCCATTTAACCGATGTTAAAATTTTTCACCACGTTATCTTGCTGCACAGCGCCCTGAATGCGGCAAAACAGTTGCTCGCAACCCTTAAATCCTTTATGGGAACCAAAATAACAGCCTCAACAACAAAAACCTTTTCTACTGGTATACTGTGGCTTATTCACTGAAAATTGATATTTGCAATGATTTTTAGACGTAAAATAAGAATATTATAGATTTTTGGAAAATGGGCGCCCACTTATGATTACATGTGTATATCTTGGTAACCGCTACACCAATTTCTCCCAAACTTGGCACAGTTGTTTGCCTTGGTACAACGTAGAAAACGGCTTAAAATTTTTAAAATCGGACGATAACCACGCCCACATCCCTTATAACGGTAATTTAGAGAAATACGAAATCTTCGATAAATCAGTAAATACAGAAGCTAATTTATTCAAAATTGATGTTTACAGTAAGTCTTTAACAAAAACACGTTTGTGATAAAATTTCGGAAAATGGGCGTGGCACCGCCCGCTTATGACCAGGTATACATATCTCGGTAACCTTCAATATTTCGAAATTAATAGGGCATTCGCACGAGGCGATTTTACAGGCAACAAAAGTTGAATGAGAGGTTGAAAGTGAAAAAGTTGCCATCCCTATTCAGACGATGCGATTTTCGATTCAACACGAATTGTTATTTACATTATTGAAAATGAATTTAAATCGCAAAATTTTATCAATTGGCGTAAATTTGGTAAGCCAAGCGTTGGTAGAAGTGCTTTTAGCGAAGCTAAAAGTAAAAAAGAAAAAAAGTATGTATACAGAATGTTAACAAACACAGGGTTGCAAGGAAAAAAGTTTAACGAGCTCAAAGTTGGCTGGCGACCAACTTTGTTGAAAGCAATTAGTAGAAAGGCCGTTCGGACGAGGCGATTTTTGCTTTCAACTAAAAGTTGCCTGAAAAATCGCCTCGTGCGAAAGCCCTATTAGGGAAGCTAATTTGCACAAAATTGATACTAACAACCCAGCAAACACTGTTTCAAACGTTTGAGAAAAATCTATTTCTCGATTTGATATCAAATGTTTTTCTCAAATGATTCTAAAATTGAAATCGTGGTTTACATTCTACGTTTGAAATTCATTTGAGATTGATTTGAAGAAACATGGTAAGGTTATAATTATCGATACATTTTGCTAAGAATTGTTCATCTCTAAAATTAGTGTCAAACGATTTGGAAGTGCGCAGTTAAAAAAAATTGTGAGAATAAAATTAAATTCAATTGCAAAACAAAATAACAATGAGTAGAAAAAAAGTTAAAAGAGAAAGTGCGCAAATAGTGAATTTCATGTTTGCGCGGGGTGAAGATAACCTGCCGGAACTCGGAGCTACAGCCCTTCAAGACGAATTTATTAGTGGTGAAAACTCGGTGGCTTCTTTTTCGTGTCTTGAAGACAGCAATGAAGACAGCGAAACTGATAACTGTGACTCCGATGACTCTGGATCTAATTCTATATGCGGGCTCCGCGAGAAATTGACGAATTGGACAATTAAGCATAACGTCACGAATACTGCGACAGACGACTTACTTAAGGTCTTCCAGGTCTTCCTTTATGTGCTAGGACGTTAAAAAATACTCCCAAAGAAACACAGAGAATAGCAATGGGCACGGGGGAGTACATACATTATGGAGTTGAAGATGCTCTGACGGATTTTCTACTACAAAATCATTTTACTGCAAATAGTTTAAATTTAAACATTAATGTTGACGGGCTTCCTCTAACCAAAAGCTCGAGTCTTCAGATATGGCCAATTTTGATAAACGTTGATGGATCAGATGACGTTAGAGTTGTAGGAGCTTACAGCGGAAACAGTAAATCATCCAATGCTAATGAATTCCTTGAAAAATTTGTGGACGAATTGAAGGCTTTAAATGAAAATGGCTTATTTTTTTAAGGAAAAGCATTACACTGTTGCATGTCGAGCATTTATATGCGATGCACCTGCAAGAGCATTTGGTTTAGGTATAAAAGGTCATTCTGGCTATAATAGTTATTTAAAGTGTACTCAAAGAGGTAAATCAAAATACCACAAGATTATTTTTGCAAAAGAAAATAATGCTGATAGGACGTTAATATGGATCAAACAGCTATAGGAAGACTACCAATTGATATAGTGAAGTCATTCGGGCATATAGTTTGTCTGGGAGTGACAAAGACTTTGTTACTGGCGTGGATAAAAAAAGAGAAATAAGCCCTACTCTCTTCGACTTGACAAAATTCAGTTACTGGACTCCAAACTTAGTTTTTTATATAATCAAATTCCAAAGGACTTTGCCAGGCGGCCTCGATCCTTAAAATATGTTGAACGTTTTAAAGCTACATAATTCAGAGCATTTTTGCTTTACACAGGCATATTTATATTAAAAGATGTTTTGGATCCAATTAGGTATACTCATTTTTTGCTTTTTAGTTTAGGAATTAGAATTCTTTTAAGTCCGAAACACTACATTAAATATAATAATTGTGCAAATGTAATGTTAAACAAGTTTTATAGAAAATATGTCCGAGTGTTATGTAGAATCATTCTTGACTTTCAACTTCCACTGTTCGACACATTTGACTAGTGATACCTTACATTTCGGTTGTTTAGATACTTTTAGTGCGTTTAAATTTGAGAATTATTTGTCGAAATTAAAACGAAAAATAAGAAAGCATGATCATGTTGCTGCACAGGCGTACAACCGATTAGTCAAAGATAGCTTAAACCGACAGAAGCATTCCACTTCAATAAATGAACTACAAAGAGGACGTTTTAGTAATGGAACTTTTTCCTTTTTAAGGACATCCAATTTTTTTTCTCACCAAAAGAACCTGACAACTTCTACATCGTTGAAAACAGAATATATAAGATAGTAACTATCCAGGGAAACCATAATATTAATTTTGAAGTTGTAGATGTTTTGAATTTACAAAACTTTTTTAATACGCCCATACAATCTGGTAATCTTAATATTAAATGTTGTAATGTATTAAATTTTTCCACGACCAAAGTCCAACCTTCATTAGAGGAAATATCCGAAAAAATTATTAAGTTCCAAAATTTTGAAGGCAATATTAATTTCTTCATTCCTTTCCTATATTCATCTTCGATTTAAAAAGACCAACTTAAGTAATACAACAACATAATACATACAAAAGTAATACAGACATGGAAATGAACATGGACTTAAATAGTATATATGATAACACGTCGGATAATACACCGATCACCAAGAGAGGTAGTGCTTGTTTTTTATAATAAAATTCTACAACCTTACATTAACTCTTTCTTTTCAGATCTCAAAAACTTGGAACAAAAAATGTTAGATGAATTGAAAAAACAGAGAGAAAAATATTGTCTGGTATGTACGTAAGGGGTGATCCATCTAGACAATTTTTATACCTTTCATGAGCATGAAATGGTATTATAACTTTGGTCCGATGTTTGTAAGTACCAGAATAAAACGAGATAGACCCATTAAAATGTATACTTATATGATCAGAACGTCGAGCTGAGTCGATTTAGCCATGTCCGTCTGTCTGTCTGTCCGTCTGTTTGTATGCAATCTAGTCTCTCAGTTTTCGAGATATCCGGATAAAATTTGGTAGGTGGCTGTATTTTTATATTGTATTAATCATTTGTCGGAACCGGAAGAATCGGACCACTATAACATATGGCTCCCATAGAACTGATTGTTCAGATATGAGATTTTTCGTTATAACTTCTCCACTTATGCAGCTAGGAACATGAAATTTTGCAGTACTTGCACCCATTATCAACAGAATACTTACAGTGAAAATTACAAAGGTCGGGTCTCTATAACTTATAGCTCCCATACAACTGATTGTTCAGATATGAGATTTTTCGTTATAACTTCTCCATTTATGCAGCTAGGATCACGAAATTTTGCAGTACTTGCACCC
>NW_023458559.1:11893605-11896778 GCF_013731165.1 Rhagoletis pomonella
GGTCTTTTATCATAACTCCTCCATTTATGCAGCTAGGAACATGAAATTTCGCACCATTTTCACTCATTATTAACAGAATACTTACAGTGCAAATAACAAGGACCGGGTGCCTATAACATATATGTATCTTCCATACTTCTGATTGTTCAGATATGGGATTTTACTGTAAAACTCCTTTATTTGAACAGCTACAACCGATAAATTTCGTAAGATATTTTATAAATAATAATACAAAGTCTACTGAGAAAATCGTCAAAATCTATGCTGTATAAGCTTTATCTCCTATACCACTGATTGTTCAGATACCAGTTTTTGCAATATATCTCCTTTATGTAGGAAACTAAACCCAATAAATTGTGTTACCGGTTTACATACCGATCACATAGCAGTGAAAATCACTTAGATCGGTGCTAATATAAGGTATATCTTCCATACCTTTGATTGTTAAGATGCGATTTTTTTATATAAGTATGTAACTCCTCTATCGATGTATGCAGATGTATTCAAAAGCAGTAATCTGTCAAAGAGCCAATTTACACGACGACTTTTCAGCCTTCGTTTTTGGCACGTTCCGTTTTAAAAAAGTCTTCGAAAATCCTCGTGCATTTACACGATGACTTTTTCTTTGCGGCGTTTCTTGCGTATTTTTGACATTTAAGCGTCAAATTTTCTTTGGTCAACTCTTTCGTCCTCAATTTTAATGCTGAGTAAATCGCGAACTCAAAACAAAAATACGAAAAAGTGAAGTCGATAAAAGCAAAAAGTCAAAAAAAACCCCTCGATTTCGCTCTCCGTGCGTGCTTGCCTACCCCGCTGACTTCGCTACACTTATTGCCAACAAGCTCAAAGTAAAATTTGCAGATGTTCATAAAAGGTATGAAGCCTTCGGCATAGCCGAAGACAGCGCTGCTCCTACTTGTTTTATTTTAAATAAGACACTTAAAATAACTGGATGTCTGACTCTTTATTATCACCCAAAAGAGATGTTTTGTGAACTAGAGTAGCCTAACTAAGATTTGAAAAGAACTCTAATAATATTATAATTGTCTACTGAATTTCTAATCCTTACCATATTAAGTAGTAAGCGATAGAAAAGTATTAGACAAGAATTAGGGATATGAGACAATTAACCGTAGTAAGATTTTATTTTATTGTGTCGTTATTGCGGATTACCATCGATATCTACAAGTATAAATATTGTATTACTTTGTAGAATTAAATCACAACCAAAAATCGGTGAGGAAGACTCTTACTCGCATTTTGGAAGAAACGAAAGTAAGAAGTCAGAACCATACAGAAAGGAAAGTGGCCACCAGTCTTCAAAAAAAAAACCGTATACCAGTCTAGATGAATTCAAAGCATTTGAAAAAGAAATTCAAGAACATCACTCTAAATTTAATAGCCTGGTAAGCTTTTATTTTAATTGTTGTGATATTACTTAGAAATTAAGCAATTGATAATCCATTTTTTCAGGTGGCTGACTTATCATTAGTGTTTTCACAATCTGCGGAAAAGTATGTAAAGGCTGCCTGGCGAAAAATATTATCGGATGAAGCCGCTCAGCATTTATCTTGGAAGGGCACAGAAACCAAAATGTCAGCTAGATCACTAAGTGTGACAACGGCTTGAGAAAGCATTTTAATTTAAAAATAAAAATAATTTTTCAAAAATTCATTTTCCTAATATTTTTCAGGCTCATTTTCGAAAAAATATCCACATTGTTCGGACAGCAAATTCGAAAGGACTAGTATTTCCTTTTTTCAACATGCGGAAACTCGTTTTTTCAAAAAAAAAAAAAATACAAAACCAGCAAGACTATGTAATATGTAAACAAATACTTTTACTTTTATGAAATGCAACTTTTTAGTTTTAAATGTTACTTAAGTTAACTGCTTTATTATGTTATGAAGAATTTATTTTAAATGTTAAATGAACTAGTATTTTCTTTTTCCAACATGCGAAAACTCGTTTTCTCAAGAAAAAAATACAAAACAAGCAGGACTGTAATATGTAAAAAAAATATTTTTGTTTTACATGTATGAAATGCCATTTTTTAGTTTTAAATGTTATTTAAGTTAACTGCTTTATTATTTAAATGTTAAAAGACTGAAAATAGCCTTAGCAATTCAGCAGCTGTAAACCTATTGAAATTATTTTATCTTCATTTTTTCTTTAGATTGACACATGTATGTACATCGTGAAGAAAAAATAAATATGAAATAAACATATGTACATTCCACATAATAAATTTTATTTCCACATTTAAAGTACATTTGATAAATAACCTTTGAAATTGATTTGAGAATTAACCATATTCTCAAATGGAGATCAAACTCCCCTTTTTATTGGGAAAGCTGTAATTTTCTAATCAATATCAAATCATTTTCAAACGTTTGACATTTGAGAAAGGGCTTTGATTTCAAATCATTCTCAAATGTATATCAAACCTAATTGTTTGCTGGGAAAAATCCCTTGAAATAATCAACATTATTATAGAATTTTGGAAAGTGGGCATGGTACCGCCCACATCTAAACATATAAGTTTATCTCATTAAGTATAACTGAACGTACTATCGAAATTGTTAGAAATAGGGGTAAAACCACTCTTCCTACCATGTAGTGGTAGTTTTCAGAAAGGTGGAAAACTATATTTAATACTTCCATCGGGTATTTAATGTTGGGCTCCACCCGACCTTGGACGTTTTTACTTGTTGAGACTGTTTTATTTTTTTTTTGTTTTTATCCAATGTTTTTACCCGTTTAGTTTCTTATTAAAATATATTTTTCAAAAAGACATCCGGGCAATCGACTGACCAGTTTTTGAAAAAATGCCCGAAATCTATATTTTCAGCAACCCGATTTTTAGTTTTCAGGCGATAACATTGTGACATTTATATATTTCATTAACACAAAAGATAGCGTTAGATAGCTTGTTTTAAGACCCTTCTACTTATATCCACATCAATGACATGGACTGAATATTGCGGCCTCAGTGGTAGTTTAAAAAATTGCATTTTTTCGAAATTCAGGCAGCAGCCACGCCCACAAACTAACTATATTTAATACTTCCATCGGGTATTTAATGTTGGGCTCCACCAGACCTTGGACTTTTTTACTTGTTGAAACTGTTTCACATTTTTTTTTGTTTTTATCCAATGTTTTTACCCGTTTAG
>NW_023458559.1:11921778-11927742 GCF_013731165.1 Rhagoletis pomonella
AATATCATTTTCTAAATTTCCAATTTAAATTTCGTAAAAACAAATATAAAATACTATAATAGTCTATCACATTTGCACATATTTTACACATATTATGATTCACTTAACTACCATTATAAATATACTCGAACTAAAGTTCTAATTAATAAGTATTTATAAATATTACATGCTACCGTACTTCAACTAATATATATATAAATATTTTTAAATGGTCTTACAAAATTATTATTATCATCTTATTAAAATTATGTTCACGTAAGTTTCGTTTTTTTTTATTCATATCGTAAATTGGAACTTCCGGTTTAGCCACTTGCAAAGTAATAACAACTAGATATTTGCTGCAAACAATATCAATGTTCACACTGACATTTATCCTATTGCCTTTTATTTTCCAAAAAAGATCCCGTCACTCGAGATGATTAGGCAAAAAAAAGAAAGAAAGGAAAGTGATTTTTGCAAACGGGAGCTTAGCGGTTCTTGGCGGCCAAGGATTATTTCTTTTTGGTTTTAGATCTCAACGAGTCAACATAAGTAAAAAAAAAAAAAACTTTAAAGACTTAATAAAAAAAAACGCAGCTATACAGCTGTACATACAAAGACATGTTGAAGTCAAACAATTTTGAAAATTTCGCGATTTAAAAAAAAAATAATAATAATTTAATCATTAAAAAAAAACTAAATATAAAATTAAAATAACGTAAAGACCCAACCTTGGATCTATGAAAAATCCAAAACTTTGCGTACACCTTTTGGGAACGTTTTGCGATGGATCTGGCATTTCCTGGCATTTTTTTAGACTAGTTTCTCTTTGGATGCAGAATATTCCAGTGGCCATGCGGACCAGCGTGTAGTACAGGTGTTTGAAAAGCGAAAAGTAGTCTTTGATCTAGATTCCCAAAAATTCGGCGAATTTTCTTAAAACTAACTCAATCTTTAATTAAAGAAAGAAATGCGAAACCTTGTTATACTTTAATTAAGATTGAAAACATGTGAAAACGAAGTGTTACATATATATACATAAATAGGTATATTAACAAATGAATTTTAATGTCTAATGTACAAGTACAGCCACTGCAGTGAAAAGTGAAGAATTACGATTAAAAGCCTACGTGCACTGGAAAGTTGTAACACTAAATGAATTCAAGAAACTAAAAGAAGTCAGAAAAATTATTTAAAGTAGGATGTGGAAAGAAAGGAGCTCTATAACTTTCTATTTAAGTTTGAACGATTTTAAATATTTAGCGATGTAAATTTAGTTACACCAGTATCTATTAAGTGTACAGTGAAACTTTGCATGATTATTGATCATTCTACACGCGAGAATTCATACGGGTGAAGGTGTAAAGAAAAAATCGCATGCGAGTTTACGAATGCCTTGAAAGTCATGGTGGAGAGAATACAGAAGGTTGCGCCGATGGCAATACCGCTAATCGGCTCTCAATGAATTTGACAGAATCAGCTGTTTTGCTGACGTCACAGTCGAGATGACAGCAGTAGTGATGTGCTGAGTCAATACTTTTAAGTATCCAATACTCTTGATACTCGGTACCGAAACATTTAGGTTTCGAATAAAAGCGCACATAGGCCAAAAATATGAAAAAAACGGTTCAGGGAAGACTCGCCTACCAAAACCCGAATCTATGAGCCAATAGAGCTTTTAGTACTGATTCAAATGCAAGATGTATATATGTCGGTTCGAGGCCATAGTATAGAGAAACTCTTGCTTGTTTGAAGCATTTTTGTTCCAGCTCAATCGGACGATATCATTTTTGTAGGCCTGGGGGCAGATTCTGTAACCAGTTAGCGACAATTTTCGAATCGGTATCGGTTTTGTTGACGTATGATATGAAATATTTTTATTGGATCGACTAGGGTTAAAACTGATAAAATAATATTTCTCTGTTGTGATAAGTTCAAGGGTTTTAGCCGATATCATATAAATTAGTAATGACAGTTTTTTTTAAATTTGAAATGCATATAATGGCGAGGGTTTAATGTGAAGGATCAGTATCGGGTACCGATAACGAGGTATTGGATACCGAAACCTTTTTTAATTATTGGGTAACGACAATTCAGCACATCACTAGACAGCAGTTTTATTTGCCGCTCTCAGTTGTCAACTCTACGGTGACGTCACCCCAAAATTACTCTCACGAATTCTGCGGCAATCGGCGCAATCTTGTATTCTATCATTCTTGCTTGAAAGTCGCATTCGTTCGGTTACATTTTCACCTCACCGGCGTGGCCAAAGAGAAATGCCAGTTCAAAAAGTTTATAATGCAAGAGCAATTGATCTTACTTTAATACATAAAGTCAAACGGAAAAGAGTAATAACTAAAGGCTCCGTTATGCATACTTGGCATGGCTTGAGAGCTGTCACATAAGAAATCTGTTAAATGAGCCTCGCGTGTAATCGGTTATCGAACGCACAGCACTACATACGTAGAAGTCTGTTGGTTTTTGATTTCTACGTAAAAATGGTATAGCAGTGCATGCAATGCCAAGTATGCATAACAGAGCCTTAAGTCATGTACATATTTGTGTTTTGCTTTACGTCCCACATTTAGTTCCAGGCACTCCGCTGAAAGATCTTTCGTCGTTGGAGCCAAAACGGTAAGCTTTACTTTCGTTGTGTCTTTTGCCCATGCTATTACTATTTGCCACTGCGATGAGAGGACGAACAGTTCGTTCCATTCTTCTCACATAATCAAGGTCAATGTTGCCATCTTCGCAAAAAATATATATATATATAAATTCATGCTTTTATGCTTCGCGGCCTTAATGATGCAAAGTAAAAACACAGTACTATGAAATAAGAGGACTAGCAAATTAGATAGTTCAACTTTGTTTTATTTTGGTTAAATGAATTTATCTTGACTATTAGTAAAATAAATCTAGAAATTAATAAGTAAAATAAATAATTTAGCAACCACATTTAAAATTTGCATACAAATCTGTGATTTACGTTATAAATTTGCCCTTAATTGGATTCCCATTTCTATTATTTTATAAGGGTGTTGTTATATATTTTTTTTTTTATTCGGTTGTAAATCCTTGTCGTAATTCAACTTTGTATTTCAAAAAAAAAAGAAGAGTAAAAATTGTTGAAGGGCTTAGATCTGTATAATTTTGAATTTCCTTTATTTAGATTAATAAAAATTTTTAAATTTAAAATTAATATTTAATTTTGTTCTTTTATGATTCCCGAGCCTGATATTCAGTTAGTCGTGGTGAGTAATAGGGATTTCCAGGTTTTTATAAAATTTTTTTTTGATAAACTTTGGAAGTTATGGTAGGGTGGGCGATCGTTGCAGTAACACCATGCAACGTACTCCATACTCCAACCCAAGCGGCGTCAAAACGTTTTGAGCAATCGTGTGTATCCGATTTCCTTTTAGATACCTTTCCTTTCAGCACGTAAAATAAAGTAGTTTTTCTGTGGCAGTTAGCTAAAACCGAAAATTAGGAGCAAGAATCCCATCCCGATAGCCGACGAGCAAGAGCCGGATTTACTACGTGCATCCGCTTCCTACCTTTTAGCATAGACTGTACTTTACGTTAAACGTTGCATGCTACACTTTTTGTATATGTATCTATAAATGGATGTGGTAGAAAAACAAACAAAATCACACAATTCAAAACTATCTCACAGCACGCAATTGAATTTTTAATGAAAAATGGGAAATGCCTGTAGGGTATTTTACCTATATGTTTTTATACTTGTTTAAATTCTTTATGTTCAATTTACGGTTCAATGATTTTGTTTGTTATCAAAAAGAATATTTTTGATTATTCAATAATAAACTTTCAAACAAGAAAGAAATAAATACTTTTAAATTGAACAATATATCTTACGATATATATTGGCGATCCTGCCATTCGAATCATTGAAATCGCCTGATATTGTGCATTATTTCCAACAAGCAACTTATCTTTCCACAAGCGTCTTTCAATTCCTCAAGTAACATCCATTTCCGGAACTTCTATTTCGACGCTGGAAATTTTATTATTTTGCTTCGGTTCATCAGTTTCTGCCACCGCTGCATCATCAACGGCCAACGTAAGTAACCTCACACCGGTTAGTGCGACAGTATTCGTGTTCTTGAATTCGATATCAGCTTCGTTTCCAACAACCAATTACACCGATTAACAGTCAGCAAGTTTACTTTTCCTTGATGACCTTAGTGTCACTAGAGGCTGTTCTTAATATTTTGTCTGTGGTAATGAACCGTTCCAAGAATGATAGAATACAAGATTGCGCCGTCCTGTGCGTTGACATTTGTGTACCACAAGTAAACAAAGAATAGAGCGAAAAGAAGAACGAGTTGAAACTGCCAAAGCAGTTTACTATACAGCGAAAAACGTGTTTTAATTTTGCTAAATGCGAAAATATATCATTTTCCACCTAATATATTAGAGAACAGTGAACATTTTAGTGCACTTCATTAATTTGCAATTGAGGCTGCTTCAGCAAACGTTTTAGTGCACTCCATTGCTTTGCAATTAAGGCTGCTGCAGAAAACTGCAGCAGCATCTCTGCGGGATTGATTAGTTAACTTTTTATTGGAGGCTGCGTGGAGCAGAAACAAAATCTTTGTGAGGAAATGCTGTTAATATAATAATGGAGAAACATTTGGGGAACGGCTTTGCCGTGCCCTATGTACACAATAGGTTCATTCCTTATCTTTTTGGACTAAAATCTGAAAAGTGTCAAAATGCCAGAGCGTAAGCAAAATGCGCTCACTAAAAGAGAATAACAGGAAAAGTAAAGGAACGCAAAAAACCAAATTTTTAGTCCAAAGATTGGCAACAACAAAGCTAACGTCAAATAAGAATGTAAATGTATGTACAAAACACCTTCACACAAGCACAAGCACAATAAACACTTACTACATCAATTATTTTTTGCCTCCTTCCAATTTCAATTCACTTTTTTATACTTTTTAGATTATTCTCACTTTTTGCGTATTCTTTAATTTCCGTTAATTTAAATTCAGTTGAGTTTGACACTTTTCAGGAATTTGCCAGAAAAAATTCTTCTGACTAAATCTGACTACTTCGGACTGATGAGAGTCACTCTCACCGAGTGTTGCTCTCTCATTTTTGCTGTCATTTCCGAGTTAAGGAACGCTTTTTGGACTAAATCTGACTACTTCGGACTTTTTCTGACTATTTCTGGGAGATAAGGAACGCTCCTAATATGCAGCGATTCGTCCCAGCGCTACACTTGCATCTACGCTTCTTGCATCTTGACGGCTGTCGCAATTTAACACACAGCACTTCATTGTATTAGTTTTTACGCAGTCTTCAACTCAAGAATCACTCACAAATTGCAAATTAACACAATTTAAACTGATTTTTCACTTATAGTTCAAATTTCTCTTTCCCTGATTTGTAAACAAAGGTTTATTTACAAGTTACCACAACTGTCAAAATCGGCAAAACCAAAGTAGCGGTACCACTGACGGCGCCACCTTTGTTCGCTGCACCGTGGAACCGTTCGGCATCGTCCAGGTCTGCTTATAACACGGGCTGTAAATGTAATAGTAGCAGAGCAGCAACTATCAACTTTATCATTGAAAACAGTTAACAGAGTAACATCAATATTATCGTCATCTGCAGATCAAACAACAACAACAGTCAGGCCTATAGCTACTACAACAACAACAACGAAAGAAGTTATTTTTAGTGTTGCTGTCGCAGGTAACGAAAGAATAAAATAAATAGTTGTTTTTCATTAAAAAAAAGAGGTTCGTTTCTGAAGTCTTTAGTTTATACAATCAGCTATTGTGAATCTATACTAATTATATAAAGAGAAGTACCTTTTTTTTGTAACAGGTAATCTCGCGAACGACTGCTCCGATTTTCATAAAATTTTGTATATAAATAGCTTTCGGTAACCACCATGTTTTAGGCAAAAAAAAAAATTACTTTTTTCGGGTAGGTGGACCAGGGACCGGTCTA
>NW_023458559.1:11927752-11938791 GCF_013731165.1 Rhagoletis pomonella
CGCCGGGTCTGCTAGTGTGTATATAAAAAGAATAAAATAAAAAAACAACACAATGGAAAAGAATGTCCAACAAAGAAAGAGTCGCATTTGGCTCAAAGAGCCGCGATTGCCCACCGTTGCGATATTATATCGCAAATGAATGATGAGCAGACGTGGGCACTACCACAAACAAGCGTTAGCTAAAAGTGAGAATGGGTTGGTGTGCTGAATTAATTTTGCATGCTGTCGCGTTCTCATCGTTACGCTCTCGCTTGTATACGTACACCAGCGTTGCCGTTTTGGTCCAATTGGACCAAAATTGGTAGCTTCATTCTGCGTTGGTAGCTTGGTTGGTTTGATGAAGCTTTTGGTAGGCAAAAATGTTTTGAAAATACAACTAAATTGAACATTAAAATTTGTTCGCTTAATTTAAGTTTACACGTTCAAAATACTGCTTACACGTATAAGATTTCTCTATATTTTTATATATTTTATTAAGCAGGCAATTTTCTGCAAACAAAAACTTACTTCCCAAAGCTATGACCGATTAGCTGTTGAAATTAACAAGAAATTACCTATCGTTATGAAAGAAAAATTGGTGATAGGCAATTTGCAAAGTGTGAGTGTATTGGTAAAAAGGGCGAGTGCATGCAAATTGAATCAAATTTGGAAATTTTTTTATTGAAATGCATAAAATGTCTGCTTTTGTTTTTTTCACACACGAAAAATGATTTTTTGATATGAATTGAATCAATCTCAAAGATATTAACATATTTTACAGCAGTTTTTTAAACAATAACTTAATTATTTTATTTAAAGGCCCGAATTTATTTTGTTTTATCCTAAAGATTGGTGTGACTAATTAACCAATATTGTAAACAATATTATGTGTAGTTCTAATTTTTACTGCTAATTTGTGTACCTAAAACCCCCGCAAACTCGTGAAATCTCATTTTAATGATGAAAAATTTTGGTAGTTTGGAAACTGATTTGGTAGGCGTTTTGGTACCTAAAAATGTTTTCAAGTGGCAACACTGACGTACACGCGATGATTATGCTCTTTGAGCGTGTGCTCGTTCTCCAAGAATGATAGAATACAAGATTGCGCCAATCGAGCTGAGAGCAACTGGCCGTGACGTCAATAAATACCAGAATGAGAGAGCAAAGACGAATTCAATAAGAAAAAGAAGAAGAATCGAACAGCTGGGGCGAAATTGAAAGGTTTGTTTACAAAGTGCATAATAAATCGCGGATTTACGGAATTATTTAGTTTTAAATGGTAAATTGGTTGTTTAAAAGTAAAGAATATGTACTTATTAAATGCAATGCAAATCGCTGAAAGTGTTAAATCACTGCAATCATTATAATGATTTGCATTTTTTCAGTAATTGAACAAATACCAGCGGGCAGCCAGCGGGTCAGTTGCTGGTAACAATTTGCAGAACGATTCCACGGTGATCGTTGCATCGTCGTCAATTAGTGAAATCAGTAACCAAGCTTTTAAAATAAAGGAAAACCTCCTACTCCGCTATACATATAATTACTTTCATTATTTAGCTACTTTTCCGGCAGCCGCAACAAACGCTGGCCCAAGCCTGCAAATTATTGCCAGCAACTGGAACGCTGGCTGCCCACTGGCATTTGTTCAACTACTTAAAAATTCACTTTGTAAACAAACCTTCACACACATCAAGCGGCTCATCTGGATGAAATGAAAAGGCTGTTAGATGTAATGCAGGAACGTGCTCCCGATGTTGAACATCAGTTCAAAGAAAAGTCAAATGAGTTAGAAATGGCGCAGCTTATCATACGCCAGTTGTCGGATAAGGCCAATGTAAACCAAGGCGGCAATCGTATAGAGACCTTGACGTAGACGCAATTTATGTACGAGGAACAGATTAGAGACTTACAAGTAAGTTAGAAGTAGAAGTGCATTTGAAGATGTTTACATTATTATGTTTACGCATTTCTTACAGTCTATGGTGCAGGAATTTATGATGGTCACAAAATATATTGGCGAAAACATAGCAAGTGCATATGCCAAGTTGGAAAAATTGACAATGCGTGAGTATAAAATGAAAAGGTGTTCTTAATTATTAATATTACTTTACCTTTTCTTTTGCAGTGGCCAAAAAGAAGAGTCTTTTTGATGATCGACCGCAAGAGATTCAAGAATTGACTTACATCATGGTGTATGCGTTACAATCTAAATTAGCCAGCATGGGCACCGACTTCAAACAGTTGTATACTGTCGTACTGTTGTATTGCAGAAACTTTAAACGGCTAAAGCTATATATATATAAGGCATTCGCAAGCTAACATACAAGTTTTATTATAAAATTTCACACAATTAAAAAATTGTTGGTGGTGATTTATGCAACCTCACAAACGCGGTTTTGCATTTTGTTGATACGCGGTTTTGTACTTTAAACGACGACTTGCAAAGGGCGCTATGTAAAATTTGTTCGATTTTTAGTTTTTGATGGATTACGTACCAGTATTTAAAGTAGTTTCATGTCCAGTAACAACAGAGTGCAAACTCTTTTTATATTCTGAAAAAATAGCATCAAATGTTAAGTCGCTATCATACTTATTTATAAACTTTCAAAAGTATCTATCTTCTGATGAACTTAGAGAACTGCTTTAGGTCGTATAGACTGTTAATGTTATCTTATGACATGTTATGTTACATTACAATTTTATAAGGCTCTTTTTTATCCAAATTTTTAGGTAATAAAAAAGATTAAATTTAAATGTTACTTGTTGTCGTAGTCGTTTTTTCAAATTTATGGCTTTCTATTATAACATCACATAACGCTGTTTGCAAGTGGACTACTCATATGTACATTTCTTATTCGTTATCACGACAGTCAAAAATTGATCTCTTTGTTAATTTTTTGCGGCCCTGAAAAGGGCCTTTTGTGTATATATGGTATTGTGTATGTAGACCCAGATAAGCTTATATAAAGCATTTGATCCCTTTGTAAATTCTTTGCGGCCCTGAAAAGGGCCCTTTATGTATACAAACACAGGGAAGCTAATGTTTGCAAAAAATTTGATCACTTTAGCAATTCGTGGCGGCCCTGAAAAGGGCCTTTTGGTGTATCAAGAGCATTTACCTGTAATTAAATGAATTTATATTGCTATGCAATTAATGAACCATTTCCTTACGGGAAGCATTCTACGCATTCATCTTAGGTATATTTCACTTCTGATCACATGAGTGCACGTACTCCAGATGTTGATGTTGACCCTAAAGCTAGCAAGAAAAGAATTTTGGTAATGTTTTTGCAATATGTAAATTTATAGCTCACTATATCATTTTATTTATATAAAAATATAGAATTTATTCACTTACCAGGCCTGCTGCATACCTTGCTTATTTGTTGATGGTAACAAATGCACTTAAGTCAATATTTTTTTATATTTTCTTTTTTTACTGTGGGCATTTTCTATGAGTTCTTTGTTTAGTTTTCTTATTTTAAAGAACATTCTTGCCCTGAAAAATATTTTTTTTACTTTAATATCGCAATGGATATTCGAGGCTTGCTCAATGTGTTTTTTTACAAAGTCGTTTGTAATAAGCAAGCCATCTTCATTCATTGCTTGAAACACTGACTCTAAGTGACGCATTTGGTCCATCATTGCAGAGCTGGGTACTTTCAAGCCACCCTCGCTCAAGTGACTTGCCCATGAAAACGACGGGTCGTCATTGCTCCTGAGCGATGTGCTGGGGATGTCATCCTGGAGTCTGTGACAAATATACCCGGCTAAATGCTCGAGGCCATCATGCTCCAAGTCGCTGAACTCAGCTTCTTCAACCGGCCATAGTTCCGGGCCTTCTTGCAAATTTTGCAGGAATATACCTGATAATATAATATGTCGTATAATATAATATGATAATATAATATAATAATATAATAGAATATAATATGTCATATAATATATTTTAATTGGAGAATACAATTTTTGAAGAACCTGTGAGTGGGGGTTGCGTCATTTCCAAGTCCGGCGTATCATCCTCCTCTACATTCGCAGAGTCTGACAAAACGCCTTTGTTGTGGCCAAGCAGATAAAGTCTGAGGCGGTACTTAAACTCCTGCTGGTCCGGGTGATCATGCAACCCACCTTTTGAACGAATCACACCAAAGAAGTTTTCCAAGACATCTTGGTTGAGGCGATATGTTAATACATACTTAACATCGAAGCGAGATTTGATCTCATCAAACATCATCTTCAATGCATTATTGCTTTGTATGATTCCTGAAAGGTAAAAAACAAGTACTTATGTATATATACATACATATATATTTAAGGGGTTTGAAACAAAATAGAATTGAATATTTTTAATAGTTTTCATATAAGTTTTTAAGTTTACCTTTCTGAAATGGAAGAAGGGACTGCCTTCCAATTACCCTCATAGTTTTAACCAAAGCAGTCATTTGATCCAAAATGTTGTCCTGCTCTTCCTTCGCTAAGCCATAAGCGTGACACCGTTTCCTTGAATCAGCGTGAGGCACCCTCACGTTGAGCACATCAAACCAGTCATTTGTCTAAAATGTGAACAAATGGGAGATAAATGTATGTATAGATGTAAGCATATAGAATTATATTTATTTACTAATACTTACTATTTTGAAGAGCTGGAAACATTCGTTCCAGTTTTTATCTGCTAAATGGCCCAAACTTGCAGCCCTCGTTATGGCCTGTGCAACTGTGTGCGAAAATAGTTTCCCAGCCGTTTTCACTTTCTGGCGGTGAGGTCCAGCCACGTTCACATGACTTGCTGAAATTTTGTGTGTGATCGTCAGGTCCGTGGAGGTGCATGACAACAACTCCAAAATGATTTCTATTTTCACCGGTTTCCCATTTATGAGAAACCCTTGATCAAGGAAATGATTTCGGAGCAATTTCCGCAAGTGAGGAACATCAGCAAAAACGAATACTTTCTGCTCGTTGAAAATGAACCTGTATAACGAAATGTTGAAATAATTGACCATACAGTATATATGTACATTTGTAAATTTGGTATCTTACCACGGCTTCTCCTCTGTTATAGACAGGTCATTGAAGAGGGATCTGTTAGTGCCCCCAAGATCGCACACAATCGCCAAAACGTTATACCCACAACTTTGCGACTTCTCCAAAATGCTCGCTAGCACCTCGAAGGTCATTTTACGATCGAAATCGTAAAACACAGGCTGTTTCCACTTTGACATAACACCTAAAAATATATATACATTTTAAAATCATAACATCAAAGTAACAAAGTTGATTGTAGTACTTACCTCTAAGCATAGCAACTTGAACATAATTCACGGGCGCTAGTGTTGAGTCCGACGAAACATCATAACAGTAAGTCTGTCTGACTTTCATTTCGTCGAAACTCAAAACACATAGCTTCTGGGTGGTGGTCATGTGAGTAGAGGCTCCGAGCAGTTTGAAAACTGGTTGAATTAGTCCTCTAGAAATGTCTACCTTCTGGGCCCAACGTTGCAAGGTGCGAACTCCAGGAAGTGGAAATTCTTGCTTGTGCAGCAGACGGTATGCCTTGGGACTTGCAGCATATAGCGTAATGGACTGCGCTATGTCCTTTTCCGTCCAAGTTGGCCTCTTCGTGCCTTTTTTCATCTTGCTGATCTGACCAGCAGAGAAAATTTTTGCCAACTTTTCTTCTACACTTGCCAACTCCATCCTCACCTCCGACAAGCTCTTACGCAATGACTCCACTTCCCAGTCATGCCTTTTCTGCTGCAAATGCGCTTCTCGCTTTAAAGCCGCAATCTCGCTTTGTTGCCTGCTGTGTTCGCTTTTGAGAAAAGCGTTTTCGCGTAATGAAGCTCGTCTACATAAATACGTATAAACAAAAAAAATTTTAATATGGTTTGTATAGATATATATATATATGTATGTATGTAGATTTAATTAAACTTTGAACTTACAATTTTTCTTGCAGATCCTCAACCTCCTTAAGCGTGCTGTCATAGTAAAACACCTTGCTAGGTGTTGTGGCACGATGTGGGGAACACAGAGGCGTCAAGGCATCTGGCAATATGCCACAGTTCTCCTCCGCGCGGTTATGGCCCATAAGACCTTCGGCTTCTGAAATTTACTTTTTTATAACTAGGAGAACTTCAACTATATAAACTTGTAATGCCTTTGGAAGTGGACTGCTCCAGTAGATCGCTCACAATGGTTTTGTACACTTGCTGCTGGGCTTCCTTGTCAGGATCTGGCATTTCCGCAGCAGGCTTGAAAATTGTCGGCACAACGCCCCGCTTTAGTTTACGCTTTTTAGCGTAGCCTAACACAATTTAAAACATTTCTTTTAATAAAAAGCAGTATTAATGAAAAGTGAAAAATATAAGCTTCCGGGGGGTTTCATATTTACGATGAGGGCGGCTACCTTTCGTGAAATTTACTCCTGAGTCACACCATCCTCACGAAATCCAATAAGCGTTTATTGGCGAATTAAATAGTATAACTTACCCATTTTATATTGAAGCTCGTTCTCAAAGTCATCAGTGGTGAAGTGTTTTACACAGATGACGCTGGTTCGGGCGTTGAAAATCGTTGGTCTCCGGCAGAACTGGATCCACTTTTCCACCAACTCAATGTCGGCCGGAAAAGTAAAAAAAGCGCACCCAGATCCTTTGGCACTTACACTAGCACAATTAACCACTGCACACCTAATTTTTTTCTTTAATTTATAACTTTTTTTTTATCAGTTTTCACAAAAAACAAAACAACGCTCAAAGTCTTCCGAATTTGTAAATTTGTAAAGTTGAAATAACCTAAAACGTCACGAACCAGAAAATGTAAACAAAAGTATTGTGTGACGTCAGCGAATGGGTGGATGCTGTCAAATCGACGAAGAGAGGGTTAGCGGTCCGCGAATGGCGCGACCTTTATTTTCTGGATCGTGGATTGCGCCAATCGAGCTGAGAGCAACTGGCCGTGACGTCAAAATATACCAGAATGAGGGAGCAAGACGAACTCGACAAGAAAAAGAAGAAGCATCGAACAAAAGGCAGTATTGCTAAGTTTTGAATTTGAAAAAGCACCAAATTTTTATTGGTGTATTTTATGGACTTTATATGAATACATAATTTTATTGTAAGGATGCCGATTCAAATTAATAAAAATCAATGTTTCTTGCACAACGGTCGATTTCTTCTGGCATGATTGAAGGTGCTGCACATATTTCGTTGTCGCTTATGATTGTCACTGTGCGATGATTTTGCTTAAATTTTTTTTAAATTGCTTAGCACACTTACGATTGCTATAAATTTTGCTTCCATTTTTTAAGATTTTCTAATTTGAAGTCTTCAAACTAAAAACAAAAGCACCAAAAACGCACCAAGCACAAAAGTCAAAAATTTTCGCGTTTTGAATACCCACTAAATTTGGTGCGAAAAGCATGAAGTTGGCAACAGTGAATGTAAACAAAAGTATATTATGACGTCAGCGATTGGGTGGATGCTGTCAAATCGACGAAGAGAGGGTTAGCGGTCCGCGAATGGCGTGACCTTTATTTTCTGGATCGTGCTCGTTTTCTGCCCATGCCTGATGATGAGTGATCACTATTCTTATGTGAAAAAATAAAACACAATAATGATTTTTATCTTTGAGCGAAAAAATAAAACTCATAGAATAATCATTGGCCCGTAGTCATAGTCAAAATAAAGTCGACTTTAAAGTTAGTTGCAGCTTTTTGACATAATTTTCAATGGGATATCTGTCAAAAAAGCTGCAACTAACTTTAAAGTCGACTTTATTTTGACTATGACTACGGGCCATTATGTTTGAAAATAAAAATCGTAATAATTTTCATTGAGGGAAAAAACAAAAATCAAATATTAATTGTTATCTTGAATATTTATTGATTAAACTTGAGAAATAAAAATCATTGTAAATTTCAGTAGGACGTACTAACGTATCGTTAAAATTTTTTACGGCGATTTTACAACTTGTTGATGTTTTTGGTTAAAATTTGAAAAATTACTAGGAGTGCCAGTTGCTGTCGAAATTGGACCGTTCTTCTAGTTTTTTAAGATCTGAGCGCGTCGTTGCATATATAGTACAAAATTACTTACCGGAAAATCTCCACTAAAGACTAAAATCCCTTAGCTTAACAAAGTTCGATATCTCGACTAATTTCGAAAATTTTCGAAGACTGTGCATTTCTAGGGTTTGATAATTTCGGATAACTCCAAAATGTATATATCTCCATATAAATCGATAACTCGGTAAACTCTGGATACATCTATAAATTTCGATAACTTGGTTAATTTTAACTGCTCTATATCAGCTATCGACGAATTTTCTGGTAACACGATAAAATTCGATAAGCAGCGATTACTTTATAAACTTATATAACCTTGAAATTTCGATAACTCTATATATTTTGAAAATTTCAAAAACTTCGATTCGATAAATTTACAATTTTCAGTACATTAATAAATACCCGTAATTCGATAAGTTCAAAGAACTCGATGCATTACGATAACTCGATAAATTTCGTTAACTCCATAAATATTGCAATTAATATCGATAACTTGATAAATTTCAGTAACTTGACAAATTTCGCTAGTTCCATAAATTTGTACAGCTACTACAGCTATCCGGACAATTCGAGATCTAATTTTCTGAGTCTATGAATTGACACTGATCAATTTGAACAATTCTACACGTTTCGATAACTCAATAAACATGGATAACTCGACAAATTTATTTATTAACTTGGTATTCATCTCTTGCGATGACGTGATAAGGTGTTATATGATGTGATGTCAGGTAATGCCATGGTCATGTGCTGTGATATCATGTGATGTCATGTCATATGACGTCATATCATGCGATGCCATGTCATGTGATGTCATGCCAGTTGATGTCAAATAATGTCATATGATATCATGTTATGTGATATCATATTATGTGATGTCACATCAAGTGATATGATATCATGTGATGTCATGTGCCGATTATTATATCGGCAACACTGTCGAAAAATATAACGATTGCAAAATCGATTAATGTGTCGATCATTATAACGATTATTATATCGATAACAATATGAATTATTATATCGATAACAATATCGATTATTATACTGATAACAATATCGATTATTATATCAATGACAATATCGATTATTCCATCGATAACAATATCGATCTTCATCTCCACCTTTTTCTTCATATTTATCTTTATTTTTGCATATTCCCCTTCACCTTTACCTTCAAGTGTTTCAGTTACCCTAATCCTTATGTATTTCTCATTGTTTTCATTTTCGTCTTAATATTTTATTTATATTTTACCTACACTTTTTTGTCTTAATGGTTATCATTTATTTCATCATCATCACATTTATCTTTATTACAAAGCTTAATTTTAAATACGATGTAAACCAAATGCGAAAACAATTCAAATTGAAAAGGTTGCAATAACTAGTATATACATATACGGTAATTTTCACACCAAGATTTTGGTCGTAATTCTCAACTAATTTTGAAACCATAAAAACCCTCCTCACATACAGACAAATTGCTTTCCAATGGTGTTTTCGAAATCGGTCCGGTAGCATCGGTTAAAAATATTGATTGAATTATTCATTACGATTACCCAGACCTGTTAACTTTGGATTACGATTACTAATCAAAACGATTACATAGGTTCGGTAATCGTAATGAATAATTCAATTAGTGTTTTTAACCGAGGATTTAGTAATCAATTATAATTAGAAGTAATCAAAAAACAATCATGATTATTTGTCATTAAAAAAATAATCAATAATAATCAAAAAAAGTGGTTGATTAAATTCGGTGATTACTTTTGATTATTTTTGATTTTTTAATTATATTTAATTATTTGTTCGATTTCATTGTAAAGAAACATACCTGTTTGATTTCCGAAGGTACGTTATGCTCAAAGTAGCGGAATACACATACATATCTAACATACATGCATACTAGGAATGTTAATCCTGGACTTTTTTTCTTGGCAAGTAATCCCGGGATTTTCGGGATTTGTAATTTGCACTGATGGCAATAATAGAATCGTCTTTTCTTGACCATATTGGATATATTTCTTTTTTTATTTAATTATTAATATTTTGTTTATAAATGTGTAGCTCATTATACATATAACAGCGCGCGATAATAAATTTTAAACACAAATATCAATACATTCGCGAAACCATGGGCCAAATATAGTAAAATTGCGTTTTTAGTTTTTCACTCTGACGTCAGTAATGCAAAAATGATCTAAAAAACTCAGAGAAATGTTCTTAGGAAATCCTGTAGAATTTAAACAGATTCAAGTTCCTGATGCAGAAGGGCTAGTAAATATTGAAACTGTTATTTTAAAATTTTATCCTTGAAAGTTCGCAGTATTTGTTTTTGAAAAAATTATATGTTAAGGGCTTATATAAACTCGATAACATCCTCGAATTTCGTTCTTCTAACTTTTTCAGCTTATCAGCTATCTTTGAAATTTCAAAGTCCTTCAAAATAAATCCTGTGGTCAGAGAGAAAAAATAAAAACGCCACTTTAAATAAAAAGGTAGGTTTCAAACCCATTTATTGATTATTTATTTCATGGTAGGAGAGCTTCTCAAACAATATACTTAGAAGCAATTTTTCCGATTCAAGTTGTTGAAAAGTAATGAATATTTAAATCCCGGGATGGTGACTACGCCATCCCGAAAATTCCGGGATCGGAAAAGGCGAAAAATTAACATCCCTAATACATACCCTCCAAAAATTCAAATATGTATGTATGTAAATAGTGTGTATTAATTGTTACATTATACATTATTATTATGTATATTAAATTATAATAAAACAGAGACCATAACGATTACAAGAAATAAAATTAAATAATGCTCCATAATTATTACTGAACAATGGAAAAGTTGTTTTCGGCTCGCGGGCCGATTATTTCAAGACGAATATTATTTACGTCTTCTCATAATAATTATATGGGATTTTTATTCTTTTCGTCTCTTGGGACGTTTATTTCAAGACGAATATTATTTACGTCTTCTTATAATAATTATA
>NW_023458559.1:11938801-11961247 GCF_013731165.1 Rhagoletis pomonella
ATTATTTACGTCTTCTTATAATAATTATATGGGCTTTTTATTTTTTTCCGTCTCTCGGGACGTTTATTTCAAGACGAATATTATTTACGTCTTCTTATAATAATTATATCGGCTTTTTATTTTTTTTCGTCTCTCGGGACGTTTATTTCAAGACGAATATTATTTACGTCTTCTCATAATAATTATATGGACTTTTTTATTTTTTTCGTCTCTCGGGACGTTTATTTCAAGACGAATATTATTTACGTCTTCTCATAATAATCATATGGGACTTTTATTGAATTAAAACTTCTTTATCGAGTTCGGAGGTTTAGGACCGTTATATCTATTTTCAAGTAATTCTATGGAATTTTCTGTAGTTAAGTGAAATAAATAAATAAACTATAGCTTAACACAAATACGCTAACGGCCCTTAAAGCGTTAAATATATTTATATGTGACACGTAAATTTAAAAGGGAAACAACGATTTCGATAAAAACGACTTTGAAGTTTACCAAGTTGATTTTGATGCTTCTGAATGTTTTAATGGATTGAAATTCGTTACACGGGGGTTTTCGGGGTCGCTGATTCCGAATCCGATGTTAGTTGTCCAAAATTCAAAATGGCGGATTCAATATGGCGGATGACTTTTTTAAAAATTGATCGGAATCGCTTGAAACTCATTACCCGGGGGTTTTGGTGTTGCTGATTACGAATCCGATGTTCGTTTTTTAAAATTCAAAATGGCGGATCCAATATGGCGTAAAGAATTTAAAACTTGTTCGGATTCATGTGAAACTCAAATATGTCGTTGACACCGAAAACGAGGTCAGTGATTACGAATCCGATGTTCGAAAACCCCCGAGTAACGAGTTTCAAGCGAATTTGATTAATTTCAGAATAGTTTGTCAGATTTGATTTTTTTGTACTTTTTTTGTGTGAAGGTACCTAACTTTGAAGTGAAATTGTGAAAAAACTAATGCAGCTAGAAAGCTGCGGTTTATTGGAAGAGTGGCCCGTTTACTATAAGAGTCGATGAAAAAGGTGAAAACCGGTTTTTTCTGACCGTAGGTCCCTTTTAACTTTACGTGTCACATATATGTATATATATATATACATATATATATTAAAGGCTTTACTTTTACGTGGTTTTGGTTCTTGAAAAGGGTTGCCAGATGTTAGAAAATCAAATGCAAATAATCGAGTTCGGTGATGTTTACGTAAAATATTTAACCCACCGTCACCACATCTGTACCGAGAATTGACGAGATTGGTATGTAGGAGTGTAATACGGTTTTATTTTTCAAAAAAGGTTTGCCACATAATAGAAATTAAATTCAAAATATTAAAATTATTTAAAAAGTTATATGGGTTATAACATATGGGTATCAATCCAAATGGTTTTGATTATTTTATTTTTTAACTATACATATATATATATTTTTTTATTTTGTTATGTACTTCCTTTATGTAAAATGTGCATGTCCAATTAAAGATGTTTAATTTTGGTTATTTTTTTATAAAAATATAGTTTATTCTTTAACAAAACCCGTGTAAATCCAAGTTTCCAAATTTGTGCAATATTAAAAAAAAATTAACAAATGAGTAGTCCACTTGCAAACAGCGTTATGTGATTTTATAATAGAAAGCCATAAATTTGAAAAAATGACTACGACAACAATCTTTTTCATTATTACCAGAAAATTTGGATAAATAAGAGTCTTATAAAATTATAACATAACATACCATGACATAAGATAACATTAACAGTCTGTACGACCTAAAGCAGTTTTCTAAGTTCATCAGAAGATGGCTACTTTTGAAAGTTTATAAATAAGTATGATAGCGACTTTTGGAAGAAGAGTTAACATTTTATGCGATTTTTTCAGAATATAAAAAGATTTTGCACTGTGTTGTTAGTGGACATGAACCTACTTTAAATACTGGTACGTAATCCACCAAAAACTAAAAATCGAAAAAATTTTACATAGTGCACTTTGCAAGTGTAGTACTCAAATCTTCGTACAAATTTTGAGCCATTTGAAACTTATACTTTATTCTACTGGAATTCAATGGGCAACAAAACTGCATACTCAGAATCTGATTAAAAAACTCGAAATTTTTGCGAAAATTTGTTGAATCTTTTTTTAAATTGCATAAATTTTTAAGGCAGTGGCACTCGATTGTTACATTTGTACAGATTGGTATATTTTTATATTGGGCTATTGGAACAAAATAAAAAAATGGGAAATGTTTTTTTGTGGTCAAAAGATTGGTACAATACAGCGATGTTCTATTGAAAAATTTCAACAAACTAGTCTTTGTGATTGGGATAAAGAAAAATATTTGGGTATTCACACAATTGGGATACGATTTGCACCAAATTTTGGCAAATATCCAATCGTGTGACACTGCCTTTAAACTTGTATTTATACGGATGTTGGTAAAGAACGAACTATAAAAAACTAACTAAAATTAAATAACAACAAATATAATATTTTATAACTTGTGAAAGTTTGGTGCGGCTATAATTTTTTCGACTACTGTACAATGTACAAAAAAGTGCAGTTTTCCCGGCGGGATTACCAAACCTTGTACATTTTAAGACTTCTACCAAAATATTTCTGAAAAATAATAAGATTTACGTGAGCTGGACTGGTTTGAAAATACCTCTAAAATGGAGTTTTTTATGAATAAAAATAGTTTCTTAAAGAATTTTTTGGAAAAATCCTCCCAGATGAAAAAACAGTTTAAGCTTAAAAAATCTACATAAAAATATTAAAAAATTTTATCAACGGAATCATAATAATAAGAATTTGATGATGTTTTTTAACTTTTTTCAAAGGTTTGGGTAAGAAAAACTTGAATAAATGCTCCAACACTTTACCGATATAGACTTATGAGGTATCAGTGGAAAGGTATTTTCTCACCTTTTTTAGTTTTTTGCAAAACAAACTTATTCACGTCCCAAAGTTTTTTTTATCAAATACCAACACATCTTAACTCAACATGGAATGACACGCGTTTATCTTACCTTCCTCTTTCATACTTTGAATGAGCTGATTCGCAAAGAAATTCAAAGGGTGAGAAATACCTTACCAATGATACCTCATAAGTTTAAATTGGTAGGGTTTTTGGCTGAGTTATTCAAGTTTTTCTTAAACCAGTCTTTGTTAAAGTCTAAGTCTAAGTTAAAAAACAGCATCGAAAATCTCATTAGATATTATGATTCCGTAGAAAATTTTTTAAAATATTTTTATACAAGTTTTTTAAATTTAAACTGTTTAGTAATCTGAGGGAATTTTTTTCAAAAAATATTTAAAAAAACTGTTTTTTTTAATAAAAAACTCAATTTTTGGAGGTATTTTCAAATCGGTCCAGCTCACGTAAATCTTATTATTTTTCAGAAATATTTTGCTAGAAGTCTTAAAATATAATAGATTTCATAATTCCAGTGGAAGAATAGTACCGATTTTTTCTTGTATGGGGAATGATGCAGTCTACTGTACATAAGTTGACTATGATTACTGGGCCGAGCTATCATAGTAGTACAATGCCACTTAGTGCATTTTAAAATTTTCAGGCAAAAGCCTCATGCGATTATCGATTATATTTTTTGTTGTTTGTGTGAAATATTTTATTTTTATCAGTATTTTTCTTTTAATCAAAATGTGTTGAAAGAAAAGTGATAATAAAAAAATATTTTGCCAGAAAGCACCCCTTCCCCCCCGAAAAAAAAATCCTGGCTACGGCCCTGCTCGTGCATATAGTTTGGAAATGAAGTTTTTTAAAACTCTTGCGTTTGATATCCATATTGTAATCACTCATTCAAGTTATTAAATAATTAAACAGTTGGCAGCAATCATCAACAAATTTTCAAAGTGAAACTTTCTTAAACCTATTTTTTTACGCCTTCGTGTACACATTTTTAGACTACAACCAACCTCGCCTGACACCCATTCTGTGATACGTTTTCCAGTTACCTAAATCCCATGTTCATGTTCAATTGAATTTTTTAAACAGATGAAAACCCTCCCACATTTGCTTAGAAATAAATCCTTTTCACCACCATTTCGATTGATACCCATATTAAAGTAATTAATTTAAGTAAATTGAATTAATGTTTTAATATTTATCGGACAGCAAACTAACATAATTTAAACCTTCTCCCAATTCTCAAATTCTTAAAATTTCGTCAAAATCGGTCCAGAGGTTTTTGAGTAAATGAGTTACACCACTTTTGCAACTTTACTTTATATAAATACGTATAAGATTTACTCACTTCTCATTGAAAATCTTTAAAGCTAAAAATAATGTTGTATGGGCGGTCAAGGTGGGCGCGGCCCGATGGTCCACAATTTGGTCATATTCTTATAAATGCCATGTCGATTGACTTCGCCAAATTTCAACTTCGAAGCTGTGTTAGTTCATTTATGCCAGACAAATTTAATTTAAATTAAATGTCAATTAAAATGCAATTAAAAAATTTCGTGAAATCGGCTGTAAATGTACCAATTCTATTAAGAAAAATGTGGGACGTAAATAATATTCGTCTTGAAATAAACGTCCCAAGAGACGAAAAAAATAAAAAAGCCGATATAATTATTATGAGAAGACGTAAATAATATTCGTCTTGAAATAAACGTCCCGAGAGACGAAAAAAATAAAAAGCCGATATAATTATTATAAGAAGACGTAAATAATATTCGTCTTGAAATAAACGTCCCGAGAGACGAAAAAAAATAAAAAGCCGATATAATTATTATAAGAAGACGTAAATAATATTCGTCTTGAAATATAAGTCCCGAGAGACGAAAAAAATAAAAAAAGCCCATATAATTATTATGAGAAGACGTAAATAATATTCGTCTTGAAATAAAAGTCCCGAGAGACGAAAAAAATAAAAAAGCCCATATAATTATTATGAGAAGACGTAAATAATATTCGTCTTGAAATAAACGTCCCGAGACGAAAAAAAATAAAAAGCCCATATAATTATTATGAGAAGACGTAAATAATATTCGTCTTGAAATAATCGTCCCGCGAGACGAAAAAAGATATTTCTCGTAAATAATTATTATACAAGGATGAAAAAAATTTCTCTTAAAACAAGGCGACGTGTTTGATCCTGAATATTAGGATAATAATTATTTTCGGTCTCTGTAATAAAATAGTAGGTATGTAAGTTTTTATAAAAAAGTCGATTTTACATGACTAGGCGATTGTCGAAAAAAGTCAAAATATTGCCTTAGAAAATCTTACAAATTTAGCTGAAATGGAAAAATTCATACGTGTTTGCAAAAATCAATTTGCAATCACCAAATCGATTTCACCCAAATTTTCTTATTTTCGGCAAGCAAGCAAATGTACAAAAACCCGCTCCTTTCCCCCTCTCCTGCTTGTTTGTCTACACTTGTCGTTCTAACTTCCACTTTTATTTTAGTTCTCGTTTTGATCTGACACCAGCACGCCTCTGCCTAGTGGTGATCAGTTTTTTGTTTCTCTTTTCATTTTCGTTTTTAGTTTGCATTTTGCTGTTCACTATGGTAAATTTCGTCGAAGTGTGGAGGAATGGAAAATCTTTGCCGTGATGGCAGCCGGAATTTCGTCGACGAGTGGTATATTTCCTCGACAACAACTCAAAATTTCTGAAGAACAAAAACGGTAATTGGAAATGCGCCTTCTCATTTATATACGTTCTCTGTTTAAACCACACTTAAGTTTAATTGTGGATTGTTGTTTAACTGCCATTTAACTTTCGTTGGTTTTCAGATCAACTTTATTTAAATATGCCAAACAAGTGGCAACACTGTTGCTTGCTTCTAGAAATTGTTGTTGCATTTGCCTGTTTGTTTAGATTTTGTACTGAACAGCTGATTGTTCTTTGGCAAGATTGATGAAACAACCTACCAATCAATCTTGGTTGTTTGGTACAAACACAGGGTTGCATATTTCTAATTTAAATAACCAATATTGGCCATTTAAGTGCAGACTAAAGCTGATACCAGATAAAACGCTTGCTTCGCCTTGCGTGACAGATTCGCTTTGACAGATCAGATTAATTGTCCCAATAAACGCAAAAAAAATATTTCTCCTACCTTGCAGAAATTCATAGTTCTCAAGTTGATATCCAACATCATTCTCCAACTCATCCTTAACCGACGCGCAGATACGTAAAAAGTGATAGAGAAACAAAATTTTTAATTATCAAGTGAAAAACGAAAGCTATATAAAGAGGAAAATTACCAAAAAAAGGTAAATAATCTTCAAAGTATCCTCAAATAATCTTGAAAGAAATTAAAACACGAAGTGAATCAAGTGGCAAAATTACTGTCTGACTGTATACTGTGAAGTGAATTATTGTTATACGATATTGAATAACTACATAACACAAAAGGAGTAATAAAATGTAAAATTAATATTTAAATTCATCTATATATGTCGTTTCAATCAAAAAGGTATAAGGTATTTTACTATTTCAATTTCAGTATTTCAATGATATGTTTGAGACCAATTCGAGAATTACATTGGAGTTCAAGTTGAGCACTAGCATTGTCTCAACTTGAGAAACAGTCCTTTTTTCATACAAAGAGAAATGCCCTTTTTGTTGAGAAACAATGTTGGAGGTTTTAGAAATACCTTAGTTCTCAACTTAACCTCAAGTTGAGCTCAAACCTAAATGTTTGTTGGGGTATGAAAATGCACAAAGCATGCCACATATTTCGTTGCAGCTGCAGCGCGAAGCGAAAACATGGCCAACTGCAATCTTTTTATGTACGTTGACAATAGCCGGTTTAATATTTATTTTGTTTCGTCCAAATTCGAGTTTTCTTGCAGTAACATAATTGGTGTATTCACAACGGTGTCGTAAGTGTCGTATTGTTGTATGTCGCAAACTTTAAACGCCTAAAAAATATATCAAAGGGGTCCGTAAAGTACCATCAAAGTCATATTATGAATTTTTGCGGGGTTAAATAATAGTCGGTTGTCGTTTCAAGTTCTCTAAGCATTTATTTAAGCTTTTAAAGTTTACGACATACAACAATACGACACTTACGACACCTTTGTGAATCCCTCAAATATTTAATTACATTGCTAATATTTTTAAAGCTAAATATATTAAAATCAACAGCAATTTTGGCGAGTAAAAAAGAAGTACAAAATTGTATTCTTGGCGTTCATTGTGGCACACCTTTTGTGTCTGGCGCTTTGCTGGCAAAAGCTTTGTTTCTTTTCTTTTTTAGCAGATAATTATCAGGAAGAACAAGAATGGGAAAATTGAGAGAATTACGCTCACATACAGCGAAATAAAGAAATAGTAAAGAAACGCAAAACTAGCAGAAACTAGCTAGTAAACAGCTGATCGATGTATTTCCAGTTTTACAGCTGCTAGTTTCTGCTCGTAAAAATTTGACTAGCAGAAATTAGCAGGAGAGCCAAAAAAATAAAAGCGTAAGAACGAGAGAGAGCTGCTAGTTTCTGCTAGTTTTTTGGGTTAAGAAACGTTTTCCAGCAGAAATTAGTGATAATTTGTGATAATTATGTGTTAAGAAACAAAGCGAAAGTTATAAATGTCACGCAAAGCCACAAAGTGTTATCTGGCGTCAGCTTAAATGTATGATCTGAAAATGAATTGTGGAAGTTAATTAGAGTAGCCAGATGCGCTGGTTTAATCAGAGTATGTGCTGATTTTTGTTTATTGTACTGATTTTTAAGAACCCGAAATCATTACGCAAAATCTACTGATTTTCTAATTTTGTACTGATTTTTACATTTAATAAATATTTTTGTTAATTGGTATACTATTGCTATGTTATACATACCAAGTTGGAGTACTCTACCATGAACACTTGCAGAGGTATGCAGTGTGAAAAATTCTTTTTCTATGGGAGGTACCACGCCCCCTTTTCAATACCCTCAATTTTTCGTCATGACCTTTGATTGATTTGATATGAGGCATTTCATGTCACTGCGGCCACCTCTGTGCGCGACCTCTCAGGATTTGGATGAAAGTTGAAGAGATTGAAGGTCTAGGTGACATGAACATACGTGCAGCATATTTTGCCGATATGACTTGGGACTTAAATTTTAAGAAAACGTTATACATACCTTTTTTTAAAGTGCTGTATCTTGGAAACCTTTTAACGAAACTTTATGTATGAAAAAAATTTATTTCTTTCGTTTTATTATAGGCTTTAATTGCACATTTTTTACATTAATGTGCAACGTATAAAAAACAAAAAAAAATTACTAAACATTTTGATTATAGCATTTTTAAACATTTTTATTTTTACATAAAGAGGTTGTCTATAATGTCAACTCTAAGTACCCAATTGGCGTAATGGGCTACTTATGCGTATGGACTCTAGATCGTCTAATGCTCGAGCAATATGATAAATAGGCATTGAAATTTTATGAAATTGTATATTTTTGAAAGAGGAAAGGTGTGTAAAAAACGAAAACAATATGAATAAATCGTATTAACTTTACTAAAGGGTCTGAAATTAAGAAAATCCTTTCAAGGAAATGGCAGAATTGAACTTTGTTGCAAGTTCACATGGGCAAGTTCTATGTACCATGAACACTTCCGGAGATATACATACAGTATGAAAAATTCGGTTTGTATGGGAGCTGCCACGCCCCTTTTCCAATAACGAAAATTGTTCTCCATGTGTATGTGTATGGTATATCACCATACCATGTTCGAGTACTCTATCATCAACACTTTCAGAGATATGCAGTGTGAAAAATTCGGTTTGTATGGAGGTGCCACGCCCCCTGCACCTAGCAATATGAAATATACTTTACATCTGATTCTCATACCTACCATGTATTTTAGAATAGTTCTTTGGGAACTACACATTTGTACTGTGCGGTCGCTTAAACATTCGTTTGAAAGAACTCCTAAAGTTACTTTGTTTATCTAAGCGCTAAGCAGTTCTAATTTGTGTAATTTATACTGGAAAAAGCTATTTGAAGCCAAGCTCCAATAAATTGTTGTGTTTTAGACATAAAGTGCGTGGATTAAAAATTAATATTCTTGTCATTCCTTGTGCATATTTGCCTCTTTTGGTGCATTATTGTTGTTTTGCGTGAGAGTGCATTTTCCCATCTTCCGAGATTTATCATACATTTTGCTTATCATCGATTAAATAATTTTCCTGCAAACAGCTGATTTTGGCTTGCTTTTATGCTTTTAAGCTTTTTGGCACGGTGGCTTTAAAACTGTTAAGTTCAGCATGGTTTCTAACCATTGAACTGACAATACCTAGACTTCTGTGTCTCTCAAACGCTAATCTTTGCTACTATCGTACTAAAAGCGTACACTGTGAGTTTTTCTTGTACATACAAATTGTTACTACTTCGCGCTGCAATGTATTCATCCTGCTGTTTTGAAAACTGTAACATTAAAAACGACTTAGAGCGTTGCGTTGCGTGTTAGTTGTGTGATGACTTAGCTCACGTAAAATGTGCTGGTCTCAATGGTAGGGTGGCCGATATCATAACCGATAACAAAGGTGTTCGTTGGTCTTGCCCTAAGTGCAGATCAACCGAAGTTGAGCTTTGTAAAATGTTTAGGAGCGCCAGAAGTGGCTTCCAGGAGTTGGGTAAGGAGTTAAAACTTCTAAACGAAAAGTTTAAGCGATATGAAGATGCATTTAAAGACTTTAAGTGCATTGAATCTTCATCCTCTCCATCACCCAAGCTTAAACAAGCTTCAAAAAAGCGGAATCATGGAAGAGACAGCACTGTTCCTAATCCCATTGCTTTAGACATTGAAACTCCGCCAATTGATTCTTTGCCTACTCCCGGCTTAAATAAAGAATTAATAAGTTTTAATTCTCCGTGTGTTGAGTTACCTCAAGCTGCATCTTCCTCAGGTGTCACTACAAGGGCTGCAGCAAAAACGTCAGCTGTGTCTGAACCTACATCTCAAAGTGGACCTTCTCCGTTACCGAAAGAATTAATCGTAGTTCCTGCGAACAAATCTGTGTTTGTTTCGCGCTTTTCTAGTGAAACGTCGGTAGAAGATGTTAAGTCTTATATAACATCAAAGCTTAATCCCCGGCACGTAGCTATTAGAAAATTTAATTTTTCATACGAAAGAAGCATATCTTCCTTCAAAATTGATATTTCCGCAGACCATTTTCAAAACATTGTTGATGGTTCATACTGGCCCAATGGTGCTTTAGTCCGTGAGTTTGAGTTTAAACGTCGAGCTCGGAATGAAAATACTGTTCAAATTCCCTCCTCAGAATCAAAAAACTTATAAGTAATTTTTTCTTCAATATTTATTACCAAAATGTTAGAGGGCTAAATACAAAATTAACTGAGCTCTACTTAAAGCCTTTTGATTTAAATTATGAAATTTTGGTTTTTACTGAAACTTGGCTAAAACCGAATGTTTTTAATAGTGAAATATTGTGTAGTAAGTATGAAATATTTAGAAATGATCGCTTAGATAGAAAAGGCGGGGGTGTTTTAATAGCTGTTCAGACCGACCTTTCCTCTGAAAAAGTTGTGTTCACAGGCTCAGATGATGTTGAATTCCTCTGTGTTAGAATACGGTGCCCCTCTTGTTGCAATTTATATTCCACCAAACTCTAACCCTTCCGTTTACTTCAAACATTCTTCATTATTGCTCTCTTTATTTTCCATGGTCAAGTCCTGCGATTGTATTGTTGTGTTGGGTGATTTCAATCTAGCGTGTGTTTCCTGGGATTCGGTGGATGGAATTCTGGTGACAAATTCTTCTCGGGATGTACTTAACCAATTTCTTAACGAACTTTCCGATCTTGGTCTATATCAGATTAATTCAGTTATCAACAACTTAGGTAAATGTCTTGATTTATCGTTTATTGATGATACTGCTAAATGCACTATAATACGCGGCGATCCTTTAGTTATACCTATAGACCCTTATCACCCACCACTTGAGTTGTCCTTGGCTCCATCCCACGATTCATGTTATCGTCCTGAAACTAGAAAGCCGAAAGGTCGGCGATATTCTTTCAAATACGCTAACTACGACAAGCTTAAAATAGCTATATCTGAAATAATCTGGCCTGAGTACGATGGGGATGTTGAGAACAGTGCCTTACGCTTTAGTAAAATCTTGAATAATATATTCAGTCAACTCATTCCTCTTGTTAAAGAAAATACTGGACCTCGTAACTCGTTGTGGTTTAACTCAGAGCTAAAGCATTTAAAAAATCAGAAAACTAAATCATTTAAACTTTTTAAAAAAACAGGCCTGTCTTCTCACTACGCCGCGTACTCCATCCTTCGTCATAAATACACTGCCTTAAACAGAAAAGGTTAAAGGAATTACATTAATAAAACTCGCATTAACATCGTTTCTAATCCCAAGTCAGTTTATCATTTTGTTAACTCAAAACGTAAAATAAATGGGTTTCCCTCAACACTGAAATTAGATGATGTTATTTCTAGTAATGATGATATGATTGCTGATATGTTTGCAACTTATTTTGAATCGAACTATTCTGTCGAGCCAAATGAAAAAACTTCTAGCTATCCTTTTCCACTCCCACAGTTTGACCACATCCGTATTCCTTCAATCTCCGCTGACAATGTTCTCCTTCACTTGAATAGTTTAAAAAATTCTTTTCTTAGCGGCCCGGATGGTATTCCCTCCTGTGTCCTAATAAGTTGTGCTAATTATCTATATAAGCCATTAACAAACATCTTCAATGCTGCTCTAAAGCAAGGAGTCGTATATCTTGCCGCTTTATAAAAATGGAAGCAGGTCGAATATTGCGAATTATAGGGGAATCGCTAAGCTGTGTGCCATTCCTAAATTATTTGAAGAAATCGTTACGGAAGAACTATCTTATTCCATAACACCCGTTATCGATGTATCACAACACGGCTTTTGTAAAGGTAAATCAACTGTATCAACCCTTCTTGAACTCACTACAAATGTGAACAATGGTTTCAAAAGTAATTATCAAACTGACGTCATTTACACTGATCTCAGCAAGGCTTTTGATAAAGTATCTCATTCAACTCTAATATACAAACTTGATAAAATTGGTTTCCCTCCAATCCTGCTGCGCTGGCTCTCTTCTTATTTCATTGGCAGGAAACAGAGGGTTATCTTTGAGAAATGTTCATCTCGTGTAATTCATGTGACCTTGGTCCCCTTCTGTTTATTTTATTCATCAACGATCTTCCAAATATTTTGAAGTATTCGAATTGCTAATGTACGCAGACGACGTTAAGTTATTTAAGTTCATTGGTATCCCAGGAGACAGGAAACAATTACAGGTGGACCTTATTAATTAGTAATGTGTTTAAATGGTGCGAAGTAAATTCTATGTCACTTAACTTGAAAAAGTGTAAGTTTATGTGTTTCTCTAGAAAACCCATTCAATCATATAGCTGCCGCATTTGTGAACATAGTGTTGATCAGGTAACTAAGGTAAGCTTGAATTCAAGTCCCATGTAAACTCTTGTGTTAATAGAGCCAATGGCGTCTTGGCTTTCATCAAACGTTGGGCTAAAGAATTCAGAGATCCTTATGTCACTAAAGCTCTCTTCAAACGCACTCTGACAGACTCAAGTCGGTACAGAAACAATTCTTATTGTTCGCATTAAATAATTTGCCTTGGGATTCGACATTAAATATCCCACCGTACAAAAGCCGCTTGAAGCTCATAAATTTTTTTTTTGTTCATGATTAAGATCTTGAACGGAATGGTCAATAGTCCCTTTCTACTGAACCAGATCACGTTTTGTATTCCTTCTAGGCCTTCTAGACATTACAAGCCCATTAAGCTAACTATTTGTAGAACAAATTTTGAAATGCATGATGCTTTTCGTTGCCTATGGACTTTAATAAGCATTACGACTATTTTGACACCTCCGACTCTTATTTTACCATTAAGAAAACCTTACTTGAGATTTTGAATAAATAACATGTAAACCCTTACATTGCACCTTATCGTTCAGCCGGTGAACTGTATTTCTGTTCAGTTTATGAGGTAAACGTAAACGTGAATCGCTTTTTTGTAACTAAATAAATTAATATCTTTAACCGGAAACGACAAATTACACAATATCTATGACTGCTTAGTACAACTGTAATCGGCTTCGTATATTTTCGCGACCGCGTAAGACAATACGAGCATGGATCGGAGACTCGGTCTTTCCGACCATGATCAACAGCTTGTCCACAGCGCGGAGCGGAAACTAGAGCTTTCCGCCTGCCACACACTCGAAGTAATGACTTCGGGAACATGGATCGGAAACTCGTTCTTTCGACCATGCTGAACAGCGTGTCCACAGCGCGGAGCGCAAACTAAAGTTCTCCGCCTGCCACACATTCAAAGTAATGACTTCGGGAACATGGATCGGAAACTCGTTCTTTCCGACCATGTTCAACAGCTTGTTCATAGCGCGGAGCGGAAACCAGAGCTTTCCGCCTGCCACACATACAAAGTAATGTCTTCGGGAACATGGATCGGAAACCCGGCCTTACCGACCTTGATGAACAGCCTGTCCGCAGCGCGGAGCGGAAACTAGGTCTTTCCGCCCGCCGCACACAAAAGTAGACTGAAGACTAGGCCTCGCCAGCTACCATGCCGGCTATTTTATGCTGTTATTATTATTATTATTATTATTGTGGCGAATACTGCGGCAACACAAAGCGAACAACGAGAAATAGGCAGAATGTTCGAGGAATGACGTAGAATTTTCCACAAAGAGAAACGTCAAGTTGGATGAACACTGCGAACAGCGAGAGAAAGAGAATGAGCGATAAACTTCAGAATGTTCTAGAGTTGCCATATGTGCCAGCGCAGGTATATAAGGGCACCGACACAGCGAAGTCGGCCAGTTACAAGACAGCAAGCTACAAGTAAAGTGAGCAGAGAAGTGAGTTGCGAATAAGCAAGCTATAAGTTTGATTGTGTTAACAAGTTTAGTTAAGCGTTGTTATTGCTTTAACAAGTATTGTAGAGTGTTTTTACTGTATTAGCGAGTATTTTAAATTGTTTGTTGTACAATAAAGTTAATTGTACTACAATTTGGTCATCGTGAGCATTTATTTAACAATCCAGCGATACGAGCCCGAGTATATTTGGGAAATCCCTCAAGGCCTCGAGGATAATCGTAACAATTGGTGTTAGAAGAGGGATTGTTAAATAAATCCCGAAGGATAAACTACTGAAAATGGCAAAAATTCAGGACTTAAAGATTGAGGAGCTGAAACATGAGTTGGAAAAGCGTAATTTGACCACCTCGGGAGGCTATGGAAGCTGAAGGCATCGACGTGGACAAATACGACTTCCAGGGTAAGCCCGACGATGCATCCGCAAAGGACGAAGAGAAGGATGAGGCTGCTTGTTCGTCGAAGGATATGCAGCAGACATTCGGGAAGGTTGAAGAAAAGCAAAAGGCTCTTAGTTCATCAACAGCTATAGACATGAACACGTTATTGGCTGCCATGTCACAGATGTCATCACAGCTGTCGTCATAGATGCAAGCGCTGGAGACACGTATATCTTCCGAGGTATCAGCGCAGGTATCAGCGCAGGTGTCATCGCAGGTGTCATCCCGGTTACAAACTCAGCTACAGGCACAGGAGACACGCATATCATCACAGCTGGAAGCACAGGATGAAAAAAATTACACAAATACAGGACAATCTTGAAGAGAGACAGGAGAAAGTCGAAGCAAAGGTAGACGAATTGGAAGGTCGTCTTCGTGATTTACAGTTGAATCGTCCAGCTACTTCGACGAACGCTCCCAAGGTAAAAACCCCATCCTTTGACGGCACGATTCCCTTCCAGGTCTTTAAGCTCCAGTTCGAAAAAACGGCTGCAGCAAATCACTAGAGCATGGAGGATAAATCCGCTGCACTGTTCGTTGCATTAAAAGGACCTGCAGCGTAAATCTTGCAGACTATTCCTGATTGTGAAAGGAACAGTTAAGATGCGTTAATGGGTGCAGTGGAAAGACGTTATGGTAGCGAGCACAGGAGACAGATTTAACAGATGGAGCTGGAGAATCGCTGCCAAAAAGTCAATGAGACCCTACAAGAATTCGCTTCGGAGATCAAGAGGTTGGCTCACTTAGCTATTGGAGACGCATCTGGTGAACACCTTGAAAGGGTAAAGATCCAGAGGTTCACCAACAGAATGCGATACATGTATACCAAGCGCGAGACGTATGCAAATCCAAAGCCAATATTTGCTGAAACGGTCTCGTATGCTCAGACACGTGAAACGGCGGCGCTCCTAAGTAGACCAGCCTACAAAGCCCATCGAGTAGAAGTGGAGACACCTGACGTGATGAACGAGATCCTGAAAACACTCAAGTCTCTCCTGGTGCAACCGAGAGAAAGGATGGTGCTAGGAAATGTTTTAAATATGGAAAGCCAGGCCACTTCGCCCGCGCTTGCCGCGCACGTTCCAGTGGGCTCAACAATTCAGCAGGACGCAAACGCAGGGCTGAAGGAGACGAAGCCAACTCCAATCAGTCGTTAAACTAAAACAGAAGGGCCGCGTGCTGGCTCCAGAAGTTGAAGGGCCCATAATCTCCGTCTCACAAATTGGCCGGAAAGCATGCAACCTCACTGTTGGTGGATGTGTGAATGGGCAGGAGAGAGTACTGGCAGTGGATACTGGAGCGACACATTCCATTATTCGACCGGATTTGGCCACTTTTTATGTGAAGCCACTACCTAGAGCAAAGCTGCAGACCGCAACTGGTGAACGCACCCAAGTGTTAGGAGAAGTACCATGCGAGGTAATAATCGACGATGTGGCCTCCTACACTAAGTTTATAGTGGCAGACATTGTGGATGAAGTCATCATCGGCGTGGATTTCTTACTTGGCCAAGGCATGAAGATTGACCTCCAGATAATGATCCTGACAGATCGTCACAGGAAAGTGCCACTTAGGGTTGATTACCACAGCCAGTGCTGCAGCAGACGGTTAGTCTTAGAGGAAGTGTCGAAGATTCCACCAGAAACGGAAGCGATTAGTTGGGCGGAGGTTGGCAGTGATGGAGACGGAGTGGTTTCGTCAGGAGAAGGAAGCGGTTCACCGATACAGGAAAAGCGTGACGGTTCCGACAGATCAGTGAAGAAGAGGTCGCAACAAGGAAGTGGTCATGGAGAGCCAGGCAGTGTTTCCGGCAGGAGGAAAGCCACTAAACCACGTTGCAAAGGTGATACGCCGGTGGGCGGAAATGGAAGCGGCTGTGGAAGCAGTAGGCGCGCTTTGAAGTGTCCCGAAAAAGGTGGTGGGAAACGGCGAGCAGTTAAGCCGGAAGCCAAGGTTGCGATTATACATGGCCGGTCAATGAAGTTAGGATCGGCGGAAGAGCGAGATACGAAACGACGGCGGAAGCTTTAACGTAAGGATCCGGATGTAGCAAGATGTGCTAAAGACAGTGCAGCACGAAGGCGGGAGTCTGGGTGCCCACGAGAAGAGACATGGTCTGGTCACCACCAGTGGCCGGCAGAAGCACGACCACGTGAGATGGTGCACTCCCGGAGATAAGCCGGAAGCAATGTCCAGTAACGCATTGTGGTTGTACATGTCGCAGCAGAAGAAAAGCCTTACCTCCACGCAAAGACTTGACTGGAAAGATCGGTTTGACAAACGGCTGAAAGACGCAGTGCATCGAATCCAGACAATGGGAAGATGCAAGTGGTCCACTTGGAAAGACTTGCAGCGGTTGGAGCGGCAAGTGTGTCTGATCGGGACGATCAGACCTACGTGGAGGGCAGTGTGGCGAATACTGCGGCAACACAAAGCGAACAACGAGAAATAGGCAGAATGTTCGAGGAATGACGTAGAATGTTCCACAAAGAGAAACGTCAAGTTGGATGAACACTGCGAACAGCGAGAGAAAGAGAATGAGCGATAAACTTCAGAATGTTCTAGAGTTGCCATATGTGCAAGCGCAGGTATATAAGGGCGCCGCCACAGCGAAGTGGGTCAGTTACTAGACAGCAAGCTACAAGTAAAGTGAGCAGAGAAGTGAGTTGCGAATAAGCAAGCTATAAGTTTAATTGTGTTAACAAGTTTAGTTAAGCGTTGTTATTGCTTTAACAAGTATTGTATAGTATTCTTACTGTATTAGCGAGTATTGTAAATTGTTTGTTGTACAATAAAGTTAATTGTACTTCAATTTGGTCATTGTGAGCATTTATTTAACAATCCAGCGATACGAACCCGAGTATATTTGGGAAATCCCTCAAGGCCTCGAGGATAATCGTAACATTATTATAAATTACTATGTATCTAAATGTTCTATTCTCATTTGTCTGTAAGAAAACATTTTTATGTAGACCAAATAAATAAATAAATATGCACGAAAAATTTCATAAAAATCGGTTAGGAGGAGTTTGATCACTAACACCGTGACACGAGATTTTTATATATTAGATAAGGAACAGCTGTTCGTAAGCGGCCTTTTTCGACTGAATTTCAGTTTTTTGCTAAGTATACATACTTATGTATCTTTTAATGTCATAGATATATCGATGGTCTTCTACAATAACGGCACAGTTCAAAATTCAAAAAGTAAAAACTCGTACTATTGTTATGTGGCTCATGTCTTTAATCGTTGTCTTATTCATGTATAATCTTTACTACTTACTTTAGTTAGGATAAGACATGGATTAGCCAAGGATTAGAGACATGAGCCTCTTCACAGTCAGCCCTATTCTGCATTTCGACTCGAATCGAAATTTTCTCCGTTTGGCAACTGTGCATGATTGTAAGTCATCATAAATGAATTTTCTCGATTTCTGTGTTTTCGCAGCGGTAATACGGGCAATACGAAAAATTGGCTCAAATATTAGCAACCCAAAGGGATATTGCGCGAGGTTTTCATTATCTATAAATAAGACTGGGAAATGCACTGAATACAATTTATTCTTTGTATATAAAATTAATAGAAGTATGTACATACATACATAAAATGTGAAGTTACATAAAAAAAGATGCTTTTATTATTGCACTCGTTTTTACTAACTTTTTAAAAAGAGGAGCGTATGTTGTCGAACTCGAATTTGCTATGGAGCTTTGTTCTTCCCCTCCTCCTGACGGCTTTCAACATGGAATTCATTTGCGTTCAAATCTTCCTTTCTGTAGTAAATAGTTGTCTTTGTTTGCAAATTATCCAGTAACTTTCCAGCAACTCTCCAGTCACTTTATTTCTGAGAATTCGCTCTCATACAAAAAATTTACAAAAAAGTACGCGAACGCTATTCCAGTAATAATTTGCAAGTTTCATGAACAGCTGATAAATTGGTTGTTTATTCGCAGCATATTCCTAATAAAACAATATATTTTATATTTAAATGTGTTTATTTTGCGAATTTCCACAATAAAAAGCCACAAACATGTTCCTTATTAGTTTAAATTTCATCCAGCAACATGCGATCAGCTGTTTTTCGTACTGGCAAATTCTTACAAGTAAAATTTTATCCAGTAAAATTCAGTAAAAACTTGCAACTTCAGCTGTCATTCTTCGCTCTCTCAATTTCCCCTACTTTGCAAGTTTTTGCGAACGAAAACGCCAAAACATGAAAATTCGTAAAAACTTTTACTGGATTTTACTGGAAATGAGTAAACAAACGCAACTAATGTAAATGTTGTGGAGTGCTCAAATAACGTTTATAATTTCACTGGCTTTGGGCGATGAGTAATATAGTTAGCGATGAATTTATGACTCTTCACTCATCTGAGAAAGATCAAACATGTTCCTAAATCTCCGCATTTCAATTTCCGCATCAGCAATCTGGGACTCGTTCTCCTCTTCAAGCAATAAAGCCGCGGCTATGGATTTCATTTTTATAATTATGTTTCCACTTAAATAAAGGTTAGGTTAGGTTACTCTGGCCGGCTGATGCGCCTTACATGGACCCATTGGTCCTTTGTAGTGCCAGATGGAGGTCCGTGTTACTGCGATCTAAAGTAGTCGTCGTATAGGACGTCAACGCTTTTTGCGAAGTTCAAGAGAGCCTTAGGCACACCGCACATTACGCGCCTAATCATAGTAGAGCAGACGTTTCGTCATGCCGAAACGAATGCATGACGACTCCACTTCTGCACACTTGTGCGCCCTGAAAAGGCCCTGGTGACACACACTACACATTTTCTGGCCGTTCTTTCTTAGTGAAACACTTCCGCGAATATTTCTGCTATCAAATATTGCATAACCGCTTATGGTTTAATACAATTGGCACGAGTTTTAGCACAAAATCATTAACTTTCAATATTTCCTATTGAAATGACAAATATTTTTTATTTTCAACACAAAAAAGTAAACAAATGATGATTTCAAAACGGCAAGCGCCTTACAATGTTGGGCGCTTCGATTCATGAAGCTTTTATGATTAGGCGAAAACAAGATTATGAATCGTAATATACAGAGCTTCATTGAAGTACATGTGTTCGGCATAAAAGCTTCATACTTTAGTATGCCGGAACGATTACACTACTATGACTAGGCGCTTAATGTGCGGAGTGCCTCCTCTAGTCCTTTGAACTGCGAAGCTCCGAGATATGCCAGTAGGTTGTGGCCCGTCATTAGGCCAACAACTGTCCTGCAATCCCTGCGTGACCGTGTAAGCAAGAAATGGGTGTTTCCTTTGCTGCTATTGCACATGATGTTGGTGGTTTTGCATGTCGCTAAAGCGTTCCATCTCACCCGGATTCGGCAATCAGCTCTTGCGGAAATTTCATTATAGATAGATTTGTATTTCCTGTACTGGTTCGCTAGCAAGACGGATGGCACTTTTGGCAATTTCATCAGCTATTTCGTTGCCTAAAATGCCCTTGTAGCCTGGAACCCAGTATATATGCAGCCGTTTACCCTCGGCCACCCAGTCTACTGCTTCCAAGAACATTTTCTGACGAAATACGATGTGAGATTATAGCCTTAATCGCCGCCTGGCTATCGACATATATATTGATATTTTTTATATAGTTTCCTGCGTTGTTAGCAATCTCAGCAGCTTTCGCTATAGCGAAGACTTCCGCCTGGAAGATACTGCAGTACTCAGGAAGCTTGGAGGGTTGCCTGAGGTCTAGCTCGGCGCAATAGACTCCGGCGCCCACTCCATCAGCCATTTTTGATCCATCCGTATAGATGTTATACGTTCCTCTGGCGGGTCGCCTGGTCATGCGCCATCCTCCCTCCTTAAATGTAGCTTTAAACCTTCTTTCCCAGATGAAGCGTGGGGGTATGTGGTCAATTTTGTCCTCCATCCCCCTGCATATCGAGCTGTGCCCGAAGGTTCTAGCGGAGAATTCACCTAAGGCCATCAATCTCATGGCGGATTTCGCTGCAGTGCTCTCCACTGCGATGTCGACTGGCGGTAGGTCAAGTAGCCTTTCAAGTGACGCCGTTGGAGTGGTGCTTAGCGCTCCTGTTATGCACAGTGCAGCGAGCCGCTGTACTCGCTCCAATGGTTTTCTATACGAGATTTTGTTGGCAGCGGTCCACCATACCAGAGCGCCGTAGAGCAATATCGGCCTTACTACCGCTGTGAAACACCAATGCATGAGGTCAGGGGATAGGCCCCATGTGGTACCCAGCATCTTTTTACATGCGTAAAGGGCACCACTGGCCTTTTACACCCTTTCCCCTGCATTTAGCTTCCACATCAGTTTGCTGCCCAATATTACTCCCAGATACTTGGTGCGATTCTTGATTGATGGCTCCTCCCCGTTGAGCCTCGGGGGTTTCCACGCGGGGATTTTGTACCTTCTTGTGAACAGTACCGCATCCGTTTTGTCAGCATTTACCTCTTAGTTTGCTGTTGTCGCCCATCGATGTACGACCCTTAGAGCGCTTTCCATTAAGTTACTGATGATGTCTAGGAATTTCTCCGTAACAACTATAGCTATGTCGTCCGCATAGGCAATTAGTCTGGGTGCTTTCCCTTCGAATTTCCCCAGAAGCTCAGGCGCTACGAGTAGCCACAGGAGTGATGACAGAACGCCACCCTGAGGAGTTCCTCTACGCGCTAGTCTGAGCAGTCTGCCTTCGTTCCTCTCCGCGTTAATCTTTCTGCAGCTCAGTAGGCTTTTTATCCATAGTAGGATGGCAGACTCTACCTGAGCTGCTTCTAGACTTTCCACTATTGCCTCATAGGAGACATTATTAAATGCCCCACTTATGTCCAGGAAGACCCCTAGGGCATATTCCTTATGCTCCAGAGTTCTTTCTATTACCATGGTTAGTGAGTGAAGTACAGTCTCAGTTGATCTACCCTTCGTGTAAGCATACTGCGCCTTTGATATCCTCGCCGACGGCAGCTTATCCTTAATCTATGCGTCCAGAATCTTTTCGAGCGTCTTTAGAAGGAATGAGGTTAGACTTATTGGTCTGTATTCTTTCGAATAGAGGGGATTTCCTTTGCCCGCCTTCGGTATGAATACAACCCTCGCCTCTCTCCACAGGACAGGCACATAGTTTAACCTTAAACATCCCTCATTCAAGTATGGTGCCAGCACTGCGGAAATTTTTTGCATCATGGCTTGAAAGATACCGTCTGTGCCTGGAGACTTAAACGGTTCGAAGCCATCGTTAGCCCAACGCATTCTTTCACTTAAATAAAGCACAAACGAAATTTTATTTTTAAATTACAATGATGTTAGATATATTTAGTTATTTTAAAATATTTACAAACTTTAACTTCATAAGCTGCTATAGTTTGGTGGCAAATATTTCTTTTGTTTTGTTTCGATTTCACACATTCCTAGGCAAACAGCTGATTTCGAAAGATGTTTTCTCTCTTCCTCTTTTGATTCGATCGTAACGCAGAATACCTAAGTTCGATTCTTGCGGAGCGGAATGCGGGAATGTAATCGAAATGCAGAATAGGGCTGAATAGAATAGGAATGAATAAGGGATTTGATTTTTTTAATTTTGCGTTGTGTAGTTACTGCAGAGGACCATCGATATGTGAATTCATATATTTCGATAATGAAATAAATTCGAGCATAAATATGAGTTTAAGTTACATATACATATGTATTTCAGCGCCACCTGACGGCAAGTTTTCTTCGAAACACGATTTTTAGTAATAACTTGACTCCAAAGCTACCTGGTGGCTCTTTTTTTGCAATGGTATTGGTTTTCCTAATACATACGTATCTCGAATATTAGACGAATCGGACCATAAACACGATTTTTAGTGATAACTCGACTCCAACGCCACCTGCCGGCTCCTTTTATTGCAATGGTGTTGTTTTTCCTATTGTCAATACATATCTCAAGTTTGAGGCGAATCGGACCACATATACGGGTTTTACTAATAATTTAATAGTTATTCTGCTATTCGGTAGGTAGACAAATTAAAAAAACAAGTATCATAAAAATCGGTCCAGCCGTTTTTGAGCTATAAATGGTGTAACTAACACGACTTTGTTTTATATATATGTATATATAAAAATATAATATATATATATGGCTC
>NW_023458559.1:11961347-11967120 GCF_013731165.1 Rhagoletis pomonella
CGCAAACTTAAATTCACTTTCCGCCGGCCTGGGTGATTTGAGATGGAATGAGCCATATGCAGATAGAAAGCAATTACTTGGTGTCGAGTTGTTTATTATTAGGTGTGCCAATACCAAAGATATATATATACTAGTAAGCCCGGGTAGACGTTGTCCTGCTACACCCCGATACATACATAGGCAGGTTACATGCATCGTAGATATTATGGGTCTTCACACCGAAGCTTGATACTCGGTGTTCGGTAATTTTTCCCATGTAACATTATTTTACACAAACAAAATACATTATAAAAAATTACCGGACACCGAGTTACCGAATACAGAGCTCGGTGTGAAGAGCCATATTGTTTCTTACGTTTCATTTGATATCGAAATTTACAGAATATTGTTATTATTGTTCACTACATTTGAAAAAAAAAAACGATCTCTGGTTACGATTCAAACATCAGTCAGGGGAATGGATTACATTGGATGGTGTCCCAACGGTAATTTTTTTGTTGCTATTGATATGCGCATGTTTATATCGTCGTTTAAAGTACAAAACCGCGTATCGTCATTCTGCAAAACCGGCTAACTAACATTGGCTGATAAAAATTGGATTTGCTCACACAAACTCTTGGCTTAATCCTTATCCATTTGTCCTGAAACATACTAGCCAGAAATGCGATTGCTTTATAAAAAAAGAGAACTATTTTGAAATATGAGCGTTTTTACGCTCTAGAAAATAATTGCTAAAACTTCACATACGCGGTTTTGCATTTTGCTGATACGCGGTTTTGCATTTTGTTGATACGCGGTTTTGCACTTTAAACGACGATATGTTTAAATACATATGTACATACTACATACCTACCTATTTCTCCCCAACATAAACATACATATGAAACAAAGCCGCAAATTGGAAAGCTCTCGCTTCGGATATGGGCAGTTTGTAGTAACCTAGCGTAAACGAACCATAAAATTGAAAACTTGGAATCTCCCTAAAAATTCTGAATTCAAAGTTTTTTGTTGCGAAAACCTGTTGAATTTTTATAATTTTTGTACAAAATTTGAAATGCCGATTTTTGTACATATGTTGTGATTATTAAATAATGAATTAGACTTTTATATAAAATCCATCGAAAAATAATCAATGAGCAGAATAGGCGAAACTGGTCAAAATATCTCACTGCCATTTCGCATATAGGTACATACATATATGTATGTGCGTAAAAATGTCATAATACCTATATTTCGGTCTATTTCCCCTCCGTAATTGGAATACTGTGTAATTTAACCATGAATTTATGTATATGTCTAAGGGATCCTTCATAAAAGTGATTTCATGTAAAAATTTAGTTAATTAATAATTATTATATTACTTCAGTGTGTTTTAAAAATATTATTTCTAAAAATACATTGTTCCTAAAACGCCTTACAAAATTTAATTTTGTGGCACTTTCATCTTCTTTTCGGCATTATTTTTGAAGACGATTTAGCACATTTTGAAAATCCATCCCTGGCAAGGCCTATTAATTTAAAATATCAACCAGTGTTGCCACCATTGACCTTTTCCGACCAAATTTGGTCGCTTCTTTTTAATTTGGGAGTGCAAGGCCTATTAATTTAAAATATCAACAAGTGTTGCCACTATTAGTCTTTTGCGACCAAATTTGGTCGCTTCTTTTTCATTTGGTAGGTTGGTAGGCAAGTAAGAGTTTGGTCGGATAGTTGAATTAAGTTTTTAAATTCGTAATTATAAAAATATATATTTCAAACATCATTTTGAACCATTTGATCATTGAACCATGAAACATCATTTTGGTTTGGCCACTGATCTAGCCAATGTTATGGCTGGAGAATTGGGCGGACTGAAAACATTTGTGAAGTTAAAACCAATATATTAAAGTTTTACATAGAGTTTTTGGACCAAATAAATTTATAATTTGATTTCAACCGTGAAGATATAAAACTTTTACAAATAACAACACCAGAGAAGGTAGTTTCTAAAGAAGATTTACCAATTTTACCTCTTTTGTTAAAGTTTCCACATCTCATAGATTGCGATCCTGATATAATCACCACGCAGTGGAATTTACTGAGGCTAAGTGAACTTGATATTTCCAGCGATCTGGATACTGATATGTTTTGGGAAAAAGTTTATTCTATTAAAAATGGAATGAATGAAAATAGTTTCATGAATCTCGCTAATTTCGTTTTTAATATAATTCCATTACCACATAACTCTGCGGCTGCAGAACGCAAATATTCAACGCTTTCTTTGATAACCACTAAACTAAGAAATAAACTTAAGATTGACAGTGTCAATGGCGTAATGCTGTGCAGGGAACTTGTAAACAAAAATTACCCGCACTTTATGTGGTCAGCTGCTAAAGATTTTATCACCTTGCGACCCTGCCATATTATTTGAGATGACAATCACAAAAAACATTAGTTTTTTTGTATTGTTCTAGAGTACTTAAAAAATAAAGTATATCAGTTAGGGTGTTCTTACACGATATCTATTTGCATCTGTAAATGTGACTTTTTGAATACATATGTAATTGCGTATGTGTGCCAAATTCACAGTCTTTATTTAACTATTTAAAAATACGTTCTTTGAAAACGAAATAAACTAAACTCAGATTCTGTCTGTGTGTCAGATGAAAACAGAAACATTTCTATCTCGTATGTACGCGCATCTGCTTTGTACAGAAACAAATCAAATTCGCCTTTACACGATATGTTGGCATTTCCATATGTAAAAAGTGGCATGTACACATGCAAATACATTTCGTATAAGAACACCTTTACGGCTGCTTCGAAATAGAATTGTAAAAACTTTGCTCTACACTACACACAACAAACAACACTACAGACAACAAATTTTCACCTAAATTTCAAACTTTTTTCTCAGAAGTAATAGAATTTTTAGAGTACGCAGTTTTATAGCCCATTCAATTTTAGTAATTTAGTTTAGTTTAGTTCAAATGGCTAAATATTATATTTTCTTTTTTTGTCGCATTTGCTTCCATATAACGAATAAAAACAATTTATTTTTATATGAAAGAAATCCGGAACACCTTCGGCGAAAAAAATTCTAAAAAATCAACGGTGACCGTTAGCCACTTGAAACTTGTTAGACTAAAATTGAGGGAACTCTAAAGCTGCGTACTCAAAAAAATTCTAATACTTCTGTGAAAAATGTTTGAAATTTAGGTGAAAATATGTTGGATTTTTTGTAGTCTTTTACAAAGTTTAAAACTTAAACTGTATTTTAATTGAAAATTCCTAAAAATAAATAAATACATATAAGTGTGAAACAATATCACTTTGCAATGGGGGTGCTATTGTATTGGCCAATACTGTATATGTACATACATATGTACACATGTATATACGTTAATTGAATGTAGACCTACATATAATTAAATACTGAAATCTACTTATTTATTTTACTTTTATTTAAATTTTCTTACTTCATTTCTGCTGCTCGCTGGAATATTTTAAGTAAGTGTTTCCGAAATGCAACGTGCGAAAATACTCGCAGTCGTCTTAAAATAAATTAATTAAATTGAATAACTTGAATTCAATGACCGCATTGACATTACAGACTCACGCTCAAAATGCTATCGAGTTGTAAAACCCAAAGTTAGCGCTCATGCCAAAATCGTACATGCGAAATCACAAGATAAGAAAAAAATCTGTGCAAAATATTCACTCCAGCGTCAGCTTAGAACGTAAGAATTAATTAATATTGTGGCGTAATAATACTTAATTCAACAAGGGCATTGAGCTTTGTATTAAGATTTTCGATGCTGGTTCGATACCTGCTGGATTCTAGAAAAAGATGCATGATGAGGAGATTTGGCGATCTACAACTATCTTAAACTATTCAGCTACAGAACCAAATTCATGAGCTAAAGATAGTATTTCAATTATTGAGAGGGGAAATTATAGTTTTCTTCATGTAAGAGTCGAGTCCGATATGTCAAACGTTCTCGAAAGAGAGTTAAACTATTCACATCAACAACGGAATACTTCGTTTAGTTCAAGGCAAATTTATATAAGGTGGTGTTGTTTTATTAGCTGTGAGTAGCGTGTGATTGTCAAAATTTTGTATTTCGCTAGTGTATGAATGAAAACGTGAGAGCGTTTGTATTTTCTGTTGGCCTTTTTTTCTTCGGGGAAGAATAGCTGAAATTTGACAATGGTCCGCTTAAAGCAAAAACAAAATACAAGTAATTGTTGTATTTGCTAAATCGATACCACCTTATATACATTCGCCTTGCGTTTAGTTCAAAATTGCAGGGGCTTCAAAAACTGGGGTCGAAACAGTCTTGATACTCGAGAGGGAATATTAAAATTTACTTTAAGTCTAATACAGTGTGTCATTAATTTTACAATAAATATTATATTTAGCATATCTCTAGTGTAAGGAGGAAGATTATATTCCAAATCCCAGATAAAATCACACAAAGCAAAATGTAATAACCAGGGAACGGATTTTTAGGATCTAAAAACTTATATAAAAGGCAAAATAAAACAACGAAATAGGCTGGAAAAGGCAAAATAAATAGCGAAATAGGCAGGATAATGCACTAGAAATCGCAAAAATAAAAAGGAGGCATTAAAAAAAGACAAAATCGAAAAATAACCACAAAATACATTTATCTTAGAAAAGTTTATATTACAAATAAACTGAAAACCATGAACTAGTTTCATTATATGAAAAATGTTTACTTTGAATCTTTGACTATTTTATTCTCACAAAACTTTAATCCCTATAGTTGCAGTAACATTGAACCACAAGATGCATTTTGAAGTTTTCTGGCAGCATTTTCATTCGATTTTCGCGATGAAAAGCCTTGAATGTACTAAACGTGAGCTCGCCGCGAGTTGATACAAGTGGCGCCCAATTTAGATATGGAACGTTTGAAACTTTCATATTATCAGGAATAAAGGGCCCTTACTCTGTAGTTCGATTCGAAAGAAAATTTGTTCGCTTTCGAACAATTGGTACTCTGAAAGAACCTTTCGAGTAACATTCGTTCGATGTTCGATTTCCATTATGTTCCTTTCGAATTTTATTTATCCCCTTTCGAATTTTCGGAAATTTGGTACTCCCTGCATCGAAAGCAAATGTCAAAATGGTGGAATTGTAGAAAATTATATTCGACAGCAACCAGGCACTCGGACGTTCACAAAAATGTAAGTAATTGCAAAAATATTTGTGAAAATATGTATTCTATTAATCAAAAAAATAATTTTTAGGACAACTGAAATGAAACAACCAAAAACAAAGCTTCGACAATTTGAAATATTGGCGTTTTCTCAGTGGATTTACACACTTCAATGAGGCAGCGTGACATTGACTGCTGAGAAAGGCCTACGTGTTGGTCTTGATCAATTTGATGTTGGTATCCTCCTTGCTCCCATAATTTCAGTGCGGTGGCCAGCGTAATGATTGGCGGAATTGCTGTCGATTTTCGAGGAGTGCTTAACTCCGGCGTAATGGCATCTAGTACGTACTGAAACGCCTGTTTGTTTAGACGGAAATTTTGCGCAAAACTGTAAATACGTAAAATATAAATAGTCGCAAATATGTAAAGCAATCCTTTTAACATTTATCATTGAGAGTAAATATGTTGGCCTTATCCCTAAGCGCTCTCAAATGCACTCGTTCCGCCACTTGGTCTGCATCTGCTTCCAACCATATCGTCACTGAATCCATTTGGTAATTTTTTTTATCAAGGACTTTCACTAATATTACATAAATTTAACACAACAATTA
>NW_023458559.1:11967220-11968425 GCF_013731165.1 Rhagoletis pomonella
TTAACGGACTTTAGGAAAACGAATTTAGAAAAGTGATCTAAGACCACGAACACGAGCGTGGATAGGGCCCTAAAAAGTCGACATACAGCTTTTGGAAAATATGGTGCGAATCGGCAGTTTGGCCCATCGGTGGTCGCAGTACAAAATTTGGCTGTTTTGTACATTTGCATGTTTCGCAATCGTTTATGTACGCTTTAACATCGTTAATAAGTCCTGGCCAATAATAATACCGCCGTATTTTCTCTAGCGTTTTGTTGATTCCACAACGGGCAGACAATTGAGCATTATGTGCTTTATATAAAATATTGTGAATTAGACCTTTCGGTATCCATAGTTTCCATACCATGTCGTCGTGCAATTGTTCGCCAGTTGAATGCTCTGTCCGCCTGTACACAAGTCTATCAATCACTTTTAAATCTCTTAGTTTTTCACTATTTTCGAGTACTTTTTCTATCAGTACATTTTGACTGCCCCGTCTGTGCTCAGTTTTAAAGGAAAACCCTTGTAGCTTGAGAGCCCAACGCGCTAGTCGCGTACTCAAATCCGTCTGAGACATAAGCCATTTGAAGGATGCATGATCCGTTATAATTGTAAACTCATGTCCTTCAATGCAAGGAAGAAACTTTTTCACACTAAGCATAGCTGCCAGACACTCTTGCTCCGTTACTGAGTATTTTCTTTGCGCGTTGTTCAATTTCTTGGACATGAATGCGACAGGATACTCTTCGCCGTCCACATTCTTTTGAACGAGTACACTTCCCACTCCTGTCGAGCTTGCGTCGCAGTGAATATAAAATGGTTTGTTGAAATCAGACTATGAAGCACGGGAGCGGTAGTCAGTATAGATTTTAATTGATCAAATGCCTTTTGAGCATCATCAGACCAAGCAAATTTTCTATTGGTTTTTAGCAAATCCGTAAGCGGAGTTGTGACCGATGCATAGCTCTTAATAAATTTACGATCCCACCCAGCCATATCTAAAAAACGTCTCACTTGTTTAACGGACCTGGGTGTCGGAAAATCGGCAGCTACCTTTTCTGGGTCGGTTCTAATAACCCCCTTCCCTACAATGTGGCCTAAATAACGGACTTCGCTAAGACAAAAGTGGCTTTTTTCAATGTTAATCGTTAACCCTGCTTCTCTGATATGACGAGCAATTGTGCGAAGTGCTACCATGTGTTTTTCAAAGCTTTCTGAAATAATAA
>NW_023458559.1:11968525-11971261 GCF_013731165.1 Rhagoletis pomonella
TGTGCGAAGTGCTACCATGTGTTTTTCAAAGCTTTCTGAAATAATAAGAAGGTCATCCAGATACACGAATATCTCGCTGCGCAGCTGGTATGGTATAACTTTATCCATCAACCGTGACATGGTTTGAGGCGCATTGCAAACGCCAAATGGCATAACTTTGTAGTGGTATAAAGGTCGACCAGGAACTGTAAAGGCCGTTTTATCCCTCGATTTTGGATCTAAGGGGATTTGCCAAAAGGCGTCTTTTAAATCCAAACTCGTTATAAACGGATACGCATATTTTACGGTGACGCTATTCACCTTCCTAGGCACAATCGAACTTTACCTGGCTTACGTACAAGTACAATAGGTGATGACCATGCGCTATCCGATTCTTCTATAATGTCCAACTCAATCATCCTATATAACTCGGCGTAAATTAGTTTTTCCATGGCAGGCGATATTGGAAAATGCCGCTGTTTGATGCGTTTAGCATAACCAACATCTATAATATGCGATATAATATGCGTTTTCCCAAATCCAATTTTAGCAAAAGAAGGGAATGATTGCATGACCTTTTCCATTCCTTTCATGTTTCTGATTTTCGGTCGAAACGCGTTTGACTGTTAGCTCTTCGTTAGGAACCTGGTTTATTTCGATTAAATGAATCGGTAAAAGATCAAATAATTTCCAAAAATCTATTCCCAAGTACAAATTTTTTGACAAGCTGGGAATAATGAAAATTTTTATTAGTTTTGACACGCCTCGAAACATAATTTGGGCTTCCTAGGACTTTTTGTGATTTACCGTCAGCGGTTTTAACAAAGGAAGTAAAATTTTGAATTGGAATATTCTGTTCTGAAATTTGTGTTGCAAGTTTGGCGCCTACACAACTGACAGAAGCGCCAGTGTCTAGCAAACCGGAAACCGTTTTGCCAAATATCTGCACTTCCGCAAACGGTTGAATGTCCCTTTCTTATCAAAAATTGAGCTTAAAAGTAATTTTCTGTTATTTCGAACATTTTTCCAAAAACTTGATATTCGATTACTGGATCGACTTTTTGATTTGGCCTTGGCACCATTCTGTGGAAAATCATTGAAACTGCTTTTACGTGCAAGGTTAAATTCCTTTACACGGATATGAAAAGGCTTGTTTGGATTAGGTAAATAACATATTTCGTCTTCGATCTTTGATGGCTTTGGTTGACCGACAGGACTTAGTCTGTGTTTGTAGCTTGATGTTTCAGTGTTTTCGATTATATCTGTCTGCGTGCACTTTTCAGCGCACTCGATGGATCGTTTTTTGGGTCGTTACAACGCCGACAATTTGGTTTATAAACGTCAGCAGTTCCGCACCCATAGCAGAAAACCCTACGCTCACTTACGCAATCCTGATACCGATGTCCATTTCTTTTACAATTCCAGCAAACTAAGGCTACCTCTGCAATATCTTCATACTCGCTTATATCATCATCGGTTGCGTTGTCAAAATTGGCTTGGACTTCGGACACGCGCTTGCGAGTTGGCAATGGAAAAATGCTCGTTTTCGACAGATATCACGTAAATGGGCAATAGAATAAACCTGAATATTTAAAATCTCGTATTGCATTTTAGGTAAAAGATTTCTTCTAATAACTTCCACAAGAGTGTTTTCCGGAAGGGGTTGATTTAACCGATCAGTTAATTGAACTATCGAGTCATAAAATGAATCAAAACTTTCATTTGCTTTTTGTTTTCTGTCCCGTATCTTCTCACGATAGTCTACATCTGTCCTGGTGTCCTTGTATTTTCGCCTTAAGGCCTCACATAAACTAGGCCAACCTATCTCTGATACCGATTTATGATACCTCCAAAACTAGTCGCTAGCTTTGGAGTCGAAAAGCAAACTCGCGTGTCTGCATCAGGGATGATAAATGAGTTTTTTAATTTTGTACCAAATGACTAAAAAAAGTGTACTAAATAAGCCGAAAAAGTACCAACATTTAAAACAATATACATACATAGTTACAGTGAAACCCCCCCCCCCGCTTAAGTGCCTAACCCGCTTAAGTAACAAACATTTTTAGACACCGTGAATTTTAATATAATCTTAAGAAAATCCCTCTCTTAAGTACCTCCGCGCTTATTTACCCAACCCGCCTAAGTACCTAAATGTTTCGTGCCCCATTTAAAATTTTACTTAAAATTTTCCCCTTTTAAGTGCTTTTTTAAAATTCCTTAAAATATTTACGTATTTTGAAATTCAGTAGCAGCGCTACACACCTTCGGTAAAAAAATGTAAAAAAATCAATAGTAATTTTTAGCCACTTGAAACTTGCACATTATTGCACCAAAATTGAATGGGCTATAAAACTGTATACTCAGAAAACATCTCTGAGAAAAAAGTTTGAAATTATGATGAAACATTTTTTAAGTGTTCTACAAAATCTCAAATTCATATGGTATTTGTTAGGGAATGAACTGCATTTTAATTGATTGAAAAATCTCAAAAATTAATAAATACACATAAAGGCACCCTGAAATTGTGCATATGGAAACTGTGCATACGAAATAATGCATATGAAAAAAAACCGAAATAATGCATACGAAAAAAACCGAAATAATGCATATATGCACAGTTTCGGTTGAAAACCGAAATAATGCATATGAAACAAACCGAAATAATGCATATATGCACAGTTTCACCGACTGTCCAATATGTCGCACTCGAGTAGTGTCAGGTGGGGCTTCTCACAAAAGTGCCATCTCTTCACCAAT
>NW_023458559.1:11971361-11976965 GCF_013731165.1 Rhagoletis pomonella
CTGAGGTTTTGGTCAGCCTGGCGTAAAAAAGATATGCGATTAAAATCTCTCTCGGAAGTGCCGCTGGCCAATTTACAATTTGTACCTATTTATGTAGGTATGTATGTATTTATGGAAGTGTTTGAAATTCTATATTCAAATTCTTATTAGAAATGTAAATAAACATCAAAAAAGAGAAAGTGGTGCCTACTTAATTTAAAAATCCCTCGGGTTACTTAACTCTGGGCCAGTTTTCAATGCTGCAAGACAATGTATGGTTTAGAAATATAACAATTTAACTCTGAGCTACTTATCTCTGTATTTATACATTTAACTCTGGATGTTCTGCAAGTGGGCCTTAGATTCTTATTAAAATATATTTTTCAAAAAGACATCCGGACAATCGACTGACCAGTTTTTGAGAAAATGCCCGAAATCTATATTTTCAGCAACCCGATTTTTAGTTTTCAGGCGATAACGTTATGACATTCATATATTTCATTAACACAAAAGATAGCGTTAGATAGCTTGTTTTAAGACCCTTCTACTTATATCCACAACAATGACATGGACTGAATAGTGCGGCCTCAGTGGTAGTTTAAAAAATTGCCTTTTTTCGAATTTCAGGCAGCAGCCACGCTCACAAAGGCATACGAATCAAAACATCCTGGAACAAAACCTTCTTAGTTTTTTTTTGTACTCTAATTTGTTTGAAAGAAATTAAATGAAGGTACGTAAAGCATCTCGTAGTGGAGACACGAACCAAAACACATTTACCTCTACATCTTTCCAACTAGTAGCCGGAACTTAATATATAAAGTATCGTTTGAAAGGTATTGGCCTATAGAATAACACTAAATATGTTAGGTGTACCCACATGCCCCCTTAAACCGGAAAAAACAAAAATACGTTTTTTGTTTCGCAACACTTTAGCCTAATTTTTAAGAATCCGGTTAATCGCTTATGAATCTTGAATACATTTTCTGGACACACTCTGTAAGACCTTTCCAACGATATATTAAACATGTCGATTGGACCTCTGGATAAAAACTTCCAAATCTCGTGTATATTTAAGCGAGTCATTTCAGCATGCTACTGTGGATGCTTTCGTCACTCGCGCGCACTGCCATGCGCTGTGATAAGTATTTATAAATATTACATGCTACCGTACAACAACTAATATATATATAAATATTTTTAAATGGTCTTACTATCATCTTATTAAAATTATCTTCACATAAGTTTGGTTTTTTTTTTATTCATATCGTAAATTGGAACTTCCGGTTGTGCCACTTGCTAAGTAATAACAACTAGATATTTGCTGCAAACAATACCAATGTTCACACTGACATTTATCCTATTGCCTTTTATTTTCCAAAAAAGATCACGCCACTCGCGATGATTAGGCAAAAAAAAAGAAAGAAAAGAAAATGATTTTTGCAAACGGGAGCTTAGCGGTTCTTGTCGGCCAAGGATTCTTTCTTTTTGGTTTTAGATCTCAACGAGTCAACATCTTCCAAAAAAAAAACAAACTTTAAAGACTTAACGATAAAAAACGCAGCTATACAGTTGTACACACAAAGACATGTTGAAGTCAAACAATTTTGAAAATTTCGCGATTTAAAAAAAAAAATAATAATAATTTAATCATTAAAAAAAAAAAACTAAACATAAAATTAAAATAACGTAAAGACCCAACCTTGGATCTATGAAAAATCCCAAATTTTGCGAACAGCTTTTGGGAACGTTTTGCGATGGATCTGGCAGTTTTCCTGGGCATTTTTTTTAGACTAGTTTCTCTTTGGATGCAGAATATTCCAGTGGCCATGCGGACCAGCGTGTAGTACAGGTGTTTGAAAAGCGAAAAGTAGTCTTTGAGCTACCCTCGTTGTGGAAAAGTTATTTTTAAGGTGGTACATATTCATAGATTCGCAAAAATTCGGCGAATTTTCTTAAAACTAACTCAATCTTTAATTAAAGAAAGAAATGCGAAAACTTGTTATACTTTAATTAAGATTGAAAACATGTGAAAACGAAGTGTTACATATACATACATAAATAGGTATATTAACAAATGAATTTTAGTGTCTAGTATACAAGTACAGCCACTGCAGTTAAAAGGGAAGAATTACGATTAAAAGCCTACGTGCACTAGAAAGTTGTAATACTAAATGAATTCAAGAAACTAAAAGAAGTCAGAAAAATAATGTAAAATAGGATGTGCAAAGAAAGGAGCTCTATATCTTTCTACTTAAATTTAAACGATTTTAATTATTTAGCGATGTAAATTTAGTTATACCAGCATCTATTAAGTGTACAGTGAAACTTTGCATGATTATTGATCATTCTACAAGCGAGAATTCATACGGGTGAAGGTGTAAAGCTCAGTTAGTCAACGACGTAGCGTAAACGTAGGTTGACGTACGTAGCAGCATATACAATTTACTGTTGATAGAGAGAGAGAGAAGCAACGGCAACATCATCGCCATACGGTGGTGAGTTTTCAAAAGTTTATAGCCCGAACACAATGAAAACGACGAGCTACGGACCACAGCTGTCAAATTATTTTAACACGTATTCTTATGTAGATAATTATTTTGGCGACGACCGAGCTACGCGACGACTGTGGTTGTGGCCAGCTTAGATCTATTTCTATTTTTCCAGCGACAGATAAGGTTCTTCCTCTTCTTTTATGTCAAACTCATACAAATTCATGATGTCGCTGGCGCGTTCATAAAATTCATGTAGCCATCGACAAAGCGTTTAGATAATAAATATAACAAATTGGAAGCTGTAGCCCGTAGCTCGTCGTTTTCAATGTGTTCAGAACTTTATAATGCAAGAGCAATTGATCTTACTTTAATACATAAAGTCAAACGGAAAACAGTAATAACTAAGGCATGTACACATTTGTGTTTTGCTTTACGCCCCACATTTAGTTCCAGGCACTCCGCTGAAAGATCTTTCGTCGTTGGAGTAAGCTTTACTTTTGTTGTCCCTTTTGCCCATGCTATTACTATTTGCCACTGCGATGAGAGGACGAACAGTTCGTTCCATTATTCTCACATAATCAATGTTGCCATCTTCGCAAAAAAAAAAATATATATATAAATTCATGCTTTTATGTTTCGCGGCCTTAATGATGCAAAGTAAAAACACAGTACTATGAAATAAGAGGACTAGCAAATTAGATAGTTCAACTTTGTTTTATTTTGGTTAAATGAATTTATCTTGACTATTAGTAAAATAAATCTAGAAATTAATAAGTAAAATAAATAATTCTATAGCAACCACATTTAAAATTTGCATACAAATCTGAGATTTACGTTATAAATTCGCCCTTAATTGGATTCCTATTTCTATTATTTTATAAGGGTGTTGTTATATGGCCAAATCTAAAAAAACAGGTAACCTTTGTGTTATTTGCCTTTACTTTCACTGTTGTAAACTAAATCAAGCTGGTTGCTTCTGTATATAATTCATTGACGTATACTTGAAGCCTCAAAAGAAATGTGGATCAATTTGCTGCATAACTTTTGAAATATTGGTGTTTAAATTAAAAAAATAATGAAAACAAGTGAATTTTTTATGTAATTTTTAAGAGGGGCACAATTAATTATGTCATAACTTTTGAAGCACACCATATTCTGATTTGAAATTAAATGGGTATTTAGCACTTATGTGTACACTTCATATGTAGTAGGTAAGAAAAGTATGCATTAAAAACTAACGAAATGGCAAGTAACTAAAAGTCTGTAACTCCACATTTCACAATTTTCAAAATTTTCGGTTTATCGCGTATAGGTTTTGAAGAATTTAATTTTAAAAACTTTTTAAGTAAGTATTGTATTCTACAAACAATTATGAATAATTTGATACCTTAGCAAGAGGTGTGCCTTCAGAATAAACTAACTTTTAAAGATAAAATATTCTGCGATCTTGAGCGTAATTTTTATTTCAAAAACACCTTAATTGAAGGCACATTTTGAAAATACGTCGAAACGATCTAAATCTTTCTATAACTGCTAGTCCTTATAAAATTACATATACCTGTAAAATGCTTAAAAAAATGTGTCTCTAGAAGTGTGTAAAAACCCTGATTTACTACCTTTAATTATGCCCCTTCTTTTAATCGGAATATTTCGAGAGTGGTATCAAAGCAACTTTTTTTCGACAAATGTTCTGATAGTTGCTCTTACTTAACTGGAGCCTTCTAAATTTAATGGCGTCCTTAGTTTTACCCTATTGGCTCCACTTTTCGAGATAGCGGTACTTGAAACTTTGCTTAAATTTTAACTATTTTATAAAAGAAATCCCAGAGTTTTAAAGATATTTTACTAAAATTTTGCACATGACCGTTTTTTAATATTACCTTAACTATTTCATAAAATCATCGAAATCGGTTCACTAAAACATCTAGCTCCCACACAACTTATTGATCAGAGACGTTGTTTGGCGTTATAACTCCTCCAATTAAACTGGTTAAAATTTAGTATAGGTTCAATTTAACATATAGCACGCATACAATTTATTATTCAGATATAAAGATAGAGTTATAGCGCAAAAACACATATCTGAGTAATCAGTTGTATTGGAGCTATATGTTAATGTGAACCTATTTCGATAATTTTAAGGTAATTAAGGTAATATTAAAAAACTGTTATATGCAAAATTTTAGTAAAATAACTTCAAAACTGAGGGAGTTATTTATAAAATAGTTTAGATTTAATCAAAATAAAGTACCGTTATCTCGAGAACCGGAGCCAATCTGGTAAAACCGGGAATTTAGAACGTGCTAATTAAGTTCAACTTTAAAAATCTTTGCTCAAAGTTTACAACTTGAACAGCGTAATTTGAACCCAGCTTATTCTTTTGTTTTCTATTCCTCGTCTAGCTTTTGAAGCACTTATATAAGTGAATTACACTTATAATAAAATGATATATAAAACATAGGTGTGCTCACAAATTTAAAACTTAAAATTTTTATTTTGAAAGTGTACCTCTTTTTTAGATTTGCCCATATATATTTTTTTATTCGGTTGTAAATCCTTGTCGTAATTCAACTTTGTATTTATGGTAGGGTGGGCGATCGTTGCAGTAACACCATGCAACGTACTCCATACTGCAACCCAAGCGGCGTCAAAACGTTTTGAGCAATCGTGTGTATCCGATTTCCTTTTAGATACCTTTCCTTTCAGCACGTAAAATAAAGTAGTTTTTCTGTGGCAGTTAGCTAAAACCGAAAAGTAGGGGCAAGAGTCCCATCCCGATAGCCGACGAGCAAGAGCCGGATTTACTACGTGCATCCGCTTCCTACCTTTTGGCATAGACTGTACTTTACGTTAAACGTTGCATGCTACAGATAATTATTTTTGGCGCCCAACGTGGGGCTACACATTGACAAGTCAGCATACACTTAAATTTTTTTTCTTGATGGGCTGTGTACTCCTTTTTTTAATTCGATTTTCGGTTACCATTAGCGCACTTACATCTTTCCGTTTCCGGCTATAAAGTTTCTCACCATTGCAATTTTATTACATTTTATGTTCGCTGGAGCAGTGACAGTTTTGATATATGCTCGGCTGTTAACCAGTACATTTTATCGCTCATATGACCCGAAGTGCT
>NW_023458559.1:11977065-11979543 GCF_013731165.1 Rhagoletis pomonella
TGCTAAGCCCTTCGAAATTTTGTGCTGGGATATGCGTTACAGCTTCGGAAATTTTACCCCTACCGAAACCAAAGATGTATACACATCAAAAAACGAAACTTATGTGAAGATAATTTTAATAAGATGATAATAATAATTTTGTAAGACCATTTAAAAATATTTATATATATATTAGTTGTAGTACGGTAGCATGTAATACTTACAAATACTTATTAATTAGAACTTTAGTTCGAGTATATTTATAATGGTAGTTAAGTGAATCATAATATGTGTAAAATATGTGCAAATGTGATAGACTATTATAGTATTTTATATTTGTTTTTACGAAATTTAAATTGGAAATTTAGAAAATGATATTAATTTCATCCTCTGCTTCCGAAAGGGGTTTAGTAAACAAACTTCAAGATTTTAACGGTGAAGCGGAAATGGTAATTATGCTACGAGCGCCACTACATTTCCCCCCTGCCAAAATCAGCTTTGGGGAAAATGCACGAAAGCTGATACCCGCTTGTGGCAAAAATTAGTGTGTGCTAACTACTGACGCAAGTCTTTGGCGTGATAAGTGCCAATCAAACGGCCTTGCAAGTCTTCTAGCTGATAATATGAGTTGCCTAATTTCTTTCTTATGCGTGCTTTAACGAATGATGGTGCTAATTTGGCATTATAGCCTTGTTCAAAATTACTTTGTTTGAAATTTCTTCTGTAAATCTCCTGGCCAATCTCATATGTTATAGCTCGCGACCGTAAATTGTAAGATTGTTTGTTTCGATTAAATTGTTTTTTCATGTTTTCAGACGCTTTTTTTCTAGCAATGTCAATGGTGTCTTGCCTGTTAATATTAACAGTACGATCTTCCAACAAGCGTAAATTCCGTAGCAAACTATAGGTATTTGTTATCATATGTTGCCCGAATGCCATGAAATAAGGCGAGGTACCAATGGCTGAATGTATTGCAGAGCGCAAGGCGCAACAAATGCTACTAAGGTACTGATCCCAGTTTTTCTGATCGCTTTTAACATATGACTTAATAGCAGAAATAACTGACCGGTTCACTCGCTCTGAGGCATTTGCTTGGGGCGAGTGCACAGCGGTATAGATGCGGTTAACGCCATATTTTTGAAGCAAAGAATTAAAAATGTGCGATTTGAACTGTGTACCATTGTCTGAGACAATTGACTCTGGCACACCGAAAACATGAAATATGTCTTCTTCCAGGTACATGCAAATAACATCGGCTGTAAACTTTTTAACGGACTTTAGGAAAACGAGTTTAGAAAAGTGATCTAAGACCACAGAAATACCTATATTACCCGAACACGAGCGTGGATAGGGGCCTAACAAGCCGACATACAGATTTTGGAAAATTCGGTGCCAATCGGCAGTTTGGCCCATCGGTGGTCGTAGTACAAAATTTCGCTGTTTTGTACATTTGCATGTTTCGCAAGCGTTTATGTACGCTTTAACATCGTTAACAAGTCCTGGCCAATAATAATACCGCCGTATTTTCTCTAGCGTTTTGTTGATTCCACAATGGGCAGACAATTGAGCATCATGTGCTTTGTATAAAATATTGTGAATTAGACCTTTCGGTATCCATAGTTTCCATACCATGTCGTCGTGCAATTGTTCGCCAGTTGAATGCTCTGTCCGCCTGTACACAAGTCTATCAATCACTTTTAAATCTGGTAGTTTTTCACTATTTTCGAGTACTTTTTCTATCAGTTCGTTGTACTCATCTGCTTGAAAGTGTGGTGAGCTTAAGTCAACGAAAACTCCAGCATCTAAAGCGGACAAATCATCAACTCTAGATAAGGTATCGGGTACTAAATTTTGACTGCCCCGTCTGTGCTCAATTTTAAAGCAAAACCCTTGGAGCTTGAGAGCCCAACGCGCTAGTCGCGTACTCAAATCCGTCTGAGACATAAGCCATTTTAAGGATGCATGATCCGTTATAATTGTAAACTCATGTCCTTCAATGTAAGGACGAAACTTTTTCACACTAAGCATAGCTGCCAGACACTCTTGCTCCATTACTGAGTATTTTCTTTGCGCGTTGTTCAATTTCTTGGACATGAATGCGACAGGATATTCTTCGCCGTCCAAATTCTTTTGAACGAGTACACTTCACACTCCTGTCGAGCTTGCGTCGCAGTGAATATAAAATGGTTTGTTGAAATCAGGACTATGAAGCACGGGAGCGGTAGTCAGTATAGATTCTAATTGATCAAATGCCTTTTGAGCATCATCAGACCAAGCAAATTTTCTATTGATTTTTAGCAAAAACGTAAGCGGAGTTGTGACCGATGCATAGCTCTTAATAAATTTACGATACTACCCCGCCATACCTAAAAATCGTCTCACTTGTTTAACGGACCTGGGTGTCGGAAAATCGGTAATGGCAGCTACCTTTTCCGGGTCGGTTCTAATAACCCCCTTCCCTACAATGTGGCCTAAATAACGGACTTCGCTAAGACAAAA
>NW_023458559.1:11979643-11982192 GCF_013731165.1 Rhagoletis pomonella
AGTGCATGTAGGCTTTTAATCGTAATTCTTCACTTTTCACAGCAGTGGCTGTACTTGTATATTCGACACTAAAATTTATTTGTTAATATACCTATTTATGTATGTGTAAGTAACACTTCGTTTTCACATGTTTTCAATCTTAATTAAAGTATAACAAGGTTTCGCATTTCTTTCTTTAATTAAAGATTGAGTTAGTTTTAAGAAAATTCGCCGAATTTTTGCGAATCTATGAATATGTACCACCTTAAAAATAATTTTCCTCAAACACCCGTACTTAACGCTGGTCCGCATGGCCACTGGAACATTCTGCATCCAAAGAGAAACTCGTCTAAAAAAAATGCTCAGGAAAACTGCCAGATCCATCGCAAAACGTTCCCAAAAGGTGTACGCAAAATTTTGGATTTTTCATAGATCCAAGGTTGGGTCTTTACGTTATTTTAATTTTATGTTTAGTTTTTTTTTAATGATTAAATTATTATTAATTTTTTTTTTAAATCGCGAAATTTTCAAAATTGTTTGACAACATGTCTTTGTGTGTACAGCTGTATAGCTGCGTTTTTTTCGTTAAGTCTTTAAAGTTTTCTTTTCCGAAGATGTTGACTCGTTGAGATCTAAAACCAAAAAACAAGAATCCTGGGCCGCCAAGAACCGCTAAGCTCCCGTTTGCAAAAATCATTTTCTTTTCTTTCTTTTTTTTGCCTAATCATCGCGAGTGGCGTGATCTTTTTTGGAAAATAAAAGGCAATAGGATAAATGTCAGTGTGAACATTGATATTGTTTGCAGCAAATATCTAGTTGTTATTACTTAGCAAGTGGCACAACCGGAAGTTCCAATTTACGATATGAATAAAAAAAACGAAACCTATGTCAAGATAATTTTAATAAGATGATAATAATAATTTTGTAAGACCATTTAAAAATAGTTATATATATATTAGTTGTAGTACGGTAGCATGTAATATTTATAAATACTTATTAATTAGAACTTTAGTTCGAGTATATTTATAGTGGTAGTTTAGTGAATCATAATATGTGTAAAATATGTGCAAATATGATAGACTATTATAGCATTTTATATTTGTTTTTACGTAATTTAAATTGGAAATTTAGAAAATGATATTAATTTCATCCTCTACTTCCGAAAGGGGTTTAGTAAACAAACTTCAAGATTTTAACGGTGAAGCGGAAATGGTAATTATGCTACGAGCGCCACTAATAATCTGAGATATTTTTAATTATAATTTTGCATGGCTAATCTCTTATCCTAATAACAGATTAGAGAGTTAAGCTCGAAAATAAGGATAATCTTTTTATATGTAAAGCTATTATTAGGCGCTTCAGTTACATACATAAAAATGTAGGATAGGTTAGAAATTAAACATAAATTTCACTGCATTTTGCTAATTTAATTTTTTTATTCATTTTCATTTTTAATTTTTCTACTACATGAGATTATCGGTATGATTGATAAAATATACTTGTATATACTTGCGACTCAAGGGCGTTAAAATATCTTGGAAACACCGCATCAGTTATTGTTTTTGAGCTTATAGTTTGAGCATTTCTATTTGTATATATTCCTAAATTTAGTTTTTCTTTTCGGAATATAATCTGTGGTTCATGTAAATGCAGTTAATGTTGCGGGATTTTACCCGATGCTTTTTTGTTCCATACGTTTTGCTGTTACCCAATTTTTACTCTCTATTAAGAGAGTGATTTTGCTGTTTGACCTTTTTCCATATTATACATATATATATTCATGTAAGTGCATCAGTTATCAACGGTCCCAGTTAAAATAATTTCAGTATTTTTTTTAAATTTCGCCTTGCTTTTTTATCAAAATAGACTACTAAACCTATGCCTAAAACCATCTACGAATATCAAAACCAGGGCATGAATCACGTATGACGACAATCGTCTGAACGATATCGTGTCGAGATTGTCTTGCTTCATAAAAATCAAAAATTGTTTGATCGTTTGTGCGACATCGTCAACTCGATTCCAGTTTTGCTTCACGTAACAGTAACAGTAACACGTAACAGTAATACAAATGCATAAATCAGTGTTTTGACAACATCGTTTTGTCAGTATCGTTTGAACGACTTTCGTTTCAAAGTTACGTGATTCATGCCCAGTTGCAACAAATGAGTCCATACATATTTATGTACATACATAGGTACAAAGCCGTATATATGTGCGAATAATCGGAACTAATAATCAATTGCAGCGCATTTCCTCTTACTATGCATATGCTTAAATGTATGCAACCATTTGGCAGGGTGCTTCTAATGAAAATAAAAATTTTATGCTGAAATACACATGCTAAGTCCTTCGAAATTATGTGCTGGGATATGCGTTATTGCTTCGCAAATTTTACCCCTACCAAAGATGTATACACATCAAAAATTGAGAACATCAGCTTTTTTATAAAAAAAAAACCGTCCAGCGCGACCTATTAAAATATTTTTTTGATATCTTTGGTTTCGGTAGGGGTAAAATTTGCGAAGCTGTAACGCATATCCCAGCACAAAATTTCGAAGGGCTTAGCA
>NW_023458559.1:11982292-11985560 GCF_013731165.1 Rhagoletis pomonella
ATATAAAAATTATTTTATACATACACTTGTGATCAGCTGATTAAGTCAGACTGCTTTTACACAGTTCAAGTATTGAATTCAATTCTGCTCGCATGTGGAAGAGAGGGGGTGAGAAGAAAAGGGACGAGTACACATGTGTCTGTACCGTCAAGTCGTTTCAACTTTCTTGCTTTGCTTTTGGCATTTTTGTTGCTTCCCATTTAAAGAACCAAAAACTTGAATTCAACAGAATTGAAACGTATAAAAGCAAATAGAAAAAACAAAAGAGAATGAGCAAGATTTGCTTTCAAATACTTGAATCATGTAAATCGGGTGTCATCGATAGTTTGATCGATTTTGGCTGTTTCTCCTTCGTTTATTTAATGTTTATTATTTTTCCATAAAAGCCAAGCTCATTAACAAACAAAATATAAATCCACAATAATTGTGCAAAAATTATAAACAATCTGCAAATTTTCAGCTAGATTTTCAACTTTTTATTCAGAGTTTTTAGAATTTTTGTTGAGTATGCAGTTTGATAGACCATTAAATTTCAGGGCAATAATGTGCAAGTTTAAAGGGGCTAAATAATCGCGTTGATTTGTAATAATTTTTTTTTGTAGACATTTGGTTAGGGGTTGTCGAAAATGCTAAATTACGGTCTGCTAAGAAGGAGCTTAGCAATAGGTCCATTCAATATCAAAAAATTGTTACGAATTGTTGCTAGTACTTGCAAGTTTTTACTGGGAATGCATTAAATAACCAAAAATATTTGCAAGAGGGAGCGAATTCGAGAGCGTAACAACCCGAGAGAGCTGCAAATTCTTGCAAGTAAAAATTTTACTAGCAGGAATTTGCCGGAGTCAAAAAGTAAGGTTATGTTTCAAATTCAAATGTAAACAAACTGTTTAAGAGGATGATTTGATGAAACATAATTAGTGAAATGAAAATATGGATGAACAATTTAAATCTATTGTATATTTTTTTATTTGTATGACGATGGGAACTATTCCCAATTTAAAAGAAAATTGGGCGCCAAAACTTACCGTCAGAAAGTGTCAAAATGGCTTAAGTTGCAAGTTTTTACTAGTTTTTCGTTCAATAACTTTCTGAAAATTTTCTCTTGCTCTTAATTTTACTCTCTATTTTTTTTTTACGCTCTCGCTGCAAGTACTTACTGGAAAAGTTATTGAATGGACCTAATATTTCAGTCTATTTTGTGTTCATTACATTTTCAACGAAGTCTTAAAAAGTCGCCTACTTTTTTCTGTCGTTTTATGCTGCACAGCTTTTTTGATGTTTTTGCGAGCGTGCCTGCTGCAATAGATCGGCTCTTCCTGAATTGACTTTATATGTGCAATTGCAAACATTACAGCAAGCCTCGTAACCTCAAGTGTTTACACAACCAGCCTTTGAACACGGGATCCTTAGTCCAAGAATCCAGAAAAAAATCTTTTGAAGCAGCTGCAGCAAAACACAAAGATAGTAAAGATTTATTAAGAAAATAATTCAAAATCAGTTCTACTTATAAGATTTAGTAACAAAGAAAAATTACTGGGAAGTTAAAAAACGTCATTTTTTACACAAAATAGTCCAACCGTCAACAGGATACAAAAAACGTCCAAATGACGTTAAAAACGTCAACCTGGCAACGCTGGTGAGGGGTGAAAATAGAGGCTAAATTAGAAGAACCGTATCGCGGCGTTTGTTTATGTTAGTTCGATTTTTTTTTTTAATCGACCTTCGAACTTTGCAGTCAAATGCCGATTTTCAGCATATTGTTTATATGGTTTTTTGGCTATAACTCGTCGACTAATTGATATTTTTTCAATCTGTTAAAGCCAAATTATTGCTAGAGACCTGTGCAACAGTTAAAATTAAAAAAAAATTGATTTAGAAAATTTTTGTAGTGCTTATGAAGCAAAATGTTGGAAATTTTTTGTTCATGCTTTTTGAACATATTTTCCACAAAACTAAGTCTTTTTTGCTTTCGGTTTGATCTATAATGTGCTTCTCAGTTTCTTCAATAAATTTCATTTGAAAAGAAAACAATCATAATACAAAACTTGCGTTTTCCAGCTTAATATTAATTTACTTCTCATTTCTTATGTACCAATTATTTCAGTATTGGTTTTGAAGAAACATTGAAAAAGAAACTATAAAAATATGGAAAAAATATAATTTTGAAATGTTAGTTATGAAAAGTTTTAAGTAAAAAAAAATAAATAAACTAAATTAATGATTAATTAAAATCGGCATTTGACTGCAAAGTTCGAAGGTCGATTAAAAAAAAAATCGAACTAACATAAACAAACGCCGCGATACGGGTCTTCTAATTTAGCCTCTATTTTCACCCCTCACTCTCAGAATCGACCTAACTTTTGCTAACCTGAATTTGTTCCACAGCGTAATACAAGGTTAGATAATTATTGACAGCTGCGGTTTGACACTCCCTTACAAAAGATTGCATTTACGAAGGACAGAGAAAGGGCAAGAATGCAATCCCTTGTTTCGAAAATGGTAGTAGAAAAGTACGCAAAGTAGGCAATTAGTAGTGAAATTACTTTCGTAAATTCTAATGTATTTGCAGGAAATCTGGCATTTTAAACGAAATGTTGAACGTAATATTGATATATCTACGTGAATTACGTAATTTATATGCTATTTAGCCGTATAAAAACTGCAAAATGACTCAAAATTAAAATAAGACTACTATGAGATTGATGTAAACATTCAATGCTTATGTTTTCATCAGTTAAATATGTTTCATATGCATATACAAATAAACATATTGCACAAAAGCTTATACTTTTATTGCACACCTAAGCTTTACTGTTTCCATGTAAATTTGCAAAGAAGCAACACTGTGCAACTGCTAAGGGAGCGGTGCGAGAGAAACAACTGCCAGTTTATCGAACCTTGTATTATTGAATCATGGGCAAACCAGTATTCCGAATGCTCGTTTACGAAACTAGCAAACGCGGCAGTTGAACGGTTGCCGAAAGCATGAGGGCTCATTTGGACGGTTGGCGAAGCAAGACGCCAAGTCGTTTGACTTGTTGCCGAAAGCACGACGAATGCAGTAAAGGGTAATTTATCGTCTCGTATGTATATAAGTATTTATAGCGCGTAGAGGTGCAAAACTATCGATAGTCAGACCATCGATAGTTTTCGATATTATTTACAAAACTATCGATATATCGTCGATAGTATCGTATTTATATGGTTTTGGCTCAATTTTCGTATGAATATTTCCTTAAGAATATATTTCGAAACTAATTTTTTTTTT
>NW_023458559.1:11985660-11986811 GCF_013731165.1 Rhagoletis pomonella
ATGCTCACGAAAAGAGACTATCAAAATTAAAACGTTGATACTGAACGATTTACGCGTTGTCATGGGTTGGAACTTGTTACCAGGGGTTTCTGGGGTTGCTAATTAGGAATCTAAAGTCAGTTTTTCAAAATTCAAAATGGTGGATCCAAAATGACGATCCATATTTTTTTTTGTTTTAAATGGTTGGATTGGTTCGAAAACCGGCAGTCGAGAGTTTTTGGGGTCGCCGATTACGAATCTGAAGTAAATTTTTTTAAATTCAAAATGGCGGATCCAATATGGCGATCAAATCAAACAAAACAAGTAAGAGCAGCGCTGTCTTCGGCTATGCCGAAGGCTTCATACCTTTCATGAACATCTGCAAATTTTACTTTGACAGATTACTGCTTTTGAATACATCTGCATACATCGATAGAGGAGTTACATACCTATATAAAAAATCGCATCTGAACAATCAGAGGTATGGAAGATATACCTTATATTAGCACCAATCTAAGTGATTTTCACTGCTATGTGATCGGTATGTAGCCCGGTAACACAATTTATTGGGTTTAGTTTCCTACATAAACGGGATATATCGCAAAAACTGGTATCTGAACAATCAGTGGTATAGGAGATAAAGCTTATACAGCATAGATTTTGACGATTTTCTCAGTAGACTTTGTATTATTATTTATAAAATATCTTACGAAATTAATCGGTTTTAGCTGTTCAAATAAAGGAGTTTTACAGTAAAATCCCATATCTGAACAATCAGATTTATGGAAGATACATATATGTTATAGTCACCCGATCCTTGTTATTTTCACTGTAAGTATTCTGTTAATAATGAGTGAAAATGGTGCGAAATTTCATGTTCCTAGCTGCATAAATGGAGGAGTTATGATAAAAGACCACATATCTGAACAATCAGTTGTATGGGGACTGCAGGTTATAGTGACCCGATCTTTGTTATTTTCACTGCAAGTCTTCTGTTGACAATGAGTGAAAACAGCGCGAAATTTCATGGTCCTAGCTACATAAATGGAGGAGTTATAACGAAAGATCTCATATCTGAAAAATCAGTTGTATGGGAGCTATAGGTTATAGTTACCCCATCCTTTTAATTTTCACTGTAAGTTTTCTGTTGGTAATTATTGAAAACAGTGCGG
>NW_023458559.1:11986911-11993681 GCF_013731165.1 Rhagoletis pomonella
AATTTTCACTGTAAGTTTTCTGTTGGTAATTATTGAAAACAGTGCGGAATTTCATGTTCCTAGCTATATAAATGGATGAGTTATAACGAAAAATTTTATATCTGAACAATCAGTTGTATGGGAGCTATAGGTTATAGTGACCCGATCTTTGTAATTTTTACTGTAAGTATTCTGTTGATAATGGGTGCAAGTACTGCACCCAATTTCGTGATCCTAGCTGCATAAATGGAGAAGTTATAACGAAAAATCTCATATCTGAACAATCAGTTGTATGGGAGCTATATGTTATAGTGGTCCGATTCTTCCGGTTCCGACAAATGATTAATACATTATAAAAATACACCCACCTACCAAATTTTATCCGGATATCTCGAAAACTGAGAGACTAGATTGGATACAAACAGACGGACGGACGGACAGACGGATATGGCTAAATCGACTCAGCTCGAAGTTCTGATCATATAAGTATGCATTTTAATGGGTCTATCTCTTTTTATTCTGGTACTTACAAACATCGGACCAAAGTTATAATACCATTTCATGCTCATGAAAGGTATAAAAATACTAAAATTAAAATAACAGTAATTTGAGGTAGCGTTTATGAATTTCCAAAAAAAATATTTTTGAACCACTCTAATGTACACACTTGTATAGTTGAAATTACATCACAGATCACATACCTCGTCAATACCAAAACACATCTTGCGCATCCAGCAAGGCACAGGTCCAGCAACGCACCGCAAACGTCCTTAAAGCACCGATGTCCAGTAGCACAGCAACAGTACCCAGCAGCAATTTTCGATTTTAAAGCACTCACCAACCAAGATGCAGTCACCCCGACCAATTCGCAGTCACTGCAATAGTGACTCCAGAATAGGGTGGCCAGATATTTTAGTGACATAATCAGTAAAGTTGGGATCAAAAATCAGTACAAAGCCATAAAAATCAGCTCATTTTTAAGCGTCTTTTTCGTTTATTAACAATATAACAACCAAATAACAGCGCATTAATTAAAAAAAAAATAACTAATCGACGTTTAAATACATATAGTATAATCAATATAACAGTTCATTAGTTTAAAACGAAGCAAACGTATTACAAATGTATGTACAATTGTGTTCACATAAATGGTAGTAAAATATATTGACAAGTTTTTCTTTCCTTACTTAGTTTAAATTTTATATAAAAATAAAGTTAATTCTATAACAAAAACCATGTAAGATGAAATCTCAAACTTTCTACAAAATTTATAAAAATGTTAAAAATTTAAAAAAAATTTCATCAAAATATCTAACTATCCGAATTTTTTTTTAATTTGGAGTACGCAGGTTTGTAGCCCAGAATTTGTTTGCATATTTTAAGCTACAAATTTAAAACATATTTATTTGGTGGGCTTATTAAATACACATTCACAATACTAGAGTTCACTTTTTGATGCGTTTGAGCGAAAGTGCGAAAATCGGCAGTTTTTTACAACAAACATATGGCACCGTTATGGCGTCGTTTCGCACAAACGCACAGCAAAGCAACAAAACGAACGCTAATTTTTGCCTTTCGCATTTTCGCATCAAAGAGTGAACTGCCTTAGTAAAATCTGTGGACATTTGACAAAACAACTTCTCTCGAGATATGACAATTTTCCAAGATTTCTATCATATACATGAATTTTCAATGCGCATATTTCTGTCTTACCGCCATATTAATATGACTTTGAATATAAAAGTTATGGCAGTCTTATAATAGTATAAGATCCGACAAGGGTACGACCTTCATCCACCTGTTTCATGGATTAAAGCTATTCGGTATGAAATTTATGTCTTAATAAATATTTCGCGAGTGGGTTGGCTGAAAAAAATCCTGGCCAGGATATTTTTAATAAAAAACTGAAAAATTAATTTTTTTTTAATTTTGTACGCATTTGTTTAATGAACAAATTATAAACCAATCGGAAGTAATAATCCTATAGAATGTGAAAACGTTGGATTGTCTACTTTTTTCTGGCCTACTTATCGGGTTGGCAGGTATGAACTGGTAAGTAATACTAGTAATTTTCACTCATCTGTTTTTAGAACTTACATTGCACAAGAAGCACAAAAGCAGTAGTAGTCGTCTTCAGTTTGAAATACTATGGCTGTTCCATGTCCTGAAGTATTTGGAACAGGGCTATTATGTTGTATTGAATTCGGGCAGTTTTTTGCGAAATGTTAGGAAACCAAACAATTTCAAGGTGACAGCTTTTGAAAAATGGTTTAAATTTAATTAGCGCTGCATTTACACGTTCAATAAATTGCTTCGTATCTGCTCACATGTATAAGCTGTCAAAAACCATTCTTTTGAACATGTTAATAATAATAATAGATTGGCGCTTACACATATGTTAGTGTTTGGCCGAGCTTCTCCTCCGATTTGTGGCGTGCGCCTTGATGTTGTCACACAAAGCGGAGGGACCTACAGTTTTACACCGACTCCGAACGGCGATTGCATTTTTTATGAGAAGCTGTTTTTCATGGCAGAAATACACTCGGAGGTTTGCCATTGCCTGCCGAGGGACGACCGCTGTTAAGAAAAACCTTTTTTCTACATTTTTTGCGATGTTACTTTGACAAGGGTTTGAACCCAGGCGTTGCGGAGTGGAAGCGCGCACTGCTTACCACTACACCACAGCGGCCGACATGTTAACCTCATGTAAATGTCAATTATACCAATTCACAAAAACATTTATTAAATGTAAAAATCAGTACAAAATCAGTACAAACTCAGAAAATCAGTAGATTTTGCGTACTGATTTCAGGTTCTTAAAAATCAGTACAATAAAAAAAAATCAGCACATGTACTGATTAAATCAGCGCATCTGGCCACCCTACTCCAGAACAGCGACTCCAGAGTTCAGCAAGCATTTATTTTTATTTAATGCACCCACACATCCGCGAACTCGGTGTAATATTTAACAATTTTAAATGTTTGTAAATATGAACATATATACATATTTAGGTATTTATGTATGACCTTGGGTTATTTCCAAACAAAGCGTATATGGCAAGTATTATTTATATATGGACGCAGAATACGTCTTACGTTTCGATATGGAGGCTGTTGGAGCACTGTAGTGTTTATCTGTTTTTATGAAATTTAATTTGTTAATGAATTGTACTTGAATTGAATTTTTATCCACACTAAATATGTATGTACTTATATATGTATGTAAGTATTTATTCATGTTTATGCTTAAAGTTATTGAATTTGTTTCAGTTGAATGTATTGTATTTAATTTAAGATGTACATTTTCGGTACATCCTTAAGGATAAATTGAATTACTATTTTTATGCAGCCCTGTGTGGCCTCCCAGTGCATGCATACATACGCACATACATACATATTATACGCATACTCAGTTAGCTTGTAAGCAGCGTTGCCACAGACATATTTTTTTTCCTACCAAAATTTCCTACCATAACCAACCAAAACCTACCAAACATTTTTTTGAGTTTTAATATGTATATTTTTTTTTTCAATGTCAAATTTTTTAAAAACATAGCCAACATAACATTTAGTAAGACTAAAACACAGCTAGTACAGTACAATAAAAACAAATTAACTGCGTATAACGATTCATTTTACTGTACATGCATACGTATCGTCATTAGATCCGAATAAAGACGCGAGCTCAAAAGTTGACAGCGAAAAAAGACGCGTAAAAACTTTCGACGAAGAAGAACTTTTAGGGCCGGTACAGACATTGAGTAACCGGCCCTTAACATAGGCGAGGGCAAAGACGCGTTAACCTCTTTTACGGCGAAGAAAAACGAAGAAGACTTATTTTCGCGGTCAGTTATGTTTGCGAGTATACGAATTCCCCAAAGAGTTTTTCCGGAATGTGTTGAATCCATGTTTACGCGTCTTTTTTCGCAAATTTTTTTCGCGCATCCTTTTTAGCCGTCAAAACACCCGAGCGTCTTTATTCGTGTCAAGTGACTATATTATTATTATTACGTCGGAGATACCCGCGTTGCGACCTAGGAAGATATATGCTAAATCCTAATTGTAATCGCTCCAACCTTATACTAGGTTCCCATATAAGTAGATTATCCTCATTTTCGAGCTTAACACCCTAATCTGTAATTATAACAAGAGATTAGCCATATAAAATTCGTCCCTTGTTAATCGGAAATTATAAAATATTCTCAGATTTAACCGATAACTTTTCGGTGTCCATCCTAGTTTTATCGATTGTTTTTGCGAAAGAGAGGAGAAATGCCAAACGTAAAAGTAAACAAAAATGTACGCTAGCAAGTAAAAGAGGTTTGTAAAGGTATTTTTAATAAAATGTTAAGTTAAAATATATTTATATTGCTTATTATAGCAGAAAACCGTGATCACGGTGGCACAGAGAAGAAACATAACTTTTCCTTCAGATGTGAGAATAACAAGCACAACAAATTTGACGGCTAATAATCTGAGATTTGCCTGTGAAAACGGGGTGATTAAAAAACGAGCTTTGATTGAGATAATATTGATATGTGAACATAGTTTTAGGCTATTCAAAAAGCTCAGCACTTTGGATAAAAATTTTAGATGGAGAAGACATTCCTTCTCCAAGGTGCATCAATCTACTATTCATGCTTCGTGGACAGGCACATAGAATATACTCTGGGGTTTCATTCATCTGCCCACAAAACCTACATCAGTCTCTACAGAAAGACCCTTTAATTCAATTCAAGTCAAGAATTCCTCCTGAAAACTTATGAATCTCTTTGATTGTCTTATGCCCTTCGACTTCCGCCAGTGTGCAGCAATTCCCAGCTAGCTCCTAAGTAGGTCTGCAGTGTATCCTTTAGATGTACCGCAGAAAGGCTCGGAACCATGCAAACGCATTTGGGCTCCACTCTTTGCAAGACAGTCAGCCGTTTCGTTGCCTTCAAACCCTTCATGCCCCTGAACCCTCCACAGCGGTACGCTATTGTGGGCTCCCAGGTGGTTCAAGAGTTCACAAGCATTGATGCCATTTAAAAGACTCTAAGGCTTCTAACGCTGCCTGAATATCTTACATAATATTTCTTCTGGCCTCATTTGCCTTCTGCGATAAAATTCGCGAACACAGACTTCGACTGTGAAAACTTCCGCCCAGAATATGGTTGGGTACAAGCCCATTGGCAGACTTTCCTGGAATCTTGGTCCTAGTACGCCATAAAGTATATATGGATGTTCGTATTGTATATTGGCAATAATAAGGGTGTACGTTTGTACTGAGGAATCATGTTTGCGGCCGCCGTTATACGAACGCAACGGTGAAATATTAAGGTAAACAAATTGCTAAAATGTTTGGAGATACATATTTTCTATTTTTCTCAAATAACTATTACTCGTAGTCCCGAAACCTACCAAAATCCAATCAAGCCTACCAACCTACCAGATGGATAAAAACCTACCAGTTTTGGTAGGAAAAGCCCATGTTTGGCAACACTGCTTGTAAGCCTAATTTATGTAAAACTTGAATTCAATATACTTGGTGACACCCACGCAGAAACATCGTTTACTTTCGCTCGCTTGGTTTTGCTTTAGTGTGCCGTCCTGCAATTTGGACTTTGTGAATTTTCTAGTACTAGCGTTTCAGCCTTTTAACTTAAATTTTTGGGTGCAAACTAGTACCCCAAAATATTGGCGACCGTGACAAGACGGCAAGTTTTTTTAAGACTGCAAGTTGTTTAAGTTGTCGGCCGCTGTGCTGTAGTGGTATGCAGTGCGCGCTTTCACTCATCCTCACCTGGGTTCAAGCCCTGGTCAAAGCAACATCGCAAAAAAAAATATAAAAAAATGTTTTTTCTTAACAGCGGTCGTCCCTCGGCAGGCAATGGCAAACCTCCGAGTGTATTTTTGCCATGAGAAAGAGCTTCTCATAAAAATACAATCGCCGTTCGGAGTCGGCGTAAAACTGTAGGTCCCTCCCCATTGTGTGACAACATCAAGGCGCATGCCACAAGTCGGAGGAGAAGCTCGGCCAAACACTAACATATGTGTAAGCGCCAATATATTATTATTATTATTATTAAGCTGTTTAAATTCGTTGTTGTAATCGCGCGAACTTCGCGGTTTTATAATTAAAAACTTAAAATTGTTAAATATTTCACCGATTTCGCGGCTGTGTGGGTGCATTAAATAAAAATAAATGTTTGCTGAACTATGGAGTCGCTGTTCTGGAGTCACTATTGTAGTGACTGCGAATTGGTCGGGGTGGCTGCATCTTGGTTGGTGAGCGGTTTAAAAGCGAAAATTGCTGCTGTGGTGCTGGATATCGGTGCTTTGAGGACGTTTGCGGTGCGTTGCTGGACCTGTGCCTTGCTGGATGCGCAAGATGTGTTTTGGTATAGACGAGGTATGTGATCTGTGATTTAATTTCAACTATACAAGTGTGTACATTAGAGTGATTAAAATTTTTTTTTGGAAATTCATAAACGCTACCTCAAATTTTTGTTGTTTGTGATAAAAAAAAGAGAATTTTGAAAATCTGACATAAGATTCATAATCAGCAAACTCAGAAAGCCACTGGAAACTAGTTTCAACCCTTGACAATATTTAAAACGTTTAGTATCAACGTTTTAATTTTAGTATTTTTTTTTTTATTTGATGGCCATATTGGATCCGCCAGTTTGAATTACAAATAACAATATTCTGATGTAGCGTTTATGAATTTCCAAAAAGAGTGTTTTTATGAACCACTCTAATATGGATATAGATATAGATATAGATATAGATATAGATATAGATATAGATAT
>NW_023458559.1:11993781-12020446 GCF_013731165.1 Rhagoletis pomonella
ATGTTTTCTTCGAAAATACTCAAGTACTACCAGTAGAGTACTCTACTGTCAAATACCTTTTACTCGCAGTAGTTGCGGAAGGCAAAGTAAATACTCTACGCGCGTTGCTATTGATCGGTAGTTTACGTACGCTTGCTGAAACTGGTTTATGCTTACTCACAATTGACCCGAACGATGAAAGTAGGGGATGGAAAGTATTTGCGCGGCGATCGGATGTCTTGTTGGGCCGTTTAAATGGAATTGCGCTGGAGTCTAGTACATATACATATGTATATGCACTTCTAGCAGCGGGATTTAATGTAGCATTTATTTAAGCGCACATATCTACATACGTATAAGTGAAGATATGTATATAACATCCGCAAAGCAACCGCCGTGACCTTATGTATTATGCGTACAATGTATTTTAGCGCAATTATGTTCTCATATGTGCTATATTAACCGGTAAGTCGCAAAGTTATGTATATGATAGTCACGCTATGTACACATTTACGTATGTATGAAATATATATGCTCACTTTTGTATTGCTGCACCGGTATCAAATCCAACGGGACACTTAGCGGAATTTTATTATTTCTATTTTTTTTTTTAAAACTAGTTTTACTGGAATTTATGTTCAAACACTTTTTTTTTGTTTTTATGATTTTACCACACTAGTATTTGCCGAGTAACCCTAGTAATTTTCTACTTTTTCGACCAATAATTTTCCTAGACCTTTACACCGCCTTTTGCCATTAATTCAATAAATTTTCTGAATTTTAATCTCGCTCTTTTAGGCATTTACGTATGTACACTTGTATAGTTGAAATTAGATCACAGATCATATACCTCGTCTATACCAAAACACATCTTACGCATCCAGCAAGGCACAGGTCCAGCAACGCACCGCAAACGTCCTCAAAGCACCGATGTCCAGCAGCACAGCAACAGTACCCAGCAGTTTTCGCTTTTAAAGCGCTCACCACCAAGATGCAGTCACTCCAACAATTCGCCGTCACTCCAATAGTGACTCCAGAACAGTGACTCCAGAGTCCAGCAAAAATTTATTTTTATTTTTTATTTAATGCACCCACACAGCCGCGAAACCGGTGCAATATTTAATTTATTTTAAAAACCACGAAGTTCGCACGACAACAAAACGAATTTAAAATAAACTTGCCGTCCTGTCACAGTCGCCAATATGTTGGGGTAGCTAGTTTGCACCCAAAAATTACGCAAAAAACCAAAACGAAGAATTATGCCAACAACTAAAAGAAAAAACCAAAGTCAACAAGTAAGAAAGTCTAAGTTCGGGCGGGGCCGAACATTAAATACCCGGCGCAAGTATTACATATATGCCTTTTCACCTTTCCTAAAGCTACCGCTACATGGAAAGCCGGGGTGTATCAATTTTGAATAAATTAGCGTCATTAAATTTCGAAATATTGACGTTTCGAGCATTTCTAAAATTTACCGTTATATGAAAAGCCGTAATTTTAGTCCGATTTCAATAATTTTGAACGTTTTGCTTTTATGTGGCAAGCACAATAACCATACCGAGTTTGGTACAAATTGGTAGAACGGTTACCGAGATACATATATGTGATCATAAGTGGGCGGTGCCACGCCCATTTTCCAAAATTTTATGACAAGCGTATTTCCTGATAAAGAATTGTTGCAAGCATCAATTTTGAATAAATTAGCTTCAATATTTACGGATTTATCGAAGATTTCGTATTTCTCCAAATTACCGTTATATGGGAGGTAGGCGTGGTTATTGTCCGATTTTTCCCATTTTCAACACCATCCATCCTACGCCCGAAAGAAGTACACGTACCAAGTTTCGTTAAGATATCTTAATTTTTACTCGAGTTATCGTGTGCACAGACGGACGGACAGACGGACGGACGGACGGACAGACAGTCACCGCTTAATCGATTTCTCTTTTCATCCTGATCATTTATGTATACATTTGTCTATATCTATCTCGATTCGTTTTGCCTGTTACAAACAACCGTTATGTGAATAAAGTTATAATACCCTTGTGCACAAGTGCGCTCGGGTATAAAAATGCAGGGCGGCAAAACTGAAACCAAAACTAAGCGAGCGAAATTAAAAAGATGTTGCTGCGTGGGTGTCACAAAGTATATTGAATTCAAATTTTAAAGCTGAAGCACAACATCGGCGAACGGCAAATTTTTCGTCGCGAATGTTCGCCGAGATAATTAAAACACACTGATTTATATGAGAACGCGCACAACCAAAACAAACGACGAAGTTTGCTCGACGACTGTTCGCGACGATAGATTTATTTCTATCGCCGCGGTCAACGGCAACGACAAAAAAATGATGACCATACTTTTAAAGTTATCTTAATTTTTGTTTAAAAGTAAAATAATATACCTTATAGTTTTCTATCAGAGATTAATCTAGTAAAACGTTTACTAGTAGTTATATTTAAAGACTATTTCTATATTTTAAACTTCTTCTTGCTGGTATTTTCCTTCTTCGTTGTAAAAGCTTCCTTCTTGAAACATGGTCACCTTATCAGCTGACAGCATTCGAACCGCTCGATACCGCTCTATTTGTGTTTCAGTAATAGGGCATTCGCACGAGGCGATTTTTCAGGAAACCTTTAGTTGAAAGCAAAAATCGCCTCGTCCGAACGGCCTTTCAACTAATCGCTTTCAACAAAGTTGGTCGCCAGCCAACTTTGAGCTCGTTCAACTTTTTTTCCTTGCAACCCTGTGTTTGTTTACATTCTGTATCAGTGTTGGGATATGAAATTGTTCCTTCAGTACGAAATCTATACAAAAAATTTACTTTTCGGCTATAAATTGTATACACTTTTTAATTCGCTCATATATTTTCTTAGTACATTCCCTTCAAGACCAATGATTTTATGGTATTTATGAGAAAGTTTTATTGTTTATGTACATACGTTTACGTATTTTACACTTTTACAAATTGATTCCACGTGCACATGTATTGCATTTAACGCAAATATGTATGCACACATTTTCAGGTATACATCTTAACAAAAAGCATATTTAAGTTATTATTAATGGATAAAAGAGACATTTTCTTTGGATTCAGTACTAAAATTTGACATTTTAATAGAATTTCAAGTGCTTATCAAAACTTTACTACAAGATTTGACCATTTATCTTAATATTATTCAATTTTAATTATTTTTTGTAAAAATACGCTTTATATTTTAAGAAAAGCCGTACAAATCCAAGGTTCAAACTTTGTGCAACATTAAAAAAACCAACACACTTTCGTAAAAATTTCGATCTATTTAATTCGATTTCCTAGATTTATTTTGAGTGTGTGGTTTTTTAGCCCATTAAATTTTAATATAACTAAGTTTTTTAAGATTTCTTTGATGAAGGTGTTGCTAATTTCCTCCATATAAAAAAATCGTCGAACACACTTCGTATGGAAGAAAATGGCTGACATCGTCGACAAAACAAAATTGCCAAGTTCAACGGTAAGTCCCAGCTACTTTAAACTTGCACTTTATTATACTAAAATTGAATGGGCTAAAAACTAAAGAATATTAATAAAGCTCGAAATTTTTACTACAGTATGTTGGTTTTTGGATGTTTCGCAAAGATTTAATCTTGGGTTTATACAGTTTTTCTTAAAGAATACATTATAGTTTCTAACCAGATAATTAAAATTAAAGAATAATAAAATAAATAGTAAAACCTTGTCAACATGTGAGTGCCGTAAAGGTATTATATTTAAGAAAATCTCTTATAACTAACGAAGACTTTGTTTCTATATGAAGCTGACTTTGACATTTTGTTTTAATAAAACTTAGTATCGAAAAGTTTCTTTAAAAATTTTGCTAGGCTATGTTATACTGGTTCGTTCAAGCCATTTTTCAAAACTTACAAAGGTAAATACGAACAGGCGAACTGTGAATTTTCAGAGCTATATATTTTTAGTATTCATTACAAAATTTTACTAAAAAGTACTGCGTAGTAGGAAAATATATTGTAAATGAAATTGTATCAAACAAGTACAATTGTACCAAAAATGCCAACACTGTTCTGTATACATACTTTTTTTTCTTTTTTACTTTTTTACTCTTATTTTATCTTTCAGCTTCGCTAAAAGCACTTCTACCAACGCTTGGCTTACCAAATTTACGCCAATTGATAAAATTTTGCGATTTAAATTCATTTTCAATAATGTAAATAACGATTCGTGTTGAATCCAAAATCGCCTCGTCTGAATAGGGATGGCAACTTTTTCACTTTCAACTTCTCATTCAACTACGTATTCAACTTTTGTTGCCTGTAAAATCGCCTCGTGCGAATGCCCTATAAGCGAATTAGCTGGGCGAAAGTTGGTCGTCGGCATCGCTCTGCTGGGCGAAATTTGCCATTCGCCGGGTATTGTGTTTCAAGCATTACATAAATTAGGCTTACAAGCTAAGTTTGAGTATGCATATAATATGTATGTATGTGCGTATGTATGCATGCACTGGAAGGCCACGCAGGGCTGCATTAAAATAGTAATTCAATTTATCTTTAAGGATGTACCGAAGATGTACATCTGAAATTAAATACAATACATTCAACTGATACAAATTCAATAACTTTAAGCATAAGCATGCATAAATACTTATATACATACATAAGTACATACATACATATTTAGAGTGGATAAAAATTCAATTGAAGTACAATTCATTAACAAATTAAATTTAATAGAAAGAGATAAACACTACTGTGCTCCAACATAAACTTTTTTGACTATAAACTCACAATGACCTTTTACTTTAAATAATATTTCATTTAATATGGTTATTTCAGTATACACATTTTATCGTGAAAATTACTGAAATATATTTATATTTATAACACTGTGAGACAAATGGTAGGGGTCAGTGATCGGGAAGGGTTCAAACTACCGGGGAAAGTTATATCGGTAAAAAAGAAGTTATACATGTCCCGGCGTTTCGCTGGGTCACGTCTACGAATCGACATATATATATAACTATCATATAGGGGAAATTGTCACCTTTGGTGGTCTTTTTTTGACATAACTCGAGAACCATTAGTCCGATTTTGCTCAAACAAATTTAAAAAAATTAAAAATTACAATTCCTTTAATCTGTTCATACAACGTTTTTCTATATAATCAAATATAATTAAATTTGTTTGAGCAAAATCAGCCTAGTGGTTTTCGAGTTTTGTCAAAAAAAGACCACCAAAGGTGACAATTTCCCCTATATGATAGTTATATATATATGTCGATTCCTAGACGTGACCCAGCGAAACGCCGGGACACGTATAACTTGTTTTTGACCGATATAACATTTCCCGTTGGTTTCATCCCATCCCGATTTTGACTGTCGCATAGTGTAATTGAAGAAATATAGTATTTTTGCGTACTATATTTTTTCCAACAGTATATAGTATGCCGACCAGTGAGTCCCTGAGGGGTTGCCGGATTTTCAAATGTAGAGATGAGTTCTCTAGGGAATTCCTCGGCAAGTGCGTAGCCGAGCTCGGCAACGCCTGAGAGGGTTTGAAGTTCAAACTAATCCCTGCCGAGGAGGTACCTAGGAAACCCAGGGCCCGCATTTGGCTGCCGAAGATGGCTATGGATAGCGACAAGTTGATCCGCTTCCTGCAACGGCAGAATCCAGAAATACCCATGAGTGACTGGGTAGTCATTCGTGCAGAAAAGCCTCTAGAGGGCGCGCAGAGTTCTTCGTACCTTCTGAGACTTAACGAAGAAAGTATTGGGCCATTGCAAAAAATGGACAACAAGCTGCTCTTCGGGGTGAGAACAGCGAAACTAAAAATATTCCGCTCCAATGAGCCGATTCCAGAGGCTGATATCGAGGATGCCAACCAGATGTTGGGCGATATGAACCTCAAGGTTACCGCGGACGAAGAGGTCGCTGAAGATGCCAACCAGGTGCTGGCAGGCACAGGGCCAGTTAACAATGCCGAGAAAGTCGATGAAGGTGGTCCAGGCAAATCTTAGGCACTCTAAGGCTGCCTCGGACAAGCTCCTGGTCTTCCTAAGGGAGGAAGACATCGACATCTCGTTGATACAGGAACCTTGGGTAAGGGACCTAGAGGTTAAGGGACTCACTGACGCGCGCTATAACCTCTTCTACACCAGTATATCAGGTAAACCCCGCGCGTGTGTATTGGTTAAAAAACTTATTAAAGCTTTCTTATGTTCCAATTTCAGCTCACCGGATACTACAGTCGTCAACTTGGAGTTGATGAATAAACAAAGCTGTCTTATATCATCCGTATACATGGCGCACGACAGGCCGTGTCCGCCACAGGAAGTCGTCACTTTACAAAGGCTAGCAGGAGCTAGTCCAGTGCTACTCGGCTGCGATGCCAATTCACGGCATACATTATGGGGCAGCTCGGAAACCAACGAAAGAGGTGAGTCGCTATTTCAATTTATTATTGATTCTACGTTTAGGATTTGTAATAGAGGTAGTACTCCCACCTTCATATTTCCTATTACCTCTGATTTTTGCGGTTGGGAAGAGGTCCTAGACCTAACTCTGCTGACCGAGGGGAGCCTAAAGGTCAATAAATGGAGAGTATCCGACGAAGAGACCCTCTCGGACCACCGTCGAATACTCTTTGAGCTAAATATTGCGGCGGATACGCCTACTCCCTTTAGAAAGCCTCGTAAAACAGATTGGGACTTATTTCAAAAGGTTATTGGAAAAGAATTGAAGAAACTACCAGTTGAAGACATTCCTTCAAGAGGCGAGCTGGACGCCAAAGCCGACAGCCTGAATAAGGCCGTCGGAAAGGCCCTTACGAAGGCTTGTCCGCTGAGGTATGGCAATAAAGCGCGCACACCTTGGTGGAATGAGAACCTTGCAGCGCTACGGAAGCAAGTAAGAAAATCCTTCAACTAATGCTACAGGATTAAGGTATGGGACCTATACAGAGAAAACCTAAAGAAATAGAAAAAAGCGATACGGGACGCCAAGGAGGCGTCCTGGAGGGAATTCTACGAATCCATCGAGGATACCAAGCAATCTGCGAGATTAACCAAATCCTTGCCAAAGGGCACTCACAGCCAACATATATAAAAAGGTCAGATGGTTCATGGAGCGAGTCGGCTGGGGAGTCGCTGGATATCCTTTTGAATACACATTTTCCAGGGTGCAAAATCGATGTAGTGGAAACCGATGCCCCAGACCATATACCAACCGTCTCCGAAGACCTCTTAGAGGATCTACTACATAGAGAGGGAAAAGATAAAATTTGCTATCTTCAGCTTCTCACCCTATAAATCACCGGGTATGGACGGAATACTACCAGTCATGCTTCAGAAAGCTTCTGAGATGGTCATTCCAGTCCTAGAAACAATTTTTAGAGGGTGCCTAATACTGAACCACGTTCCGTTAAGCTGGAGGAAGATTAAGGTAATTTTTATTCCTAAAGCGGGAAAACGGGGTCATGACAATGCTAAAGATTTCCGACCAATAAGCCTAATGTCCTTCGTGCTCAAGACGTTTGAGAGGCTGTTGGATCTGTATGTTAGGGACAAGACGTCCAATTTATCATGCTCTCAACATGCGTACTTGAAAGGGAAGTCAACGGAGACTGCCCTACATGAAGTGGTACGTACAATTGAGAGTTCGCTCTACTATAAACAATTTACAATGGCGTCCTTTATAGACATCGAGGGGGCCTTTAATAATGTCAGTGTAGATTCCATCCATGAAGCACTTATGGAAACAGGGATTGATCACTGTGTCCGGGCTTGAATAGTGTCTCTGCTAAGGAGCAGAGTAATACATGCCGAACTGGGGTACCAAAGCAGGGCCGTATATGCAGTGAGAGGCACCCCACAGGGAGGAGTGCTATCACCGTTACTATGGCTCATGGTCTTAAACAAACTACTGGAAAAGCTGGACTCTCAGAGAATCAAAGCGGTGGCTTACGCCGATGATGTAGCGATACTGGTATCGGGTCAGTTTCCTTCGGTCATAAGTGAAATTATGGAAAGGACTTTAAAGATAGTAGATTCGTGGGCCATAAGCTGTTCTCTTAGCGTAAACCCGGAGAAAACTGACCTTATGCTTTTCACAAATAAAACAAAATTACCAAATTTTAATAAACCAAGGTTCTGAGGAACGGAACTGGATCTGTCAATGAAGGTGAAATACCTTAGAGTTATTTTGGATCCCAAACTTAACTGGAAACCAAACATTGAGGAGCGTGCTAGGAAGGCCACGGTGGCTCTCTATGTGGCCAAGAGAATGTTGGGCAACAGATGGGGTTTGAAACCAAGAATTGTGCACTGGATGTACACAGCTATAGTCCGACCCATAATCTCTTATGGGGCGCTGGTCTGGTGGCCAGCCATTACTAAGGATTACGTAGTTAAAAAGCTAGGCGGAATTCAAAGGTCAGCAGCCGCTAGTGTAACGGCGCAATGAGATCCTGTCCGAAGGACGTTTTGAACGTCCTTCTTGACTTATTACCTATAGATATCTCCATCGAGCTGCTAACAGCGCCATCAGACTGCGTGCGCTGGGGCTCTGGAAGAAAAGACCGTTCGGGCACGGTTCCATCCCAGACGCAATACCGTCTGAAATTAAAGCGCTGCCCACTGACTATATCCTGTCGAAGACCTGGGTTTACCACAAACCCCGCACGAAATTCCCAAGCCGCAGTGACTGGAATCAGGAAGATTTCGGGTACTTGCAGGGCTTAACTGTCTTTACGGATGGGTCAAAGATGGAAAGCAGGGTTGGTGCTGGGGTCTTCATTGAGCAATATAACCTAAAATTATCCTTCCGCTTACCAGACTATGCAAGCGTCTTCCAGGCCGAAATGTTTGCTATTAAGGAGGCAGTAAGGTACAACGAAGACAATGTACCCGCGAGAACGCAAGTGCACATCCTCTCGGATAGCCAAGCGGCTATTCAGGCACTTTCCTCTAACTCTGTTAGATCTCAGCTAGTGGATGAATTTAGGAGAGAGCTGGCCTATATCTCTGATCAATACTAAATTACCCTAATATGGGTCCCGGGACATAGGGGCATCTACGGAAACGAGGCAGCGGACGAACTAGCAAGGAGCGGCTCCGCACTGGATATGTCCCACGCGGTGGACATGGGCGCCTCGCTCAGGGAGATTAAGACAAAAATTACCGAATTTTATCATTCGAAGACCAGGCAGAGGTGGAACTGCACAGGATCCTCCAGAATTGCCCGGCAGTTCTGGGTGTCCTACGACCCACTCAAAACCAAAGCTCTCTTAGGAATGAGCAAAACAAATGCCTACAAACTTACTGCAGTGTGCACAGGGTACTGGCCCGTTGGGGTACATGCCGAAAGGATAGGACTGCCCTTCATTAGGTTCTGTCGCAGCTGCGATGACCCGGGCTCAAAAGAGACAGTCGACCACTTGCTGTGCGAGTGTCCAGCCCTCGCAAGGATGAGGCTAAATACACTCGGCAAACCATTCCTGCAGAATATTTCAGAGTGCAGCTGCCTCTCTCTATATGACGTACTGAAATTTATTAAAGCCGCCAAATGGCTGTAGGCTGTAGGTAGGTTTTAAATACCTTTTCGTCCTTGTAAACCAAAAACCATATATGTTATACTTCTATATTGATAGTAAGCTAACATATCAATGTGTAAGCATTCCAAAATCAAAGCGAGACGGTCTAGTACTGTTTTTGTCAATGTATTGTGTACTTGAGTGCCGGTTTTGTAAATGTGTCGTGTACATGTTTATTTATAAACGTATGTGTTCCTTTTCTTTCGTACGTGTTTATTGATATATCTGTACTGTAGTGTTTTCGGTACTAGCTTTTACTGCCAATATAGGAGTATTACATATATGCCAAAAACCTTTATTGTATTTAAATTTTACAGAATTTTCTCTCTTATTTGGTACCAATATTGTTATTTTACAATGCAATGATGTTTTTAAATAATTTTTTGAATTTAATATATGTATCTTTAAAATTTCAAAGTCCCTCGAAAAAAAATAATGGCGTCAGAGTGAAAAACTAAAAACGCAGTTTATATCGATTCTTTTGTGTGTTTTGATTTTTTTTGTTTTTGTCGCACGTTGAAATCTATGTAGTTATCTGCCTAATTACAAATATGTAACAGGTTTAATATGGCATGTAAATTGTTGTACATATTTAGTGGTCCGCTAACTAGAGTGAGACTATTTTTAAAGTTTATGTCACTTTCGGTAGCACTTTCATTTCGGGAATTTGGGTTTATGATTTTGGCGCTCCAAGCTTTTAATGGTTCAAAATGTGGTAATTTTGCAATAAAAGACAAGTGGCAAATTGCTAAAACAAGGAACGGTAAAAAAAATAAAAAATAAATAAAATTTTATAGCCAGTCGAGTTAAACCATTTTTATTTTAAGGGTTTATTACTGAGGACTTCATGCATTCTTTTCACTTTGTAGCTATTTTGTCCTCCCTTACGTTTCGGTTTTTGCCTTAGTTCAAATGATTTTAACTAGAATACATGTTTGTAGATATGTATAAGAATTAAAATGGATCTCAATTGATTCAAATGTACTGAAATAAACTAGCCGAAGTTTGCCACGAAATCCACCATGAAGCAGATTTTTTATATTCCATCTTCGTTAGGAGTTAAGTAGTTCGCATAGAATTCTCGATAGCAATGCAATTGAAATGAAATCTAAATGACAATACCTGCTGCAAATTGAAAATAATTGAATTGCCTGTTAGTATGTAAATTTGTACTTACAGTTTATGTACATTAGGCTGGGTCAATTTTGATTTAAAAAAAAAACGCAACCTGATTCTGCAGTAAATACTTAGAGAAATTATAAAAGAAACCATGGTTCGGAAATGAGTTTGGAGGCTGCGCATTTTTAAATGAAAAAATTACCTTTCCACGATATTAGCTTTTTCACCTTTTCTTAAAACTTTTGCATATAAAATGTCTGTCTTTAAATTTCTTACATTTGCTTTATTTGTTTAAACCAATTTGAAAAATTAAATACATCTGTTTTTTTTTTTGAATTGAAAACTTAAAAGATAAACAAACAGTATCTAAAAAGTAACAGTTTTTATATTTGAACAACAAAAATTCGATGTGAAGACGCTTAGGACTTACCGTTCATTTTTGCCAATTTTTTTTGCTGACATTTTTTTGGTGTTACTTTCATACAAAGATGATTTTTTATATAGAAAAATCGGCAACCCTTTCAACATAAAAAAATGCCAAAAATCAACGGTAATTGAATGGACAACGAAACTTTATACTCAAAAGTCTTTCTAACAAGAATGATAGAATACACGATTGCGCTAATCGAGCTGAGAGCAACTGGCCGTGACGTCAACCAACAAATACCAGAATGAGAAAGCAAGGCGAACTCGACAAGAAAAAGAGGAAGCATCGAACAAAAGGCTGTATTGCCAAGTTTTGAATTTGAAAACGCACCAAATTTTTATTGGTGTATTTTACGGACTTTATATGCATACATAATTTTATTTATTATTTTATTCAAATTAATAAAAATCAATGTTTCTTGCACGACAGTCAATTTTTTCTAGCATGATTGATTGCCACATATTTTGTTGTCGCTTATGATTGTCACTGTGCCATGATTTTGTTTAAATTTTTGTAAAATTGCTTACCACACTTACGATTGCTATAAATTTTGCTTCCATTTTTTTAAGATTTTCTAATTTGGTGTCTTTAAACTAAAAACAAAAGCACCAAAAATGCACCAAGCACCAAACTCAAAAATTTTCACGTTTTGAATACCCACTAAATTTCGTGCGAATAGCATCAAGTTGGCTACAGTGAATATAAACCAAAGGATTTTATGACGTCAGCGATTGGGTGGATGCTGTCAAATCGACGAAGAGAGGGTTAGTCGTGATCTTTCTAAGAAATCCATCTAAAAAGCTATACGTGTTTGCGAAAGTTTGCTAATTTTTTTTTAATATTGCACAAAGTTTCAAACGTGGATTTATACAATTTTTGTTAAAGAGTTAAAACATAAATATCTTTACAAAAAAAAAAAATGGAATTAAATAACAAAAAAAAAGGTAAAACTTTGGATGGTAAATACGATATCAATTAAAAATGTTATAAACTAAAATATAGGCAATTTGTAACAAAAGCTGAAACTTTGTAAAACCGGCATAGACCGAAAAAAAAATTTGTAGAAAAAGTTAATTTTCCTTTAAAAAATGCGCAGGCTAGAGCCCGCTTTCCAACTTAGTCGTTTTTTCTACATTTTATCTTAGAATTGACTATAGAAACCGAAAATACCTTGCGATTCGTCGAAAAACTTTCGTCCGAACAATTTGACCCATCCTAATGTACATACATACGTACATGCATGAGGAATTTGATAAAGTGACAATATAGAAGAAAACGGTAGCACACCGGCTGTTATTTATTATTCAATTAACTTTTATGGTTATTATGCTCATTGATATTTGGCCTTATCATTTAAGTCTTTGCAAAGTTTTTAAGTTTGCAAATACTTTTCAATAAAACTTACTTATTGGCAGTGACGTTTTTTGAAGTACCAAGTAATTATGAGTTTAAGTGATATCAAATGACTCAGAACAATATACAAAGAAACTAGAAAGTTTATTTCCATACTCTTAATAAGTTTACAGGAAATCTAAGTCATAATAATAATAAGTTTACAGGAAATCTAAGTCATAAAAGTTAGTAATAAATAGTTTTAGTATTAAAAAAGGGCGTGGATTAAAATTTGAACTTCACATCTGCCAAATGTATCTAATGGACAAGTTTTTTTTTTACTTGGAATACCGAAAAAGACCCAAGTTCCCTAATAAAGGAAAGCTTTAATTACCACAAATTTAATTTTCAATATTTTCTTAAATATCCCTTATTTTAATAATGGTTTTAAGATGATCTGGCAGACGTTTTTTGTAATAGATTGTCTCGTTTTCTGACCTTTTTTCCAGAAGTACATTTTTCAACTGATCCTTTGAGCTTAGTAATGTGTTAAGATGTGGTCCTTTTCTAAAACATATTCCACGTATGATTTATGGGATTGCTGACAGGACTCTGTGGTGGAGTTTTCAGAAAATGTGGAGTATTGTACGCCAAGTACATTCTTGTATTATGAGCAATGTGTTTAGGGTCGTTATCTTGCTGAAAATAAAAACTTTCAGCAACGCCCAATTCCTCAAATTTCTTTCATTCAATATACATACTCTCTTTGATGTATTATTCCGTTAATTATTTCCAAGTTACCAACGCCTCTGGCAACCAAACAAGCCCATACCCCTACGCCACTACCACCGTGTTTTACAGTTTTGATAGTATTTTTATGGTGGTATGCTTCTCCCGGATTTTTCCACAACATGACTCTGGTACCACTAGAGAAACGTTAACGTTAACAAAAGATGTTCGAGACCTAAACACGGCCAGTGTTGCCGTTGAAAATGTTCAGAAAGACGCAAAAAAAGGGTCATTGACGAAAAAAGGATCACCATATTATTTTTGCTTTTCTTTCCTAGTTGTTCTTTTTCTAAGAACCAAAGTCAAAATCAAATTTACATGTATTATAGTCTTTTCACAGATAGAACGTTCCGCTGTTAAATTTAGTGGGACAAGCTTTGCCCAATACGGGGTTGCACACATACATAGAAATTGAGTTGCTGCAAGGAGAAGAGGTCCATTTCCTTTAAAAGTTTTAAGTGATGCCTTTTTTGTTCTTACAGGAGAAAATATTAGGGGTATTCTCTGAGTGTTGCAAAGCCCTTGTACGGTGCACGGATTGCACGGTTTGCAAAGCTGTCCCATACGAAAACCGGTATTAACCGTGCAATCTGTGCACCATGCAAGGGCTTTGCAAGACTCAGAGAATACCCCTATTATTTAACAGCATTGTTAATTTAACATTTCCTAAAAAATCTCTGAACACATAATTTTGGGAAAAGGCCTAAAAATCAAAATTTTCAAAAAGTCGGTTCAAAGGGTATTGGTGCTTAAAAATGGTCAAATTGCCCTTTTAGGCGCACAACGGCAACACTGAACACGGCATCATTAACTGATTTTCATATAGTTTCGGGATGAACTTCTTTTTGGTTGGATTAAAGAAATTTTTATTATAAATTCCCCACGGTGCCTCTGACGGGATTGGAACCCAAATCTTCTGAAATCTGAAAGTTAGCAAATAACAGCAAGCATCTCTGCGCACTCAGCTAAAGCCGCTTTATAAATGTGTCTTCAAGTGTTGAATTTGCATAAATTTTCTTCGTCGTTTGAATTGGTTCTGCACTTCACAGATGCTTTTTCGTAATTAAGGAAAATCATAAACAGAAAAAAATAAAATTATTACTGTTGACTTGGATGGCATTCGAAACCGGCAGGAGCTAACAAATAAAAGCAGGCATTTCTGCACGTTTACATACAGCCAGACATACAAAGCTGTTTTCAAATGTTAAACTTCAATCACATTCTGACAATTGGTGTATTTACCATGAAAAAATAAAAGAATAACTTAAAAAAACAGTTGTGCTTTTGGCTCAGTGTATTAAACTCAAGGTAGACTGCTGGAAAAAAATACAAAAAGGTGCCGCGGATACCATATCAAGGTATGAAGCTAAACTGCAGGCCTTAGAAATACCGCATCGCATTTCTTGATACTGAACACTATTGCAAAATGTGATTAGCTTGAACTTATTAGCATACCGGAATACCTTGCTTGTTCAAGGTAAAAAACTAGCTGGTAAATCGCCATCCAAGTAGGCCGGAACCAATTAAAAAGGAATATACATCAAGGACTTTATGTATAACATTCAAAAGGGCTCCTCACTTATCCCTTCTCTGAGTCTCAAGTACAAAGGGCAACGAGGACTCTGTACTTGGGAAGTGGACCACGATTTTCCGGTCAATCACAAACCTCTATACAATGCAACTCAAATAGGAAATTTTAACTTTAATCACATAAAATCACCGAAACCACTGCCTGTCAAAAAAGATTGAAACAAGTTTAATTTAAACGAAATTGAAGAACCGCAAAAAAATATTTATTTACATACAACACTCATGTTAATTACTTTTCAGCGTTATTTAGGCTAACGATTTTTTTTTAAATTTTTTCTTGTGTTTGAAAAAGTCATACAATCATATTTGAACAGCAATTTTTCACAGCGGTTTTCCTACTCTGCAAGGTGTGCCACCACACTTTGAAGCTTAAAACATTATTGTGGTGGCGTTTTTCGGTTTCAGGTTTTCTTACAACATTTTGGCGTTTTTTTTTCTTTTCTTTGCTGGCATTCTACTTTTTAAATATGTACGAGTACTTTAATCCTCCGCAATTTTTAGACAAGCCCAAAAAGGTTATTCAACTTGAAAATACGAGTACTCTTTAGACAATCGCTGAACTAAAGACTGCAGGTGAGGCCTACTTTTTGCAGTTTAAAGAAAAAAACAAACAAATCACATGAAAATCATGAACGGCGGATTGTATGTATGTAGTTTGTAAGCATATATTTGTAAAAGATTCTCGGTACTACAAGCGCCAAAAATTACTCATGGGCAGATGATTGTACGGCTGACATAAAATTATGTAGTGTTCATGTAAATTTTTCTATATGGACTTATGTACGAGTACTATATACTTAGGTAAGTTAAATAATCGAGCAACAAAAGTGAAGGTTTTCGCGTGGAACATTGATGACACACTTTCCGGAATTAGGTGACGGTGTTAGCGCAGTTGAAAATGTGGAAGTTTAAGAAATTATATAAAGGTTATAGAACACTTTGTTACTTCGAATCAAATAAGTTTCATAATGAAAAGAAAAAAACATCTCCTTAGTAAAATAAACGCATGGCATAGTGACAAAGCCATTTTCTATATCTTGCAACATCCTACGAACATTAGATCCTATTCAACTTTTTTAAATGTATAACTACTTCACATGCAAATCTGTGTTCGTATGGAAAAGTAGCTTATGTCGAAAGGCTGGCTTTAGTATAAATCGGCATTCGCAGCATACGATTGCGAATGACTTACGGGCGCTAAGCCGTTAAACAGCTTTTAGCAAATAAACGTGCAAGAAATAGTTCCGATGCTAGCAAGTCAATATTCTTTTTAAGTCTCATCAAAAAATTCCTTGACGTTTAAAAAATAAAGGGAATGCCGCATTATACTAAAGCCGGCCTTTCGACATAAGCTACTTTTCCATACGAACACAGAAATAATCCCATTTATATGTAGATTTTCTAATACTGAGCTTTTTAATTCCATTTATGCCTGTGATGAATTTTTATTTAATTTACAATTTAATAATAACCTTTTTGCATTGCAGATAATTTATATGCAAGTGACTGAAAGAAATGTAAGTATATTTTAAATTGAAAGAGGGACAATTGCAATCAAACGGAAACGATGAAAAGCGCAATCGGGTCAAGCACACAATCATGAAAACGATAGCATTGAGGGCCACATAGAGAAACAGAGAAATTAAAACAAAGCTTTCATTTATGAATGAGTAAGTACCTTTGAACGTAGGGTAAAAAATAGGCAGAAAAAAATTTTTGATCCTTATGCTCGTTTAATGGAAAAACCAAATGAAGGCCAGATGGCATACTTATTGGAGGCTATACGAACGAACACGTAAATACTATTGCCTGCAGAGAAAATTTTCACTGATACTATTATGTACATGATTGTAAAATATAACAAAGCATAACATAACATTGGATACTATAACTGATATTACATGATTGTAACATATAACATAACAGAACATAACATAACATAATAACTTAACATTAAATACTATAACATAACATAACTTAACATAGCACAACTTAACATTGCATATCATAGCATTACATAGCATAACACAACGTAACATACCCAACTGCCCAAATCTCCAGTACTCTCTCACTATTCCCACCACACGAAGAAATGAGACACAAAGACCTTAGCCATACCGAGATCACGATTGTACCTCCAGTAACTACTGATGAGGTGATATACACATTGGAACGAATAAAAGAAAACAAGGAACTAGGTGGGCCATAGCTTACAGGACTGCGGTTTAGATCAGCCCGGATAGATTCGTAAACTTACATATATACCACGTACCTAACGCTACAACGGTTAGTTTTGCTCAACCGTCTCCATACAAACCGCAATGTATGTTCGATACAGTGGCAGGAGTCTTTGAAAAAATAATTTGCAGTTGCCTTCAGGAGCTTTTAGAATGCACTACTGGTCTCTCCGACAAATAATTTAGCTTTAGACCGGCAGGATCTGCGATTGATACAATAAGGTTAGTGACTAACATAGCAGAGGAGGCGATTAGCGGAGGGCACTACCTGATCAGGTACTCTGTTGGCATCACATTGGAAGTCACCAATTTATGTATTTAACACAGAAACCTGGGGTAATATCCTGTTATCACTAAATTACAATATACCCATCTATCTGCCAGGAATCATCCGAACTTACTTCAGCGATGGAATACTGCAGGAAGACACAGCGGAAAAACCAAAACAATACAAGGTAACAGAAGACGTCTCACAGGGTTCAGTTTTTGGGGGGTGAGCCATCAGTATATTAAGGGGTCTTATAATTGCGTTGAGAACGGTGGACAAACGGCTGGAATATTTCGAAGCCAGATGCAGCAGCGAGGGTGCAAAGTTGACTAAATGGCGCAGGACTTCAGGGGCGGTGCAAAAAACGGAAGCAGGGAGACATAAAGAGAATATTAAAATCTTGATAGGCGGACACCACAATATGCTCACAGGAAGCAATCAAATACCTGGGAATTATGATCCACAGCAGGATAAGTTTCAAAGGCCACTAATCAACAGTAGACTTCAAGACGGCACGAGTAAACGGTGGGCCTCCTCTCCACAGTTGTGGACTCAATACTGCCTTATGCAGCTCCTGTTTGGGCCGAAGAAAAAAAATATCCATCTACGCCCAACCGAACGAATATGCAGGCACATTGCTCTTCAAATGGTATCCGAAGATGAAATTTGCGTTATCGCGGAAAAACAAATTGCGCTATAGAGGAATGGCAGAGTAGATGTGATCATTCGCCGAGTGGACGCTAACTAATCCCTCGTATTGATTTCTACTAACTCAAATCATAAGCGGGCATGGCTGTTTTCCGGAATACCTGTAACGGTTCTAACAAATGGAATGCAGTCCGCACGTTCGCAGTAAGTGTAATACGCAGATTGAAAAATGCAGCTGAAAATCGAAATACTTACATACTTATACAGTTCAGTACCGTAATGATATGCGCAGTAATTTCTTGACATCCTTTGAACAACCAAACTGACGCTAGAGCTTCGTGCTGCGGAAGGTCTTCTGACGTAATACCAAATCGGTGATCCAAAGAGGTCTAACCATTGATTTTAGGGGGTTAAAGTCCTACACTGACCAAAAGAAAAAAAGCAATCTTTCGGATATTTTGCAGCGGTAGGCCTTCTTTTTTCGATTCGATAGGAACAATAAGAACGGGGTTTTAAAAACGCAGGTGTTTTCTTTACGGCAAAATTGGATCATTGTACCCGAAAGAGTAGGGGTGTATAGTGACAGTCAAGCTAAACTAAAAACCTTGCAACCACTACTCATACTTCTTTGGATGTTCAAGATAAAAAACTCGACCGAAAAATCGGCATTTTAGTGGACCGGAGCTAGTTATAGCTACAATTAAAGCACTTTAGCTTAAACTTCTTTCGCAAATTTACATCAGCTACTGCTGGCGGATTTTCCGAGAGGGTGAATAAGCGCACAAACGTATTTGTATTGATTATCTCACACCTTACGAAAAAGTTTAATCAATTGGAAACTCATTAATGAGCACACCCTTTTGAAACAGGAAATAATGTGTCAAGCCGAAATGTATGAGTGCAACATAAATGAGTGTCCTCAATGCGGTCGCCGGAAAGTATGCTACTCATAAGTTTAATATGCATGCGAATATTAGCACTCGAAAAAGTAGGTTTGCAACAAAGGAGATTACAAATTGAGTAAACTTGCAGGCTGCGTTATTTGATATATTCTTTGCAGTGACCAAAAACAATTAGGGGATTCTCTCAAATTCGAGAAATATGGGAAAACTGGTACGTAGATGTCAAACGAACGATATTTAAACAAGTAAGAAAGTCTAAGTTCGGGCGGAGCCGAACATTAAATACCCGACGCAAGTATTAAATATATGTTTTTTCACCCTTCCGAAACCTTCCGCTAGATGGTAAGCCGAGGTGTATCAATTTTGAGTAAATTAGCGTCCTTCAATTTCGAAATATTGAAGTTTCAAGCATTTCTTAAATATACCGTTATATGAGAATCGGCCGTTATTTTAGTCCGATTTCAATAATTTTCAACGTTTTGCTTACACGTGGCAAGTACAATAACCATACGGAGTTTGGTACAAATTGGTAGAACGGTTACCGATATACTTATATGTGATCATAAGTGGGCGGTGCCACGCCCATTTTCCAAAATTTTACCATAAACGTATTTCCTGGTAAAGAATTGTTGCAAGCATAAATTTTGAATAAATTAGCTTCAATATTTAATGATTTATCGAAGATTTTGTATTTCTCTAAATTACCGTTATATGGGATGTGGGCGTGGTTATTGTCCGCTTTTAAAAAGTTTCGGCGGTTTTTATGCTGTACCAAGGCCAACAACTGTGCCAAGTTTGGAAGAAATTGGTGCAGCGGTTACCAAGATATACACATGTAACCAGAAGTGGGCGTGGCTACGCCCATTTTCCAAAAATTTATAATATTCTTATTTTTCGTCTAAAAATTATTGTAAATATCAATTTTGAGTGAATTATCTTCAGTAGTTACTAAAATATCGCAGTTTTCGTATTTCTGGAAGTTACCGTTATATGGGAAGTGGGCGTGGTTAAAGTCCGATTTCGCCCATTTTCAAAACCAACCTACCTTGGATTACCTACATACCAAATTTCGTTGAGATATCTCAATTTTTGCTCGAGTTATCGTGTACACGGACAGACGGACAGACGGACGGACAGACAGACATGGCTTAATCGATTTCTTTTTTCATCCTGATCATTTATGTATACATTTGTCTATATCTATCTCGATTCGTTTTGGCTGTTACAAACAACCGTTATGTGAACAAAATTAATATACCCTTGTGCACAAGTGCGCTCGGGTATAAAAAGTTGTATATGAAAATTAGCTTTAAAAAATTTGCAACCTGTTAAAAAGACAAAATTTTAATCAATAAGCTAAATGAAATACTGCAATATGGAAGTCAAATGAAAGAGGTTCAAACAAGCTTTGCTTCAAAAATATTTTTTAAAGGTATTGACAAATTTTCTTTAATCAATAAGCTAAATGAAAAATGCATTACAATATGGATGTCAAACGATATATATTGAAGAAAACTTTATTTTTAATATAAATATATGTATGTTAATATTGAAAAGGGTTGCCACCTGTTTGAGAAGCAAATTAAATTAAACAAAGAGCTAAATGAAAAATAACAATATAGATCTTAAACGAAAGGGGTTTAAAAAAGCTTCGCTTTGAATGGTATTCCGAAGGGGGGTTGCCAGCTTTTTGAAAGATAAATTTAAATTTAATCAGTGAGATAAATGAAAGTTCTCAATATGGATATCAAACCCAACAGGTTTAAGAAAGTTTAGTTTAGAACCGTTACTGAAAAGGGTTGCCACCTGTTTAAAAGACAATTTTAATTCAATAATTAAGCTATGTAAATTAAATGATTAAATATGGATATCAAACGAAAGAGGTTAAGCTAGCTTTAAACAGTTTTTGTGGTAGCATTGCTACATGTTTAAAAAGTTAAATTTAATTTAATTAATACATTAAGTGAATACAATTGGCCTATCTTGCGTATTTACGCAAAATTATTTTGAAACAATCACTAGCATTGTTGGCACCTTTCCAAAATTGGAATATGTAAATTTTTTTGGTTTAAGCTCAAAAAATAACAATATGATAGATATGTTTGGATGTGGACCCCTTTTCTTGATACATGATCTTATTGAGGCAAATTTTTAGAGTTGCCACCTATGAAAAAAAAATTATGTATATAAAGACAAGCTAAGAAATCTGAGTATTTTTTATAATGAAACAGACAATTTAGTTGAAATTTGACACATTGACCAAATTAATTTTGTTTATTTTGTCGACAGCTTTTAAATAAAATTTCCTATTACATAATTTATTTATCAAAAGCTAGTATGTTCATACATTAGGGTGCATCTCGATACAAAAAAATCGGTGATGTTTTCGCATCGGAATTATCAAACTTAAGACTTACATGAGCTAGACCGATTTGAAAATACCACCCAATATCGTATTATTCTTATTCGGTTCATAAAATGTTCACAGATTTTTATGCAGACCTTTTAAGCTTAAAGTTTTATATAATATGGAGCGATTGTTTTGAAAAATATTTTTTTAAATAATTTTAATGAAAACCAGAACCTTTTTGGTGATGCACCCTAACATACAAAAAAATTGCGTTGCGTGCTTAAAAAAGTAGCAACATTTTTACACACACACTGAAATATTTTATAACTAACATTTAAAAATAATTAAGGCATATTGTGCGCTAACAAAGTAGACGTCTATTTCGCAAATTCGACTAACAAAAAATGTATACAAACAAAAAACAAGTTCGTTGATTCAATAAAAATTGATGTTTGAGAATATGGCAAGTCAAATAGGAGTTAAAGAAAATTCACAAAAAAAAACATTAAATACTTAGTCGTAATTAAGGCGGAAATTGAACAATAAGGTACATAAAATAAAGTTTTCAAAATTTTCTTATACACTTCGCTACAAGAGTATAAAACAGACACAACACACAGAACACTAATACAAATATTTTTTTTTTTGTCTTTTTCAATTAAACATACCGCATTACGGCTGTCCAGTGCAGTATAGATAGAGTCACTCTACTCTATGTATGTATGTATGTAAGTAGTCTATAGCAAACAATAAAAACCAATTAATTTGAACGTTATATTAATTTAGAGATTTATTGTTACTCAACAGTTTTATGACTTCATTTTCCATTTTAAAATCAGCGCAAAAGATCGCAGTTATGTGATAATATGTATAAATTTGTGCTGATAATACGGACATATATATGTACTAGCAGACCCGGCGAACTTCGTCCCGCCCAAAATTTTTATATATTTTATTGAAACTTTTTGGTCAAACATTTTCATTAACAATTCACGTTTACGATTTTCATTGGCACATTTGTTTGCTAAGATTAAGGTTTGATGGTCATTTGCCCCTTTAAATAACCTAAGGAAAGTGTTATATCCGTTCTTGAAATTCTCCAGTTGTGCGGCATTTCATAGCACGGTTATTCGCTAAGCGAAATAAATTTTTTCCTCTTCACTCCCTGGCGGCAACAATGACCCGGTTCTATAGTGAATGTTCTAGAATCATTGTTCTACAGAAATGCAATATACATATACTTATTTCAGACGAAATACCTTAAAAGTTGAACGCATAATAATATTGGAAAATCACATCCATTGGGCCAATTGCAACGCAGGAGCGTTCGATATACTCAGTGGTGCAACAGGTCGATTTAATCTGACCTTCACGGCCTCTTTTCTCACTTGGCTATTTTTAGTAATAGCTCGACTTCAGCACCACTTGGCAGCACGTTTTGCAATAGTATTGCATACATATTTAAAACATTAGCCAAATCGGATCATAAATAAGATTTTTAGTAATAACTCAACTACAGCGCCAACTGTCGGATTAAATTGTGAAACTAAACCATCCAGAAACCCACTCAAATACAAAAAAGTTTCGTTAAAATCCGTACAACCATTTAGGAGGAGATCACTCACAAACACACCTACAGAAGATAAAAAAATGTATTCAAAGATAGCTAAAGCTCGGTAGGTTTGTAGGGGTGTGCCTTTTCAAATAGCCCAAATTTTCTCCATGAGTATGGGCTTGATTTCAACTATATACATATCTCCATACGAATACTTTCAGAGATATGCAGTATAATCGATTTATATGTGAGGTGCCACGCCCCCCTTTCCAAGGGCTGCCCTCTTTCTTCAAGAGTATGCGATTGATTTCGTATATCTCCATACCAAGTTCCATGAACACTTCCAAAGATAGGCAGTATGAAAAATTCGGTTTGTATGGAAGATGCCACGCCCCCTTTTCCAATAGTTCCAATTTTTCTCCAAGAGTATGCGATTTATTTCGTACATCTCCATACAAAACTCTAGAAATCTACCAAAAAATTTCCAGAGATAAGCAGTATGAAAAATTCGGTTTGTATGGGAGATGTCACACCCCTTTTTACAATAGCTAAAATTTTTCTCCAAGGGTATGCGATTGATTTCGTAAATCTCCATACCAATTTCCAAAACTCTACCATGCACACTTTCAGAGATATGTAGCATGAGAAATTCGGTTTGTATGGGAAGTGCCACGCCCCCTTTACATATAGATATTTTTCAAGCCTAATATCATCCTTGGGACACGTGCGGCAGGTGGCAGTTTCAAAAAAATCGGTTTAGCCGCTCTCGAAAACTAACAAACGGCTTTCTAAATATATATTAGTTGAGATATATTATATATTATAATTATATTTTGACAGTATCCGTTGTTTCTGATTGGCGCAAAAAAATCTTGCCTAGTGACGAATTCGCCCCTTGATATGTCGTTACTTAAAGCTATTTATACTCGAAATTGCATGAAAATTGGAAAATAGGAATCTATAGCTTATCCAGGCAAAAAGCTACCTACGTACCGAATTTTAAGCAAATCGGACCATAAATACGATTTCTTCGAAAAGATCGGTCCCTAGTCCACTACTCGGACAAAATTGATCATATATGCTAATATATGCTAAAAAGCTACCTACGTACCGAATTTTAAGCAAATCGGACCGTAGATATGATTTTTTCCGAATAGATCAGTCCCTGGTCCACTTCTCGGAAAAGATGGACTATATATCCTATTATATGCTAAAAAACTACTTACGTACCGAATTTTAAGCAAATCGGACCATAAATGCGATTTTTTGGAATAGATCGGTCCCTGGACCACTTTCCGGAAAAAATGGGTCATATATGCTAATATATGCTAAAAAGCTACTTACGTACTAAATTTTAAGCAAATCGGACTATAATAAGATTTTTTCGAATAGACCGGTCCCTGGTCCACTTACCCGAAAAAAAGTAAAATTTTTTAGCTTAAAACATGGTGGTTACTGAAAGCTATTTGTATACAAAATTTCATGAAAATAGGACCAGCCGTTCGCGAGATTACCTGTTACAAAAAAAAAGGGACTTCTCTTTATATAATTAGTGTAGATATGTGTCTATATATTCAGCAGTTGACAGAAGATTTATTTAAATAGAAACTAACCCAGCAAGCAAAATGAAGACCACTCTACTAATGTATAAGTAAATCATAAAGTTTGTAAGTGAGAGTGTGAGGTTACTGTTTGTTGCTCTTCGACGCTAAGACAGCTGAACGGATTTGTATAGAGTTTGGCACACAGCTAGCTTATGACCTGCACGTATAGGATATTTTAGATAAAAGGTTTCCACCTGTTTTAAAAAGTTAAAATCCATTAATTAATGAGCTAAATAAAATTTTGTGACAATGTGGGTATCGAACGAAAGGGGTTTAAAACCGTCTAAGTTATTTTTTTTTTTGAAGAGAGCAGAAATTTAAAATCAAGTTAAATAATAAATTAAACTAAATACTTTAATATGGGTATCAAATGAAAGAGGTATAAGAACATTAAATGTAATACTCCAACTTGTATACCAAAAGAAGTAATTTTCAAAAAGCTTAAGAATGCTTATTTACTGTTTCAAAGGCAATTCAAACTAAAGGTATTTAAGACAGCTTTAGAAGCCGTCGAGACAGGAACAGCATATACATATGTATATAATACTTTAAGATCAGGCGGTAAATACCGAAGATATGACGAAACATGTAACAATGGACTCCTATGTATGTTCGGCCAAATAAAAAAAAATTAAATTGCCTTGCAAAAATATGTTAGACTAATTTTTTTCATATGGTCTCATGTACAGTTGTGGTCAATCAAAATGATGTTGTTTGCAACTTATGTTTATTTACTTATTTAAAAGTTTTAAAGTTTGCACAAAATTCACAAAAAATTTTAAACTTAAAAAAAATGTCATCAAAACTTCAAATTTTTTTCAGAATTTTTAGAAAATTTTCGAGTGTGCAGTTTTATAACCCGTTGAATTCAATATAATAAAATGAAAGTTTCAAGACACTTACTTTTTTAGTATTTGTTTGTTTTTGTAGAGGGTTTTGACCATTTTCCTCCATATAAAATTAGATATTGTTCATGCGTTATATGAAAGAAAATGCGGAACACGAAAAAAAATTCTCAAAAATCAACGGTAGCTTTAGATATTTGAAACTTGCACTTTATTATACTAGAAGTGAATGAGGTACAAAACTGCTTACACTAAAAATTCTAAAAATTCTGAATAAAAAGTTTGAAATTTGTATGCAATTTTTTTTAAGTCAACAACGAGCACTACCGCACCACTTTTGTTACCTGCAATCGACACCCATAACGGGTCGGCAAAATTTGGTGTCAGCAGGTTATTGTGTGATATCTCAACTCTCGATTTTTTCTTCGGCGTTATGTGAAGTCAAAAGTCTTAAGTTTTAATTAAAATTTAAAAAAGGTCTAAAGTTTGGTACCAGAACGTCTAAAGGAATAATTTTGGAAGGTGCCCGAATACTATCTCGGAAAAAACTTTTCTTGGACCAACTGCATCTACATACATATACATCTAAGTATTTGCGCTGATGTCTTTCTATTAAGGCGATTAATATATGTGTACATATATATATATGTGTATATATATATGTATATACATATAAATACATTTACATAAGTATGTATGTATGCAGTCAGTGGCGCGCCCAGTTAATTCTTTTAGGGAGAGTTCTGAATCAATTTCGACCAATTGGCATGATAAAATATTTTGGTCAAAATCAACGGATATTAACGAAATTTACCTATTTTTACAACGCTTTTTATTTTGTATTGTACATACTTACATAAATTCGCCATGACAGTTAATAGTCGACTTTAGATATATAGAGAAATCAGCCGTCATCGATTCGCGGTTTGCTATCTTTGAGTTCCGGTCCCTTAACGAAAAATTGTGTATGTGAAAGCAACAACAAAGTTAGGTAGCAAGGATAGACGATAGCGAGTTTGGTTGTACCTCATTGAGTTCGTTCGTTCGCCACTCGCTACCTGTTGGCGAATCGATGACGGCCTCCCAATCAATCCCTGTGAATTAATTATTAATGTCAACTGCGATGCATGAATTTATTTGTGATAAAAAATCGATAAAATTGAGAATGGAGAACTTTAATTACTTTAATAATAATAGGTTATCAAAAAAAAATTAATAATACTCGAAAAAACTTCGTCGTATTTTAGAAAATAACAACAATTACTATTAAAAAATCGATTTTAAAAATGCCAGTGCCGTTACCACAAAATTTTCTATCATTTACTTTCTAATAACTTTAAAAATATTTGATGATTTGACTATGTCGCCAGGTTTTTACTTTTACTTTACTTTATAAGTATTTCAAAAATTTTCGAGGGCTTTTCAACTCCAAACC
>NW_023458559.1:12020546-12023014 GCF_013731165.1 Rhagoletis pomonella
AAAAATGCATGAGGTTATCAATTCATAATATTTTGTTTTCATTTTGTGCTATGTAAGAAAGTTAACAGATAACTTTGGACCACGTGAACCGTTTTCGAAATTTGTTGTTTACTCCATACCATTTTGATTTGTATCTGTTCATTGGATTATGAAGAGATTAACGGTAATCCCAAATTTTTTATGCGGGAATTGAACGCGGATAATTATTTTTAATTTTTTATTTTATTTAGCTTGTTTGTTTTGTTTTAAAAATTTCATTTCTTTTTTTGCAAATTTTATTTTATTCTATTGTGATTAGGTTTGAACATTTCATTTGAATTTTATAATTTTTTATTTTTTTTTTTGTGTTTCTGATCTTTTTCTTTTATTTTTTAAATATTTATTTAACGGTTATTCCAAAATTTTATCTGACGGTAATTCAAAAATTTTTACACGGGAATTGAAAACGGTTATTTTTTAATATTTTACTTTATTTGGTGTTAGTATGTTTTATTTTAAAAACTTCTTTTCTTTGGCAAATTTTATTTTATTCTCTTGTGATTAATTTTAAATATTTCATTTAAATTTTATAATATTTTATTATTTTTTTGGATATCTTATCTTTTTCTTTTACTTTTTTAATATTTTTATTTCACTTTTTATTTTATTTGAGTTTTTCCCTTTATTTCATATTTTATTTAATTTTTTAATATATTGTGATTTGTTTTATTTGTTATTTTTCTTTTTATAAAACTTTTATTTCATTTTTTATTTATTATGGTATTATATAAATACAAACATAGAAAATTAATAAATAAATATAAAAAATATATAAATATAAATATGGTTTTATTTTCATTTATTTCGCATTGCTTTAGTTCACTTTATCGCTAAATTTTTATTTATTTTATTCTATTGTGATTGATTTTCAATATTTTATGTTGTTTTTATAATCTTTTAGTAATTTTGGTTTACTTCTTATTTTTTTTATTTCTTTATTTAATTCTCTTTATGTATCATTTTTTTTTATTAAATTTTTGTTTAAGTTTTAAACTTTAAATCAGCGAAGAAGTCTTATGAGGAGATATTGTGATCTCCGAAATAGCAGCTATAACTTCTGCCAAAAATGTAAATTAGTGTTTGATTTTCCACAAAAAAAAAAAAATCATTAAAAACGCCTACAAGCGCAATAAAATTATTTAAAATAAATTTTTATTAGGCCAAAAAATAACAAAAAGAATTGTTGAACTTTATTTTGATTTTTTTTGTTATATTCAATTAACAATTTAAATATGTTATATTATTTACATATTCAATTAAATTTTTTTATTCTTAGCTTCTTTTTTGAATTTATTTTATTTATTATTAGTACTTTTTATTAATTTTTTTTTATTAGCATTTTATTTTATACTTTTTTATATTAATTTATTTTACTTATATGCATAGTTTCAGCTTATTTACTTTTTCAAGTTTAATTTTTATTTGTTCTATTGGATTGATTTAAAATTTTTTTTATTTTGTATTATATGTAATTAATATCACTTTATTCAATTTGTTGTATATCTAATTTCTTGGTCTTATGTTTATTCTTTTTTACTTTTAGTTATTGTTTATTTTAATTTTTAAAATATTTTTTTATATAAACAATATTATATATTTTTCGAGCTCAACACATACATATGTATATATGTATGTTTATTGTGTGTAATTGTAATAATGTGTTTTTTCAGTGCCGATGATGACTTCAGACTGAAGTCGAAATATCGACAAATAAAAACGAATGCAAAATCAAAAATTGTGTTTTAATTTTCATGTGGTCTTGAGCTCGAAAAATATACAATATTTTTTTTATGTAATTTTAAATTTATTTTATTTTATTTGATGTACGATTTTCCGTCAACCCTTGTCAAATTTGGTTTGTATATTATTTTACTTAGTGTTTTTGGTATTTTTTATGCTTTTTATTTTTATATTACTTTTATTTTGTACTCTATTTTTATTTTATTATTTTATCTTTTGTATTTTATTTACTTTAATGTTTTGGATACCTTTTTTTATTAATTGTTTGTTATCTTTATTTTTATACCTTTCATGAGCATGAAATGGTATTATAACTTTGGTCCGATGTTTGTAAGTACCAGGATAAGAAGAGATAGACCCATTAAAATGTATACTTAAATGATCAGAACGGCGAGCTGAGTCGATTAAGCCATGTCCGTCTGTCCGTCTGTCTGTCTGTCTGTCTGTCTGTCCGTCTGTTTATATGCAATCTAGTCTCCCAGTTTTCGAGACATCCGGATGAAATTTGGTAGGTGAGTGTATTTTTATAATGTATTAATCATTTGTCGGAACCGGAAGAATTGGACCACTATAACATATATCTCCCATACAACTGATTGTTCAGATATGGGATTTTTCGTTATAACTTCTCCATTTATGCAGCTAGGAACATGAAATTTTGCAATACTTCCACCCATTATAAACAGAAA
>NW_023458559.1:12023114-12027984 GCF_013731165.1 Rhagoletis pomonella
CGTTTAGTTATCGAGATATCTGAAGTTGAAGTTTAAAAAAATCGAAAAATTTTTACCGTTTTATTTTCTTAAAGAATACCTCAAAATAAACCGAAACAATTAAGTAAGAATTATCGATAGCTCGATTTGTTATCGAGATATCTCATTTTGAAGTTTTAAACAAATCGATAACTTTTTTGCGTTTTACTAGACCAGATAATTTTGTTTTTTCAAACTTCTAAAATGAAGTTATCGATAAATCGCCTAGTTAGCGAGATATCGATGATACAGGTTTTTCTGTATAATACCCTAAAATATGCCGAAAAAATTAAATATTGCGATAATTCGACTATTTATTATATTAAATAAAAACAAAAACATTTCATTATAAATTTCAGTACAAACAATATATTATGCATCATCATTACTATCATCGTCACCATCTTCCTCGTCGGAATCACTGCCATGAGCACTGTTATTGTCTCTGACATAAGCTTTTGGCAAATTTAAGGATGGAGATTGTAACATATCCACAGCTACTTTTGGTAGGCTGTGTAATTTTTTTTCAGGCAATTTTCTCCTGCTTGATATTATTGGATCAGAAGTAATCAGCATCATGTTAAAAACGTCTTGATTCGACTTTTCTCGATCCATTTTTCTGGAATTACTCTCTCTATATTTTTTGAAATTTTTGTTGCTAGCTTCCTGCGCTTCTTCCGATAATTGGCCAATCGGTAACAATGCGTATGCTATTATTTCAGGTCCGTGAATAAAAAATTTATGCAATGTTGGAGGCATATAGTACCACGGATAATGTTCTACAAATATTCTAGCCGTCTCATGTGCATATTCCCGAAACTTATGTACATTTACGTCATGACCACACGAAACAACAATCAGTATATTATGCATTCGGACTATTAAATTAACGTTGATTTTCGTAATCTCCGCTGATAGTTCCGCATTCTGAAAAAAACGCCTGGCCGTATTTCCGTCATTGGAGCTACCGAATCCGGGTTTTGGACAATCAACAATTAAACCAGTCCTCTCTTTAAATTGCTTTTGAATTTCTGCTTTAGTTTTTTCCACAATTTGCTTTTCGGAGTCTGATCTAGCTTGCCATTTTTTGATTGGCAGTTTATATGACAGATGAAGAAGGCACTCAAAAAGTAGTATCCATCCATGCAAAATTGATAACCCAAATTGTAAATTATCAGTGTTAATTTCCTTTTTTATCATTTTATCGATTTGGTTGAAATCTTTGCTGGTGGAGCCGCATAAGTAACACTTTTGTGTAGATGTAGTTTCAGTGAGAGCGTTACAAACTTTACCGTCTATCATCGATAATATTAAGCTATGTCTTACTACTACAATTTTCTCACCAAGTTCCACAGTTGAATTATTTAGATGTTTAATTTCTTCGCTGACTCTATCATGCTCTAGCCTTGACGTAATTGCTGTTTCTTTGATGAACTCCATTTTCAAAGGTCTGCAGAATCTGGTAGAAGAAGGGCGAGGATTCTGCCATGTAATTTTTTCCCCGAATTCCAACCTTAATGGCACAATTGATGTTATTAACACAGAGGAATCTGTAGCTTCTGTGCCATGAAATGCTTGTTTATATGAGCTATGGCCAGAACTCCCATCGAAGCCCCATTTTGTATATAAACATAATTCAGACAGTTCTTTTTTGTTTAAAGAATCAATCACTCTGTTTTGCAGCAGTACTAGGCGTTCAACAGTGTGATTAAGAAGCGCCTGTAAATCAAGTTCGACTGAGGATTCACATACTCTCATACTATCGCTTTTTGGATAACATTGTTTTTTTGCTAACTGGACAGCAGTGTACGAGGGAAACCTTTCTGGAGCAGCCTGTTTCACAATATTATATTGATGCCGCGATAGTCCAGCTTCAACCAAAACAGCTAATGCTTCTTCACTACTCAGTTTGTTGGACACCACCGACTTAAGTAAACTTTTCTATATTTATCCGCTCTCGTTGGTGAGCAAGAAGCTACATCATGTACTAACTTAGACGCCCCAATATTACCAGATTCCCTTAACTTCACTTGAGTTGCAAAAGCTAGCATTGATAACGATGTGTTGTCTCTCAAATCCTTGGTTTTTTTGTACTTTGTTTTTGGGCCGTATTCTTCGAAAGCAATCTCTTTGCGACCTCGTTTTAGCTGTTTAGTAAAAAAAGAAATAGAAGAGTCTAACCAATTCCGATGGGTTTTAAAGAAACGTTCTTCTTTTCAATGACATCTTGTCCATCGCGTTTTAAATTCGGAGATGAAACGATTCATTGTGGCATTAAAAACAGGAATATCTTCATCTGATGGTCCAGTAAGCTTATTTATTTCTTCCTTTAAATAGTTGAACTTATCTTCAAAATGCTGGAATCCTGAGTTTTGCGTTAAGTTGTATAGATGTTGACGAGTGAACATACGTGTGCATGAACTTATCCCTAACAAAATAGATAAAACATTTGTTAACTTTTGAAGTGGAAATAATTTTCCATTTAGCTTTTCACAATTAAATTGACATTCACTTGCACAAAACTAACATTGTCTATCGAAAAAAATAAAGTAATAAACCATCACAACAGCGCTGCAGCGTCACAAACAAAAAAAAAATTTTAAGTTTGCCTCCGGTGGGATTCGAACATGAGACCTCCGGATTACTAGGCCAGCACGCTACCTTCGTAACCACGACAGGTTGCGATAAAGTTAGATTAAACTGTATTTTAAGTGATTTCATATCTAACGCTTTACGATCTTTACAAATCAGTAATACAACAACGACACAAAACAAATAATAAATATCAATAAGAAAACAAAACAGAAACACAAAACGCCAGCAACACAAAACATGCAAGGAAATTGATCATTTTTGTCCACTGACATTATGAACAAAAAGTTGAATTAATCAAAAGAGCCACAAAAGCGCACCTCAATTTTTTGCAGAAACATCGTATACAATCCGCAAAATTAAAAAAAAAAAAATCATAGCGCGATCTGGTCCGATAATTAACTATATGTCCAACTATATACCACAAATATTCACATTTTGGGGACTTTGAACAAAAAAAAATTTTTTAAATATTAAATCACTTTTTTTGCTGCAATACTTATATCTGAAAAATAGTTCAATACCTGAAGTTGAAGGCTCCATACTCAGACTTAGATTTCACTTGAAAATTTTTTAACGAAAAAACACTTTGATTAACTTGAAATATCAATTTTACAGCGGGCGCAAGCGAATAGAGAATGAAAGTGTAAATTCAAAAACACAATGCAGCTGCACTATACAACTTAGCGCCGTTATTTTTTCGGTTAGTGATGCAGAATTATGTCTAGTTTCTGTGGTTATTAAGTATTCGAGTGTTATTTCAAAATAAATTTTTTAATTAATCTACACTTTTGATACCCAATACCCCAGTGTGCGCCGCTGCTAAGAACGTAGCAAATAGTCCATCCAACTATCATTGCCATCTAACGAAAGAAGACATAATATCTGAGATATCACGACGACGTCACTCCACTCTTCTAGGTGATTGGAAATCCCACTCCCACCACTACGCAACCGTTAACCCAACAAGGACTAAACCCATATTTCCTTCTGTTTTGCCTTTAAAAATATTGAAACCTTTCATTCGTTTACGTCTTCGTCGCACCATACCTACACACTAGGGTTATGATTTTTTTACACTTTTTTTAAATTTTGATTTGCCTGTGCTTGCATTTAATGAACTTTTGTCCATATATTACTTTTTTGGCGATATTTTTGTTGGTTCGTGAAAATACCTCCCACGCACACTATCTGTTGCATGGCAAAGCCCCATACCTAGTATAAAAATTCGACCGAAATTCCTTTTTACCTACCAAGTTTAGATTTAAAAACGATGTGTATCAGCACTAAAATCCACGAATCTATTTTACTTTAATAAAACCATAAAACATTTGAGAAGAAAAACATGTTTGGATATTAATTTTCTCCACTTAGAAACTGATAATAAATTCCGCTATGCGCGGGAGTTTTTTCTATAATTTATCAAAATTGTTGTTATTTTTTGGAAATTCATACAAAAGTTCATCGTTTGCCACCACAGGAATTTAAATCTAAAAAAATCATAACCCTACTACACACTCTCATCCTTTGAATCGTTCACCACCAAACAAATTTCCCTACTGCGGCGGATTAATATTACTGGAGCACATACTATCATCTTGCCAAAAAATACCAGTTCCCATCAGCACCGCTTTTGAATGCTTTAATCATCTCAATCTGCTCAAAGAGCGCTCGTCAAATAACCGAAGAACAATATACATATAACTTCCTTAAATCAAATGACTTGCTAAGATGGATATACGTTCAACCTACATAATACTTGTATTGTAATTTCATCTTAAACTTAGTAACTTTGTAGTTTAGCATAATGTAACTAATCAGACAGCTGATGGCCTTTGTTACTAGCGTTTAAAACTTATATTAATAACTTGTTATTATTTAAGTTAAGTAAAAAAATAAATCTAATATATAAAAATCTCGTGTCACGGTGTTAGTGGTCGAACTCCTCCGAAACGGCTGGACCGATCTTTATGAAATTTTTTGTGTATATTTGGTAGGTATGAGAATCGGATGTAAAGTATATTTCATACCGCTAGGTGCAGGGGGCGTGGCACCTCCCATACAAACCGAATATTTCATACTGCATATCTCTGGAAGTGTTCATGGTAGAGTACTCTAACTTGGTATGGAGATATATCAAACCAATCGCATACTCATGGAGAAAAATTGTGATTATTGGAAAAGGGGGCGGGGCACGTCCCATACAAACCGATTTTTTCATACTGCATATCTCTGGAAGTGTTCATGGTAGAGTACTCTA
>NW_023458559.1:12027994-12028370 GCF_013731165.1 Rhagoletis pomonella
TGGAAAAGGGGGCGTGGCACCTCCCATACAAACCGAATTTTTCATACCGCATATCTCTGGAAGTGTTCATGGTAGAGTACTCTAACTTGGTATGCAGATATATCAAACCAATGGCATACTCATGGAGAAAAATTGTGGTTATTGGAAAAGGGGGCGTGGCACCTCCCATAGAAACCGAATTTTTCATACTGCATATCTCTGGAAGTGTTCATGGTAGAGTACTCTAACTTGGTATGGGGATATATCAAACCAATCGCATACTCATGGAGAAAAATTGTAGTTATTGGAATAGGGGGCGTGGCACCTTCCATACAAACCGAATTTTTCATACTGCATATCTCTGGAAGTGTTGATGGTAGAGTACTCGAACATGGTA
>NW_023458559.1:12028470-12034050 GCF_013731165.1 Rhagoletis pomonella
ATTTGTGCCACGTTAATCCGTATCACACGCGCGCGTTTGGTTGGAAAGGTGGGTGGGTGCGGGTAGGCAATGGCTCAACAGGAAACAAATTCAATTCCGTGTAATTGTCTAACAATTTGCAATTTGTCATTCTACATAAATGTGTTTACTAAGGCGAAAATGTGAGTACTTATGTTATAAATCCGGCATCATCATCAAATTTCATTAAAAGCTGCTTAGGCTTCCATATAAGTGTAGCAGCACAAGTAGAAGTTTTTAGGGTTGATTTTATTTTTCTAGTAACACTTTCTTTGCTAAGTATTTTGTGTGTCATTCATTGTGACAAAAATGAAAGCGAACTCGAGCTTTGGACGCCAAGGCAACAAAGTCCTTTGCTTTTGCTTTTCGGCTTTAGAGCGCTTTTTACTGCTTTGTTTCATTTAGCTGTCTTTCAGCTGCCAGTTTATCTGCAACTCAAACTCTATGGCATTTTTATACCCGTTGTTGCTGCCTTTGGAATTGTCAAAGTAAAGAATGCCATTACATTTCATCTGCTTATTGCTTATGGCCTTGTGTTAATTTTTAGTCAAATCTTCTGGGCGTTTTCATTTTCGAGTTGTAAGGCGAATGAAATTTCATTGCAATTATGCTGAAACAATTTCCTGTAGGTGGTACTGTTTTATTAAGCAAAGGTTGTTAGGACCACACTAGCAATTCCAGGAAACTCTAGGGACCTAGATAGGCTGGCAAATCGCTTTACTGCGGCATGTGGCAAGGCTCTGGATCAGGCCTGCCCCATGGTAAAGCCGAGAGGCAAAAAGAAACCACCTTGGTGGAGTACAGAGATTGACGAGGCCCGCAAAAATTGTCGTAGAGCCTTCAATCTCGCAAAATCCTCGGGAGGCGATACGCAATGGGAAATCTATAAGTTAAACTTGAAAGATTACAAGAAACTACTAAGGAAGAGCAAGAGATCCTCATGGAGGAACTTTTGCAGTGGTATGGAATCCGTATCAGAAGGTTCTAGGCTCAGGAAGGTTCTCTCTAGTTCACCTCGTATCGCCCCGGGATGCTTGCTAAGATCCGACGGAGCGTGGACGGAAACTGGGGAGGAATCCCTGGACCATCTTCTGAGCACGCACTTTCCAGGCGCCACCGAGCAGCCATTGAACGGGCCAATAAGAAATAGAGGTCAACCGGTTACGGTAGACCTCATCACCAAAGAAAAACTGATGTGGGCAATAGGGTCCTTCAAGCCTTACAAATCTGCGGGTCCAGATGGTGTTACACCGATTCAGCTACAGCAATCTATGGAGCTAAGCTCTAAATGGCTGTATGTTATTTTTAAGGGAGTCCTCACTCTCAACTACATTCCGGAGACCTGGCAAAGGTCAAAGGTTGTCTTCATTCCTAAAGCGGGAAAAACATCCCATACTCGCGCCAAGGATTTTAGACCTATCAGTCTATCATCCTTCCAGCTCAAGATATTGGAGCGACTGATTGAATCCTTTCTTAGGGAATCGGTTGCAGATAAGCTTATGGCTTCGCAGCATGCCTATATGAAGGGGAAGTCCACCGAAACAGCGCTACACGAAATCGTGTCGCATATTGAGAAATCCCTTGCGATAAAGGAATACACCTTGATAGCATTCTTAGACATTGAGGGTGCGTTCAACAACATCACACCTGAAGCAATCACATCAGCTCTAACTGGTCTGGACATCGACTCACGGCTGGTGTCGCTTATACGACAGCTGCTAGTTGGCAGGGTCGTGCGGGCGGAACTGGCGGGCGTGTCGCTGGACAGATACGTTTGCAGGGGAACCCCGCAGGGTGGGGTCCTCTCCCCCCCTTCTTTGGGTCATGGCGATTAATGAATTATTGCAGACCCTGGAAGGGGCGGGAGGCTCCAAGGTCATAGCGTATGCTGACGACCTTGCGGTGGTTGTGAGTGGAAAATTTCCACAAACTCTTTGTGACATTATGCAGGACAGACTAAGGTTAATCGAGAGATGGACCAAGGAAAAAGGTCTGGGTGTCAACCCAGAAAAAACGGACCTGGTGCTCTTTACCAGGAAGTACAAAATCCCCTCACTTCAGCTCCCTGCCATAGGCAATAAGATTCTGAAGCTAGGGGAGTCTGCAAAATATCTAGGCGTAGTCCTGGACAAAAAGCTTAACTGGGCGCAAAATATACAAGAGCGTGTTAAAAAAGCGACGGTAGCCCTCTACAGTTGCAAGGGGGCGATTGGGCGTAGCTGGGGGCTGTCCCCTAGCATCATGTATTGGTTATACACGGTAGTTGTTAGGCCGATTCTATTATATGGGGTCTTGGTATGGTGGCCAAGTCTCAACAGGAAATCTACAACAGAAGCACTCCAAAAGGTGCAAAGAACTGCGATGCTCTGCATCTGTGGGGCCCTGCGCACAACTCCATCGGAGGCTATGTGCGTGCTCCTCGATATTTTACCAATTGAAATTGTTGGAAAGCAATCAGCGGGGTGTGCCGCCTTGAGGTTGAGGGAACTACCAGGCTGGAGGGACACTCAGGAAGGCCACACCGCAATCTTAAAGGACATAAATATACCGGACACGGATTACTGTGCACCAAGGTTGAACTTCACAAAGAGGTATAGGATTTCCATTCCAGATAGAAAATTCTGGTCAGGAGGGGCTCCCGATGACAATGGATCACTCCACCTCTACACCGATGGCTCTAAGCTGGACGGCAAGGTAGGAGGGGGGGTCTTCTCGGCCCGACTGGGGCTGGAAATATGTTTTCGCTTACCCAACCACTGCAGCGTCTTTCAAGCTGAGGTCGCTGCCATACAGGAAGCGGTTGAACACCTACGTACAAGAGAAGTCATTTATAACGATATCTTCATCTACTCAGACAGTCAGGCCGCACTCAAAGCGCTCGACTCGGTCACATGCAGTTCAAAAACCGTAGCGGACTGTCGCAGATCTCTAAACGAGATGGCTGAGCAGTCTGCTCTTCACTTGGTATGGGTTCCGGGGCACCGGAACATACCAGGCAACGAAAAGGCGGACGAACTTGCAAGAGAGGGCACATCCGCTCCACTTTCGCAGGCCTGGAAGGGATTAGGCATGCCGCTCGCTACCTGCAAGCTCATTCTAAGGGATCTGTCTCTTAAACTAGCAAGGGACAGGTGGGATAGCCTCACCACTTGCAACAACACGAAGCTTACATGGCCTAAATGGGACAAAAAGCGGTCGAAGGATCTCCTCATGCTGAGCAAAGGAGACCTAGCCGCAGCTGTGGGTCTGCTAACAGGCCATGTTGCTATCGGGGGGCACGCGGAGAGGTTAGGGATCCCCCATAACGACTTCTGCAGAAGCTGCAGAAATGAGGAAGAGCCAGAAACCTTGCGGCACCTGTTATGCGAGTGCCCCGCACTTTGTAGAAGAAGACAAAAGTTCATGGGTTCAGGATTCTTTGAGGACCTAACCGACATAGCCGAAGTAGGCATACGGCAACTTCTGGGTTTCGCAAAATCCACACGATGGTTTGAGTAGGAGGGTTCTAACGATCCGCGTGGTATCACAACGGGCCCACAACCTAGGGCCTATGTGTGCTAGTGGGGTCACTGGCAGCCACTTTAACCTAACCTAACCTAACCTAATACGGAATACACAGTGAGTACCAATACGAGTAGGCATCGATACTTTAGATCCGATATTTTTCAGGCATCGATACTTTTTTTCGATACTACTTCCAAGTAAAAATATCGATACCTGCATGGTATCGTTTCATCCCTACAAGTTTATTTATATGGGCGACTTGCAGAGTCTTCTTCGCTCCATTTCTTTTTCCATTAAGAAAATTCTGTGGCAATCGTTCCCGTGTCAATATTTTTGTAAATATTTAATAAAACACTTATTTGCCGCATCAAAATAGGTGTTGCCCTGTGTTACCCACACTATATATTATATAAAGATAAGCTCCTTTTTTTATAAGAGGCGATCTCGCGTACCGATTTTGTTTTAATTTTGGTCACCTACTGCAGAGATTCGATATATTAAGGCAGCGTGGCATCGCCCATACATATCGAATTGTTCGTACCGTATATCTCTGGAAGTATTTGAAGTAGTGTCCTGGAAATCGGTATAGAGATTTTGGGGCTACTGGAAAAGGACGCGTGGCGCTTTCCAAACATATTAAAACCTTTACCTATCTGTAAATATGTATATACACCTAGAAGTGTTTCTCTTTCATAATAATTTTTTTGTTAATTTTTTATAGAAATATATTTTGAATCAAATGGCACCTAATTTTGAGTAGGCAGTTTTGTAGTTCACTCAATTTCAGTATCATAAAGTACAAGTTTTAAATAGCTATAAGTTACGTTTGATTTTTGATAACTTTTTCGCTGATGATGTAGCGCACTTTCTCCGTATAAAGAATGCGTGATAGTTTTTTTTATGGGAAAAAATGCTGAAGACTGTCAGTATGTAAAAGACTTATTCTGGTGGATTAACTCCTCCTAATTGACGATTTTAATGACATTTTTTTATGTGTTTGAGTAGGTTCCTGTACAGTTTAAGTCCAAACGCCAGGTGGCGCTGGAGTCGAGTTATTACTCAAAATCGTATTTGTGATCCGATTTGACTTATATTCGAGATATATATGTATTGGTAACGATAGGGGTAATACTATACAAAAAAGATGCGCAAGGTGGCACTGGAGCCGAGTTATTTCCAAAGATCGTCAATTCGGAGGCACCAGGGATCAAAGTAAAATTACCCCCGTTAAATCAACCATCAGAACCATTGCGGTGCTTGCTTTACGGTGACTAAACAGAATGTGGACCAATAATACTCACCAGTTTGGAAATTGCCACCACATATAGTATACAGATTCAGGGACGATTCACCATCGAGCCGCAAGGACTTCTTCCCGGTATAACGCTTTCGCCAAGTTATTTAAGACGGCAATAGAGGATATCCCTTCTGTCGACCATAAAACCAAACGTTAACGTGAATTGCTGGTGAAAACCTTGGACCAAATGTTACAATAAAAAATTAATTTTGGGCGGGACGAAGCCGGATCTGCTAGTTTATTAATAAAATATTGCAGCGAAAAAAGTTTTCTTTTGTTGTACTTCAGAAGAATAGAAGTTTTTCCAAATGTTTGCCAGTCAACCGATTTCTTGACGTGGTTATCAGTGTTGCCAGAAATTTTTGGAGCGGCCGGCTAGATTGGACAAAAAATACGGCTAAAATGTTTCAACTACAATTCACATGTTCTATATAAATACAAAAATTACAATTAGAAAGACTAATAAATCCATAAATTTTTTTTTTGTTAACAAAGATATACGTAGCTAAGCAGAACACCACCTTATTTTTGTTTAACAAAGGAAACTGTCGTTATACTAACCCGGTGGGAAAATGTAAAGTATAGTAATCGAAAAAATAATCAGTAAAACAACCCTTTTCACATTCGAAAATGCATTTTTTCCCCCAGGGCGATGTCCTAAGTGGGGCATTCAATTTTGCATTACATTAGAATGCTGACTACATATTAAACAGTAATTGGATTGGAATGTATTTCATAAGAAATACATTCGATTATTTATC
>NW_023458559.1:12034150-12044992 GCF_013731165.1 Rhagoletis pomonella
TTTTAACAAGTTTATGACATTTAACTAAACTCATGCTACCAGATTCACTAGCAGCAAAATTTTTGTTTCTTGTAAAGTAAAAGAAAATTTTGAAGTTAGTGATGTTGAATGAAAATATTAAAAGTCTTGCTCGTTTCCAAACTGCCAGAATTCGTTACACCTGAGCAAAGGTTCGAAAATAATGTTTTTTGCTTTTCCAAGGATAGAGTACATAATACAATCTAATGTAGTTTGATGACAAATTCCTAACGCAAAATATTTTTAAACCTCTAAATAATGTACCGTTATCCGTGGAAGAGGGAGAAGGTCGAGTTAAAATGATGCGCTGCAACTTGTAACAATACCAATTTTAGGATTCTCGGAATTTTCTGATAAAGATGTGGTGCTGCTAAAAATTATATATACATAACTATAAGCGAGAAACTATATACATATTTGTGACAAGAATTATCCACATAAGATGTAAGCTACTGCAGTTTCATTTTATAAAATTTTTGTTTCTAGAAAAATGCATAAGTAAGACAGCTTGGGTACGAATCAAAAAAATTTTACATATACGTCTAGCAAAGGGATTAAGCTTTTATTTAAATAAAGATTTCTGTTTGAAATATGCACTTTTTTTGTAAATTTGGAGGTGGATTTTGTGCAAAAATACTGTGGATGGAGTAACCGGAGTTGTACTGATGAGATTTTTTCTTCTAGCGCGGACGAAGGCCACCAACACGGAATTAATAATAATAACAAAAATTAAGTATGTTTGCATCATGATGCAATTATACACAGGTATTGTCTTCCCAGAGAGTTTTTCTCCAAATTGAAATTCGTGTTTTTTTATTTTCTAAGTGCTGCGAATAAAACTTCAAACTTAAATTTAAGACATTCGTAACAAAAATTTTATGAAGAAAATACCCGCAGCATCCTCCCAAATATAAACTTGGACGCGACATTTAAACAATTTTTGTCTATTTTTCTTTAGTGTATTTAATGTTTACTATTTGTTTATGAATATATATGTATGTAGCCGGTTACTTACAATATACTACATCCAGAATTCAATTTTGTGTAAAAATTATGAAAATTCTGCAAAATTTGTAACTTTTGGGTCACTCGCTTAAAACAAAAAAACATTGAAATCGGCTCACTATCTGAATACCATTCGTGTTATTTTTAATTTTATAATTGTCCTTCAATTTTATATAACAAAGTCCGACATGAAAATCTTCTCCGAGATAAGGCTAGCCATTTCTAATAGATCTTGGATCACTAAATTTGTAAAAGTAGAAATGTATATATTTGAATTTTAATAAAAGAAGGCGAACAGCAAATACCAAAATCGGCTAATTTTTTTTTTGCAAAACGGCTAGCAAATTGGCTGCTGGCTAAAACGAATTTTCTCCGGCTGCTTGCTATCGCAACCGGCTAAATCTAGCCGGGAAACGGCTAAAATAGCAACACTGGTGGTTATTGTTGCTCCTGCTTTCGACAACAATCGTTCGCGATGAACAGATGTTGCAACTATATGTAAATATGATCGTGCTTGTTTATACAACAAAGGAAACGAAGTTTTCAGCTCCTCCCATTCTTCTAATGGGTTCGACTTCAGTTAGGATACTGGGCTGGATAAATATAAGGACACTTCGTCACCCTTCGTAGGCCTTTTTTTCTTTAACCGGTGGCGAGCTGTTTGTGGTGTTGCCAGAAGTCGAAGTCATCCTTAGTTCACGTACGTTAAAGGACGTGCATTTTTTTCTTTTTTGATAAGTTCACAAATTAGAATAAGGCAAGGTTTATATGATCCAACTGTTTAGCCAATATGGCGTCCACGCCAAGCAAGCATTTTTTTGAAATTTCAGAAATGGCAGCCAGAAGACAATAAAGAAAATAGTAAACAAAATGCTGAGAGGGAATATAAAAGATATGAGAGAAACGTAGTACGGCACATTTTTTGCATCGGATTTCATAGAAATTATAATGATAAAAACATTACGAGGTAAAAACCTTCTCTAAATTCGTCGGCCATGATTTTATTTCTGACATTTGCACGCATTTTAAAATCACATAAAAATATGAAAAAATCAAATTGTTCAGATTTTTTGTTGCTTGATATTAAAAATAAGAATGTGTGTGCGAGTTTGAGTTTTGAATTTTAAAAGTATATTATTGGGATTCATGAAAGATGTAAAGTTGTTGCAAATGTCGCATTCGTTGCGAAATTTGCCACCTTGTGACACAGCCATAATATTTGAGCTGGAAATCATTGCAAACTCAAAGTCGCGAAACACATGATAGTATTACATGTGAAACAACATTTTTAGCTGAACTTTAACATGTCACGAAAATTAAAAAATTGAACACATCAGAACACCTACAACCCCCTCTCCCTCCTCAACCTACATGTACATAGCGTACGTAAGTACATACGTATGTATGTAAGGTAACCCATAAATTTTATAAAATTTTGAGTTATGAATCTTTTGTATATAGAGAGTCATATACCTGCCAGCATTTTCTATTGCGGAAGTTACTAATTCGACACGACATTTCTGTGAAAATCATCGCCGATGATATCGCTATTTTTTTCGAATTCTTATGGTCTGATTATGCATACTTCGCATAACTTCGCACAACTTCGCATAAACTTCAAACTGTACTTTCGTATGTATTTTGTATGTATTCCATTACCCAGAAATTAGCAGAACTTTTAAAAACTTAGCGATCGGTTGAGTTTAGATTTTGCTTCACATTTTTTTAAGTTACACTTTTAGTGCACTGGTACAAATGGTTGTGCGAAGTTATGCGAAGTACGCATAATCAGACCCTTATCCGCTCTCGGTAAGAACTGTTCCACCGAAACGTTACGTCTTTATGATACGAAAGCGATACAGCAATTAGGAACTATTTCAATAGGAATGGCAGTAACTAAAGGCTGAAGTGTTAAAGAAGACTCTTCTGTTCGTTAAATTTTTGATAAAATTTAATAGGAAATTTGGGGTACCTCTGAGCTTGCAACCACATTTGCAGAGTTAATTACGCCATTTTCATCTTTGCTAGCTCAAACGCACTTATATTTTATGAAATTCCAACTAAATATTTTAAAAAGCAGTTCCAAAAATGTACGGTAAAAAGCCATTAACATAATAAATCGAATAACGCATCTGTTTAAAATCTAAACGTAATTTTATTATTTGTTATTCGAATATGATTGCTTGCACGTTAACTGACAAATAAAACACTTTTGAAAACAAAAATATAATTTTACTTGATTGAACTTTCAAGATTTGCCTTGTTAATTTTAAAACTTCAAAGACTAAAAATCGTCCGAACACCTCTTAAGAAGATAGATAAGCGACAGAAATGTTTTTTGTTTTTATGAAATGAGGTACTATCGCTTTGATAACTTCCAATAGTGACGAAGAAGTGACATCCGAGCGATAGGCGATAAAATTCTCTTCCAATTGCTGGCAGGGTATGTACATGCACACATACCTACTCGTACATATTCACATTTTTATATCAGATATGTACTTTCTTTCAATTCTGATAGCCTTCTTGAGCACTCATTGAGAACATCTTTTCAAACTACATAAGTTGCTGCGGCCAACTGCGTGTTTTTTGTATATCCACTTTAGCAATTTATACTTTTGTAATTTATGGGTCCTTTTTTGAGCAAACTTCACTTACCTGCTGCTACTCACGTTCCCAAAGTTTTTGCTGTCCAGCTAGAGGTTAAAATTTTCACAAATTTTACTTCAGATGCAAATGCAATTTTACTAGATTTTGGAGGGAGCGAGGAGGAAATATTAAAAGTTTTTACTATGACCACGTCATTGGCTACCCCGAATGCGCCAAAGTCAAATAATAACAGAGATAAGAAAATGCTGCACCGAAGGAAAGCGAATGAATAACAAGTATATACGTATATTATACGTAAGTCCATATGTATGAATCTATTTATATTAAGTATACACACGAAAAGCAGGAAATATTTGGGACCGTGGAAAAGATTGTACCAAACATCAAACTACTACTACTAGCCGCGTGATAAGTACAGGTACGCGGACGTGATGGATGTAGGCGATATTAGCGGTATCTATGCCAATACCGACGACTGCGACGATGATGACAGTTAGCGAAGTACTAACTGCTAGCGCTGGTGTAACCAACAGTGGAGGTATGGTGTTAAGGCGGGATTTGCCACCAGCTCAGTGTTGCCACACATGGCTTTTCGTACCAAAACTGGTAGCTTTTTCCATTTGGTAGGTTGGTAGGCTAGATTGGATATTAGTAGGTTCCGTGACAAAGAGTAATAGTTATTTGCGAAAAATATAAAATAGTATGTATGTCCAAACATATTAACAACCTTGTTTATACATAAATACATAAACTGATTCGTAAGTACAAACGTATACCCTCATTATTGCCAATATACAACATGAACATCCATATATCGTCACCTGAAATGCAAACAGATGTAACAAACATCATTGCTGAAATGCAAAAAGTCGTAGCTGATAAAAAATTCGAAATTCACTTTTTGATTTATATGATGGATTTCATCGAATTACAACTCCCCACATCAATTTATGCAAAAAAATTAAAATATTAGTCACGACTTTTTCCATTCAATTTACGATGCAACGTCGTTTTGCGTTTCAGGTGACGATATACTCTATGGCGTACTTGTACCAAGATTCCAAAAAAGTCAGCCAATGGGCTCGTACCCAGCCATATTCCTGGTGGAGGTTTTTGTAGTCGAAGGCTGTGTTCGCGAATGTCTTTGTAGAAGGACAAACGCGGCCAGAATAAATATTGTGTCGGATAGTCAGGCAGTGTTAAGGTCCTTAGACTCTTTTAGGACGGCATCAAGGCTTTTGGACTCTTGAACAACCTGGGAGCCCACAATAGCGTAACGCTGGAGTGGGTTCCGGGACTTGAAGGCAACGAAAGGGCTGACTGTCTCGCAAAGCGTGCGCCAAAATGCGCTTGCATGGTCCGGAGCCATTCTGTGGTACTTCTAAAGGATACACGCCAGAATTTCTTAGGAGCTGGGAAGAATCTCAGATTGCTACCCACTGGCGGAAGGCAAAGTCAAGTCAAGTCTAAGTTTTGCATAACCGAGCTTTTATATAAATTTTTAATATGGCATTGAAAAAAATATTAAAAAGGCCAAAAAAAATTTGGTAGGTTTTGGTTGATTTTGGTAGGAAGTTTTGTTAGGCTGTGGCAACACTGCACCAGTTGTCATTGTCAGTGTTGCCAGAAAAACTTTCGTTTGGAGCTAAAACGGTCGAAAAAATAGTTAAAAACAGCTAAATAATACTTATAGTACCTACAATGAGGAGCTAATCTTTTTTTAAGTTGAGCATTTATTGACGTAATGTTTTTACATTTTCCGCAATTATAAGTAAAACAAAGAATAAATCTAATTCATGAAAAAAAAATTTTAAACCCAAAATTAAGTGCATATATTTCGAACTCGCACCTATGGCACTTCTAACACATATATGTATGCACTTACTTATATAAACTGGACAATGAACGAAAATACTTCACGAACTGTTAAGATCCGCAATTTTAGATATTTGAATTTACCATAAAAACTCCGGTTTCTGAAAAGTTGTATTTCCTTCTCTCCTTAAAGGTAAAATCAGTCAAATAAAAACAAAACCCGCGCGAGCAGAAAAAGGATTTTCTTTTTATTAATTTTGGAATTCTATAATCTAGATCCAATAGTTAATGGTGGAGTTTTGTCGCGTTGTGTTTAACTATTTCCTTTCACTCCAACCAATAGGAGTGAAGTCTGCCGACACTTAAGTATACATATGTATGTACATATTTATGTAAATAGTAGGATGAGCTCAAGTTGAGTGAAACAGTTGTTTGTCGGTGGAGCGCCACCGCAAAGGGGAAAAGTCTTCATTGGGGTACTCCGCCCCAAAACAGTACCGACCGAAAGTAAGGATGTAGGAATGAGAGATCACGCGGAAAACCGTAGTAGGGGTGTCGCCTTTGTTCTCACCTATTACGGCATTTCTGTTGCCCGCCGTATGGTGGCAATGGCAAGTCCATGGTGTTGTTTGTGTGCACCGTGGTGGCGACCTCTAAAGCGCCCAATTCGCTTCTAGTATGATCGGGCCGGCGCCAATTGATTGGGCACCAACAACACCGGCACTGACACTTCAAGGGTTTGCGTACCGGTGCGTAGGTTGCGGCCTGGCTCGCAACTGCGTGCCGGGGCAGATCTGAACGAGCATCGAGTCAGGCAACACCCGTATTTCGAGCGCAGTGTATTTTATTATTTTATAATTGGCGGCGGAATATTTAGTTAGTTTATGGTCTTGTTGTTCCCCCTGCAAGCAACCCCGCCGTCTCCACTGAGCCAACCGGTTGCTTGGTTTTTGTTCGTCATCTCCTTTTTGTGCGGCCGTTTGTTTAGTTGGTTTGGTCCGTTGTATTGTTGTTGCGCACGGTAAGTGCATTTAGTTAGTACATTAGGTAGGTGTTTTATATTTGGTGACAGCCTGTATTTTCCTGTGGATATAAATGTATGTTTTTCCACTGCATTTCGAAAGTTGCAAGTTTATCAACGTTAAAGTTTTGGCTTTCCTTCTCTACTGTGGCCGCCTGAGAGAAAATCTGAGCTTATCGGAGCTCGAACTAATTTCGAGTATTATTTGTGTGCTCCCGCGCGCAATAGAATAGCGTGAAGGTTTCGAAAGTAGGCTGAGATCACCAAAGACAAATAAATTTTAGTCAACACTTGTGCAATGAAATTACAGATATGTAATTTTAATATATTAACAAATACAACTAAAACTTTCTGGAGCTAAAAAGTGCTAGATAATTTGGCTAAAAAAAAGAGGTAAGAGCTAAAACCCAATTTTTTAGATTCAAAAGAACCTAAATGGCAACTCTGGTCATTGTCGCTGCTTCGAGAGCATACGAGAACTATCTTTGCGCACAAGAGAGCTGTAAAGCAAACCAAAAGTTGTTTTCAAGACACATTAGGCGTGTTCATTATAATATAGCTATAAAAACTATTAATTGTTATGGGTTTTAACCAGAGGCCGAAAGTAAGAGTTTTGCTTTTATTTCCAAAAAAAGATCGCGAATAAGTGATTTTCTCTTTTACGTGTAATGTATAAAAAAAAATCAGGGAGTGCGCAAGGTGTCGTATACTGTGGTATTGTTGTAGGTCGTATTTTCATACCATTACTAACATAGTGGTGAGACTTTACGATATTCCGCTATACCACAGTATACAATAGGCCGTATGAATAAAAACTAACCAATTGCTTTTTTTATTTTCCGACCTTTTTCTGAACTTATTTAAATAAAGCTAAGTTAAAGGTCTGAAGTTTTAAGAAACAGCAATCGCTTGGTTTTTATCCATACGGCCCAATATATACTTATAAAAATAAGTAGTTTTTAATCAAAAAATAAAACCGAATTCAATGCTCATATGAAATTGTATGAGTACCGCTAATTTTTTCATGACACAATGATCGGAACTAAACCAAATTAGTATGGAACCACTCTTGAGAAACCACCTTTCCGATCAAAAAGAATAATCGAAAACTGTTCACGTGGTCCAAGTTATAAGGTAACATACATAAAAAAATTCCCATGAATTAAACTCCTCCCTTATTTGAAGTCGGATAATAATAATATCTAATCAAATTTTAGCTCTACACCTTTTCATGGCAGAAATACACTCGGAGGTTTGCCATTGCCTGCCGAGATAGATACAACGTTTTCTAATTTAGATGTTTCCCGGACCAGGGATCGAACCTACGGAAAGGTAGTATGTACCCCTAACCACTATAATTAAGTTTTGTTATGATCAATATAAACAAAAATTGCTTTCTTAACATAAAACGAAAGAACTGTTATTATTTTCAAACAAAATTCATGCATTTCAAGTAACGTATTTAAGAACGCCTGTATAAACTCCATTGATATGACAAAAGCATAAGCGTAGTACATGTACATATGATACATTTTTATGATAAATATCGAAAAGTTAATTACGGACTCCCCTTTTAACCGATAAGGTACTCCCATATGTAATTAAAAAAAATTCGAGGGAAATAAAAATTGAGAGTGTAACATTTATCAAACACAAGGGTAAACAAAATATTTCGATGAATTGATGCATACATACATATAAGAATTTTGTTAGTATGACGTTTGTGTTACAAAATATAAATACTCATGACGATGTAAAAAAATACATATATGTGTGCATATAGTAATTTATTTCTAGTCTTCCAATCCGTACTCATTTTTATATCTCCTCTCACTTCAATGCACAAAAATTTGTCACTGATACAGAATAGAGCCGTAAATGTTCCGAATGCAAAACATTTACATACATTTATATATGCAATTTGTACATTTTATAACAAACAAGAAATAAATAAATGCAGATACAGTCTTAGGCACAGAGATGAGATCATTTAACATTTCTTGGTTGTATGAATTATATACGTATGTACATGTTATGTACCAATAAGATAAATTTCTTAAAAGTAAATTTAAATCCTTTAATTACACATGCAAATCTTTAGCAGCTGACCACACATAGTGTGGGTACACTCAGAAAAAAGTCAGCCAAATATATTTCTCTCAACACATGATTTGGTAATTATAACCAAATAGTGTAACTATAACCAAATCATGTGTTGATATAAACATATTTGGTTGACGTAACTGAACTCTTTTCTCAGTGTAATTTTTGAAGTTCTTTGCATAACGTTATGCTATTGATACTGTCAATCTCAAGTTTATTTCTTAGTTATTTATCAAAGTTAGTTAGTTATTTAGTTTTTATCAAAGAAAGCTTTGAAAATTTGCGTTCTGCAGCCGCAGAGCTATGTGGTAATGAAATTATATTAGAAATTAAATTGACGAGAAGCATAAATATTCCATTTTTAATAAACTTTTTTCCAAAATATATCAATAGCCAGATCGCTGGAAATATCAAGCTCACTTAGCCTCAGTAAATTCCACTGCGTGGATATTATATCAGGATCCCAATCTATGATTTGGGGAAACTTTAACAAAGGAGGTAAAATTGGTAAATCTGCTGGTGCCACTATTTGTACAAGTTTTATATCTTCACGCTTAAAATCAAATCTTAAATTTATTTTGTCAAAAACTCTATGTAAAACTTTAATATATTGGTTTTAACTTCAAGGATTCCAGAACAATTGACATGACTTTTCACAAACATCTCAGCTTTCGTTCCAACAAAAATTACAGATATTTTAACATGATTATTTTCATTTTTAAAATCAACATTAATATGTTACTGATCGCATCTTTTTTAATAATTACTCAAAATTAAAAGATAATGTGCTTTGATAGTTGCATACATATAAGTATGGCAAACGAGAGCTTTCAGCTTTTTGTTAAGATTGTGAATTATAGGGAAAATATACGATAGAAATAAAAAAAGCATTTGGATTTGCAGCACATTCCTTCTGCCGGGTCTGCAGATCACAGACCGTTTACTTCGTAAATTACTTCGTAAAAGCAGGAAATAAAATAAAGTTTCAAACTATCCCATTGCTCAACTATTCTTAACACAAAGATTCCTTGTGATAGCCATCGTGTTTGAGATATGCTCAAGATTTTGTTGAGTTTTACCGAACAGTAGTCCTGAAATTCCTTCAGTTCATGTATCCTCTTTGTGGGAAAAGAAACTATATATGTTGCGGCACAGTGTCTTAATGCAGGATTGGCAAATGTTTGTAAGGTACAATTGGAAAATATTTATATGCAAAATGTATATTTTTACTAGCAGATCCGGCGAACTTCGTCCCGCTCAAAATTTTTATATATTTTATGGAAACTTTTTGGTCCAACATTTTCACCAACAATTCACGTTTACGATTTTCATTGGCACATTTGTCTGCTAAGATTAAGGTTTGGTGGTCATTTGCCGCTTTAAATAACCTAAGGAAAGTGTTATATCCGTTCTTGAAATTCTCCAGTTGTGCGGCATTTCATAGCACGGTTATTCGCAAAGCGAAATAAATTTTTTCCTCTTCACTCCCTGGCGGCAACAATACCCGGTTCTATAGTGAATGTCCTAGAAGCTTTACAGTATAGTAGGTGGCAATTTCAAAATGGGTGCGAATCATTGTTCTACAGAAATGCAATATACATATACTTATTTCAGACGAAATACCTTAAAAGTTTTAACGCATAATAATATTGGAAAATCACATCCATTGGGCCAATTGCAACGCAGGAGCGTTCGATATACTCAATGGTGCAACAGGTTGATTTAATCTGACCTTCACGGCCCCTTTTCTCACTTGGTTATTTTTAGTAATAGCTCGACTTCAGCACCACTTGGCAGCACGTTTTTGCAATAGTATTGCATACATATTTAAAACATTAGCCAAATCGGATCATAAATAAGATTTTTAGTAATAACTCAACTACAGCGCCAACTGTCGGATTAAATTGTGAAACTAAACCATCCAGAGACCCACTCAAATACACAAAAAGTTTCGTTAAAATCCGTGCAACCATTTAGAAGGATTTCACTCACAAACACACCTACAGAAAAATAAAAAAATGCATTCAAAGATAGCTAAAGGTCGGTACCTTTGTAGGCCTCACACCCCTTTTCAAATAGCCCAAATTTTCTCCATGAGTATGGGCTTGATTTCAACTATATACATATCTCCATACGAAGTTCCGGTACTGTACCATGAATACTTTCAGAGATATGCAGTATAAAAATTCGATTTATATGGGAGGTTCCACGCCCCCCTTTCCAACAGCTGCCCTCTTTCTTCATGAGTATGCGATTGATTTCGTATATCT
>NW_023458559.1:12045092-12052984 GCF_013731165.1 Rhagoletis pomonella
GGGCTTTTTTGCCCGTATGGGCAAGCGAGCCAATTTCGCGGGCTAGATCAGAGGAAAATCATGGCAAACGGGAAGGGGGCAACAAATCTTACTAATCCACGTATAGCAATGAGAGCCACTGCACACGCATTCTGGAGTAAAAAGGCTCACTCTCCCAAACGTACGCCACATACACTCCTCGTCATTTGAATAGCTCAACTTTTTAATCTTTAGTATTTACACTTTTAATTTTGTTTATTTAATATTCATTACATCCGATTTTAAAACTTTATCAGAGTTAAAAAAATTTCAACAAAGGGGTACAATAAAATGCAAGTTTCAAGTGCCTGTAAAATAGCGGTGATTTTCGAAAATTTTTCTGGTGATAGTGCTGCGCATTTTCTCTCATACAAAGTATGCTCGACAAAACTTTTATATGGAATAAAATGCGCAGCACTGTCAATAAAAAATAAGTGAATTTGAAAAATCGTGGCTGTTTTATTCACTGCAGGTCATTAGGATGTCACACTCCTATGTTGACCTTCTTTAAGAACTGTTTCCAGCTCTCGAGAAAAACGAAAAAATCAGCTGCCCAGGAAATGGAAAATAAACTTTCTTTTAAGTTTTAGTTAGTAAAAAATTTTAGAATTGCATTTACCCGTAGAATATGCTATATCGTCACTAGACACGAATAAAGGCGCGAGCTCAAAAGTTGACGGCGAAAAAAGACGCATAAAAAAATTTCAGCGTCAAATACTCTTAACATACTTCGCCAAAGTTTTTTATAAGCATCTTTTTTCGCAAAATTTTTTTAAACGCTTTTTTTCACCGTCAAAACACCAGCGCGCCTTTATTCGTATGTAGTGACGATATTTTTACAACAAATTTATATTAAATAAACAAACGGAAAACTAAATACTAAGAATTTAAAGGGTGTGCAATTCAAATGACGAGGAGTGTACATGAGCAGATGTGATCACTACACAAGTAAACGCGAGCTGAAAGCGTGATTGTGTTAGTGTGCCAATTACGTTTGAATGAATTTGCGTTCGCTTTGTTACGCTCTCGCATGTATTTGCATGTGATGCTTACGCTCTTTAAGCAGGCGCTCACTCTCTGTCCATGCTTGTATATGAGCAAATTTGACATCGATATAACTGTTGCCAACTTTGTGCCTTTCGCAAAAAATTAAGTGCGTTTAGGGAATTAAAAGGCGAAAATTGTTTAGTTTAGCGCTTGTTTTGTTCTTTGGTGCCCTTTTCAAGGCAATTTTATAATAAAAACGTGATTCTATGGTGACATTGTATTTGACTTACACATATGTTAGTGTTTGGCCGAGCTTCTCCTCTGGATAATATGCTCCAAGATAATCCAAACGCAATATTTTCACACAGTCTCTATCACGGAATCCATAGAATATTCTGTTAATTAGCTGGGTGTGCGCATTTGTACAAAAGTAAGCAATTGCCTGAAAATAAAGCCTCTAGAAAAACAAACTTTTGGAATTTGTTTGCGAATAAAAAAACATTTTGCAAATTAAATTTATTAAATTGATTAACTGCGCATAGTTGGAAATATTTACAAGTTTCATTGTGTGATTACTTAAAATATTTGAACATACAGCTTTATATGCGAAAATACCATTAAACACAGCAACACAAAATTGGTGTTTTTTTGGGCGGAAAATTGCGCTATTTTCAGTATTTTGGTGCTTTTTTAAATAAAAAACTTGGCGATCAGGGCTGCCAACTTGGCTCAAACCGTGCCATTTTTGGCACTATTTTACTTGAAATGGCACTGAATTTTTCAATTTAAAATGGCACTTTTGAAAAAAAGCCAAATTTAAATACATTTTTGTGAAATCCTTTGCGTGTACTTCTTTTTCTCAACTAAAATTTTCTAATTTCTATAGTGTATACAACTGGTTTATCTTATTTTGACATTGGGCTTTTGTTTTAATTTGTCTAATTGTAATGCTAATGGGAAGAACTAAAGAGAATGACACCTTTTTTGGCACTTTTAATTTTCTATTTGGCACGTTTTAGTACTTTTTTATCCTCAATATGGCACTTCATAGCTATGGATGTTTGGCAGCCCTGTTGGCAAATTTGATCACTAGCTGACCTTCACCGAGCGCTCTTTGCTGGGTTCGGACTACAAAAATGGAAGTAAATATCAAGTATTCGTAGTAGATGTGCATTTCTTATCTTTATAAAAAATAATTCATTTCTCCTCGTATCCTTGTACAAATAAGGAGCTAAAGCGGCCTTATAAGGGTCGATACCTGTAGACTGGAAAATCGACCAGCTAGTGGTTGAGATGTCATTTACACGGGTCGATTTTGGTTGAACGACAAAAATCTACTAGAAAATCGACCCGTGTAAAGGCGCCTTAATCCAGCGAGCAATTATCATTATAGTTAAAATACCATGGTTAAAATTAATAAAAAGTTATTTCATTCTTTCTTTACCGGGACAATTGTTACATCGGTGGGCAACGACGCAATCACAGAACTTTAGACAGAGCAATATTTTTCGATCGGGTTCAAATATTGCGATTGTCAGGGCCTATTCACGAATTCAAGTGTATTTGCAAAGTTGCTGTAGCTCACCAATGTAACAATCGTGTCGATAAAAAGGTAATATATAGCTTTTAGTTTGCTATTAAAAATCCCACCTCCTTTCTATTTGAAGAGTAAATTTTTTGATGCAACAAAACGGAGCAGATTTTCAGTTGAGCGAAGTAGAGGACTAGGTTTCAAATTTTTTCGACAAAACGGAACAAATCTACTCCTATCGGAGCGAAGTCCGAACGATGGCTTATTGTGTATATGAGGAAAATTTATGCTCTTTGTTTGGTGAACAAAGTCAGTATTACCGCAGCCGTACTGCGATGAACATGATGTCGGTGGGGTATAAATAATTTTTTCGCAACTTTTCATACCCTTCCTCCCGTAAACTGTTTTTCCCTTTCTCCAACCCGCGCTCGCACTTTCGCTACTGCGCGGGCAAAAAAGTGCCCATGTCTGCATTAGAAAATGGCCCTTAAAAACTTGTACCCAACTTTAAATTTTGGTTTGGTTTTGGTTCATGAGTAAGATATAGTAGATATTTCAACCAAGGTTTTGGTTTTTGCTAACAGTTGCTCTTGCTCTATATTTGCTTATGTTGCATTGCCAACCTTTGAATTTTATGACGAATGTAGTGGAGTTTCACTCTCGGAAATGTAGTGAAGTTTCACTCTACAAAAACAAATTTATTTTTACCGGTAAGATAAGAAAACTAAAACACCTTAACCCGGTATTTCCCAGAACTTTTTTTGTCTTATATTTTGCTGAAAAGATGTAGACTTATGTATTTCGACCTCCTGAGCACGAATATGAAGTCCATTTTTCGGTACATTGTTACACTTTTCCGGAAAATGCGAAAAACTAGCGTTAACATATGGTAACCCTGGGTCGCCTAGGGTAAAAGTTTTTTCTTCAAGATAAAATGATTTTTGAGATGTTTTTTTTTAATTCACAAGAATTGGCTGTTTTAAAACATGTTTATTAAGTAAGAAAAATATACATATATTTATGATAATACAAAAAGAACTGAAATAAATCACGGTTTGGTATGGTAATTGGCAAAACACTTTACACAAAGTCCTACGTTGCATTTTATACATGCTGTCCGTCCGTTAACTTTGCATCGTTCACCGGCACAATGCCTACGATTGGATGGTACTACAAAATGCCCAGTCTGATCATAACGTAGAGTGTATTCAACTCGACCTGGTTGTTGTGCATATCTGTGGGAGGGCATCGGACCACTTGATTTGGCTTTTGTATCGTAATGTTTACAGTAGTATACTGCCAGTTGTCGTCGAAATTCTAGTTGAGTCATTGACGGCTGCGCTTTCCGATGAAGCTGCCAAGCATTTTGAACACAAGCATCTATCAGCCAGGTAAAAATGCTAGACCACCACTTTTTTCCTCTGTGTGCGATACGGTATTGGGCCAAATTTTGGTCGAATCAGTCTACTCTGCACATATATTTGTTGTATTCCGTGATCGCACAAGGGCGGGGTACATTTATTTTGACTCCACTTGCCTTCAAATAACGCTGTGCCATTGATTTCGGATTTTCACCAAAGCTGGTAGATAACATGCAGACAACATTATTATCTTTCCATTTCACCAATCGAATTCCAGTGCTTCTCATCGCAATTGATTCCGAGTAGCCTCTTTCCATTGACTTGAAGTTTTTTTTATGCACCTGTGGACAGCTTGCTGGAATACGATTTTCGCGGATTGTTCCCGTAGCATTATATCCGCATGATTTGAGATACGCTAACAAAGGATAACTGGTAAACAGATTATCAAAGTAAAACGAAAGTGGCAGCGATTTCAATCTATCAGGAAAATCATCGATCATATTGATCAAAGGGGCGGCGCATTTTCCAAACTTGGCTTCATACTCAACATTCGAACGAGGATTCTTTCCCTGGTAAATTTCGAAGTTCACCAAGTAGCCTGATGGAGTGCAAAGAGACCACACTTTGTAGCCAAATCGTAAAGGCTTCCCTTTTATGAATTACTTACATCCATGTCTACCAAAATAAGATATCATACTTTCATCGAAAGAAAGATTTTGTTCGGCATGAAAATGTTCAATCATTTTTGCTTTCAAGTGATCAGTAAGGGGCTTCAATTTCCACATTTTGTCGGCATTTACACCGGTTTTAGAAGAAGCCTTGGAATTGTCTTCGAAGAGAAGACTTTGCAAAATATCTTGAAATCGATTCCGACGCATGGTGTCACTTACAAGGTTGTTGCGAATGTCTTCATCCTGACTCCACAAATTTCTGTAACTGGCGTGATAATTGTAGCCAGTAATGATCAATATGCCGATAAACGCTCGAAGCTCACTGACTGTTATATTAGGGTTTGGTCTATTCTGTTCGATCGCATATACTGCACTTTGTTCGCAAATGTGTCCCAATAATGTGTCATCAAAAAATTTTGCAAATTGTTGGTGTGGTAGTAAATTACGACAATCTTCGTAATTTGCAACTGGAAAAATGGGAATAAGAGATGGCGAATCATTCTTTACCCATTCAAATGTTGCTTCCTTATTCCCTGGTATCAATGCAACATTTGAAGGTTTTGGCCGCACTTTACGTAACCGCTTTCTGTCTGGTGATGTTGCACGATTGGATGTTGTCGGTTGCTCCTCCATTCCTTGATATGTGTCTTCTACCACAATAACGGGCAAATCTTTTATATTTGGAGCTGAAAAATTCAGGACTTAAAAAATTAAAATGATTGGTAAACTAATATTGTTTTCAAACATGCCTCCAATTTCATCTTCTTCATCAAAATTTTGTAAATGTCGTCCACTAGTCATTACACCTTCACAGCCGCCTTCTAGCTGAGCCGGGCAAACATTATCTGGGATGCCCCCACATTCGTCTTTAGCGTCATCTTCGCCCGATATGTTTCCATCTACAGGAGGTTCGATGTAAATGGCAGTTGGTATATCTGTTAGTTGATTTTGGTCTTCTGCTTCATCGAGCTCTTGAATGTAATCAAGCATTTGTTGCAACGATAAACCACTGAAACAGTAAAATTTATAAAATACCAAAAAAATATATAAATGAATATATTAGATAAATTTACAAACCAGCTCAGAAAATCACATGAAATGCGAAAAAACATGTACCCTAGGCGACCGACGATTACCATATGGCAACGACTTGAGTAAAATGTAAAAAAATTATACAAAAACACTTGTTTTGTACAAAAATAAATTCGCATTTCATAGTTTATTTCCTTAGCTGACGACTAGTGTAATTATTAATAAAATTTCTTGAAAACGTATTGCTATATGCATATACTTACCGACGTGCCATATTGGAAAACGGGAATTATTAACTTTTTTTTTGTCACCTCAATTTGACATGCGTTAGCTTCGCTAATTGAACTCAGAATAACAGAAACTTTATTTTTTGGTAAGCAAAAAATATTTTGCATTAGATAACGTTTTTCCCTTGTAGTTTTGTTATGTCGTTTTGGATTTATTCGTGTTAAAGTAACGGCATATTTTGCATTACCATATGGTAATCGTGGGTTATTTCGGGTTAAAGTTAGGAACAATTTATCTGCCCTGTTAGTAAAGGCAACTCTACTGCTTACATTAGAAAATGGCCCTTAGGGCCCTTTTCTCATCTAACCTTTAGATTACCGGCCACTTTATCGTCTTGATATACGAGTTTTCATTTTCTCATCAGCGCATTAATTTCTCGAATCGATAAATTGTTGCTCACCCGATGCAACCTTTAAAAATTTTTACCCAACTTTAAATTTAGGTTTGGTTTTGGTTCATGAGTCAGATATATTAGATATTTCAACCAGGGATTTGGTTTTCGCTAACAGTTGCTTTTGCTCTATATTTGCTTATGTTGCATTACCAACCTTTGAAATTATTTGACGAATGTAGTGAAGTTTCACTCTCGGAAATTTATTGAAGTTTTACTCTACGGAATAACAAATTTATTTTTACCGGTAAGATAAGAAAACGAAAACACTTTAAAGTGAGGAACAATTTATCTGCCCTGTTAGTAAAGGCCACTTTACTGCTTACATTAGAAAACGGCCCTAAGTATTATATACAGCAATGTAAAACTTCAAAAGTACAAGAGTAAAAATGTCGTTCGGTTGGCGGTCGCGAAACTACTGTCGCTTTCGCCTTACAAAAGGGAAGTAGATATGTATATACGTACATACGCGTATATACGTAACAAAATGGAATAACAAATTGAGGAATTTTATAGATCAATAAGGTTGCCGGCTTGCCCATCATGACCATACCGGCCCCCTTGCACCGTTGCAATGATACGTTAGGCATCCTGTAAATTCTGCAACGACGTCACGGCTGCATTCACTAAAGTTTCTAGTTGACGGTTCTTATGGACCCGACCGCGGCGCACGGACTTCCTTGTGATGGCAGAAGACGGTTTTGTGATGGTGGTAGGCCGTTGCTGTTTCGCTGCCCTTTTTTGGCTACAAATACATACACGCGTTGTCGTGTTCCTGCGTTGTTGTTCGCCGCGATCCTGAATGGCCTTAGGTACGATTGCACTCCTAATTCCCCTTTCTTGCTTATCGTTGTGGAGGAGCGTGTGGTGTGCCACTTTACATATGCGGCAGCAGTTTCGAGAAGGGCAATTGGCGGTGGTATGCGAACGTGCCAAACAGTTTGCACAATACTTGTGTACTATGACTGCATCCAACCTTTCCATTGCGTCCATTTTTCTGAAGAACGAACAGTTGAATTAGAGGGAGGACACAACTGAAGGGGTTACGTGTCATGGGTAGTATATTAGTTCAAAATGGGTGAACTTTAGAGTGGTAGCGTGGGTTAATTATGTAAGCTGTATTAATTGGGTCTTAACATCCGCAACTCTGGCATGGTTATCAGCGCCTCGGTGAACTTTAAAGATTCTTCCCAGATGCCATTCTTGGGGTGGTAATATATCGTCTTTGACTACTACGAGTTGGCCTTCCTAGATATCATCATGGATTTGTTTCCATTTATGTCGCTAATAAAGCTCTCGTGATGCAGAATTTTCACCGTTTGCTATCTGTTTACGAGAGACATGTTTTCGGCAGTCGGTTCCGGTATTGCACGTAATGGGGCGCCTCGAAGAAAATAACCTGGAGCTAGTACTAACAGGTCCGTGGGATCTTCAGACATTGGGGATAAAGGCCTGGAGGTTAAAACTGCCTTCTTAGAAGTTGAATTTATGAGGACCGGACTCCCACAGGCCACCAATGTGAGGAGCGTGTAGAGGAATGAATTGCCATTCGACTCCATGGATACCGAAGGTGTTTACAACTTCGGAAGAAACTTGTTCGAGGAAGGCATCAA
>NW_023458559.1:12053084-12054262 GCF_013731165.1 Rhagoletis pomonella
GAAAATTATTGAAATCGGACTAAAATTACGGCCGCTTTTCATATAACGGTAAATTTCAGAAATGCTTGAAACTGCAATATTTCGAAATTTAAGGACGCTAATTTACTCAAAATTGATACACCCCGGCTTACCATCTAGCGGTAGGTTTCGGAAAGGTGCAAAAACATATATTTAATACTTGCGCCGGGTATTTAATGTTCGGCTCCACCCGAACTTAGACTTTCTTACTTGTTACTCTTGTACTTTTGAAGTTTTACATTGCTGTATATAAAACTTACACTAGTTAAACTCGAATTGTAAATTTTGAATTTTTAATTAAACGTTATTCAATTGCCGACAAATGGGTCTGGTTGCTTATTTATAAAATCTCTTCACACAACCCCCCTACGAGGTTTAAGAAACTCCGCTTAAATCTCGTCGATGGTCCTTCAAGCCATTGAGTTAGCAATTGAATCAGCTCTGCACTATTAGCTGATGCAGAAAGTATAAATTTTGATACGTATATCTAATCCCTCTCAACCTCATATCTCCTCCAAAAATTAATAAAGTTATAGCGAGTGATCGATTTCGTACCAAAACGAAATTTGCGTAAAAATATCTCAACACACGTATACATGCATAGCTATACACATGTATGTGGGTGAGTACTAGGGTGGTAGCAACCCAAATATTATTTTTGCCAGTAGGTCTATGATACGTTATTTGTTTTGCCCCCATCGCGGCTATAAACATGCCCAAGAGAAGAACATTTAACTAACCCAAAGCGATTTCCACAATACTTTTCATAAACTCGAACGATAAAATTATCATAAAAAGCTCTTTCGAAATACTTACTTCTACCGCTGATCTTTATAACATATGTATATACTTACGTATATATATTTTTTTTTTTCAACGGAGGAAGAATCTTCCAAAGATGTTATGCACGATTCGGTATTCTGTCCGCCTTTCCGCCTGTCCGGGTACACCTCATTCGGGACCACGCCTAGACTATGTTATCACATAATTCAGGACTTGCGAGATAGTGCGCCTACGTACTAAACTCTTAACTCCGACGTCTGAAGCTTGTGTTTCGCCTTGCGGGACCGCCGTTAGGTATTACGTCGCCAGGCGTAGCTTTGCCAATTGGCCCTTCACACACGCCTTTCTGGCCTATCTCTCGTTCAGTCTTCTATTAT